>NC_025996.2:125134684-125472184 GCF_000442705.2 Elaeis guineensis | reverse complement strand
CCGACGCGTCGGTGGAGTCGGACCAGATCAACCGATCAGAGGTTACGAAGCGGGAGATCTTGTGGTCCAGATATCGGATAGTCCAGTTCATGGACGAGAGCGATAGGCGGTCATCGCCCATGGCGACGCCCCCACCACCATCGCCGAGGCTATCGTCGTCGTGCTGCTTCTCTGAAAGCTTCTCGTGGGACAAGTGGCCGTTGAAGGTGGAGAAGATCTGGAGGATGTCATCGGCCATGGTCTCCGTCCGGCCCAGCATCTTGGCGATGTGTCAGACGTCAGCGAGCAGCTTATCCTCTTCATTCTAAGAGGCCATTCTAGTTGGAAACCTCTCTACCACTCCCCACTTCAGCCACCGCCACCACTCCAGCCGTCACTTGCCGTCATTCTCTACCATGGCCAGCCAGCGAAAATTAGGGCTTTCGAAGATAGGGTTAGATTTAGGGTGGGTTTGGATTGGGCGGTGGGAGAGTATTTTAGATTTTTATATGAAATATAAATAATTTTCATAAAATTATTTATATTTTATATTTTATTTTATAAAATATTTCATCTCTTATTTAAAATTTTTTATTTTATATAAAAATCTATTTTGATTTATATTTTCAAAATAAAGATTCATTCCGATTCTTATATTTAGATGAACCAAACAACGATAATGGGAATCATCCATTCCGATTCCGATTTCGGTTACGAACCAAACGCTTCAGAGGATTTGGCCATTCCGATTCCGATTCCGATTCCAAGCCATTCCGATTTTGGTTACGAACCAAACACCCTCTTAAGGTCTCTATACATACCAAGATTTCTAAAGCTTATGGTCATGTCTTGCACATCGCAAGCATCCTTGTGAAATTGGTATCTCTATCACTAGAAGATGGGACCACAAATCTTGCTCATCCTACAAACAAATAAAAAACTAATCAAATGAAGAAACTTTGTAAATCACCAACCCATCAAGTCATGCAACAGCTGATGATAGTATTTATCTTAGGCTCAACCTTTCCAAGATCTATAAAAACTATGAAATTGATATCATCTACATAAATTTTTCTAGTAAAGAAGAGGAAATTTTATTTCCTTAAAAAAGCAAGTCAACATACAACAGATCTCTAAAACCAGTAGGATAATTCCCTAAACACAAAATGCTTGCAAATTGCAATAGGCCATAGCTCTATTCACTAACCAATCGCAAACTTATTCCCCTCTGTAGATATGTCAAACGAAGAACCTCTCAGGATTACTTGAAAGCAGCCAAAGTCCTGCAGAATGAAATGATAAGGTATACTACTCTAGGACCCAATGTTGGATTGCAACCAGGATCTATCATTTACGTAATTGACAGCAAGTGTCAAGTGTCCATGTGTCCAAGAAATAATATCACAACATAGCACCATTAAAATCAGTTTATTACATTATAAATATATTAACATGCCAAAATACATTAAATACTAAGCTAAATTGGCACTTAAAGTATTCGAAACATAATAATCCACTATCATAGGACACTTAGAGTGCAAAGCCAAAAGTCCAAACACCAGTTAATGTAAGCAAGAGAGCTCATTTCTAGGGTGCCTAAGAGTGCCATTCCATGTTTGTATCATGTCCAAGTGTTTACAAAAAGGTTCCAAAAAGCTGATGCATCCAAGCAAGATTTTACATCCTAGCAGGACGGGGCATCCCGGTTGTCCTATCCCATTCCTGTGAAAAAATGGGACCGGAACAAGGTCGGGACTCTGAAAGCCATCCATGTAGGGAGAAGAAAAAAGAGAGAAGAATGCAAGGAAGATGAAGAAAGGGAAAAGTTGAAAGAAAAGAAGAACAAGAAAAATGAAAGAAAGAAAGGGAGGAAGAAGAAAAAGAAATGATAGAAAGAAGAAAGGAAAGAGAAAGAAGAAGAAAAAGGAAAAAAAGAAAGGAAATGATAAGAAAAAGAAAGAAAATCGAAAGGAAAAAAAGGAAGGTAGAAGAAAAGGAAAGAAGAAAAGGAAAGAAAAAAAAGAAAGAAAGGAAAGAATGAGGAAAGAGAGACACCGGATATCTATCGGGATAGGACAGGACAGCAGAGCATCTTGTTCTATGGAGATATCAGGACATCTCTGTCCCATGGGATTTAAAAGCTTGCATCCGACTAATAATATTTAAACTATCAAAAATATTAAAATACTACATCTACAAAGGTAAGTTCTAAAGGTCGACCAAGACAGAAGTCTCCCAAAACTTGCTTCGAATAGCCATGATGATGCAACTATATTGAAGCACAACATGAAGTAATAGAATAAAAGATAGACAATAGTGTACCTCAATCCAAGTCCCAAACAGTTCTTCCAAATTACTTCATATTTCCCAGACAAACCAACAATAAACTTCAATAGTCTTCAAACTCTTCAAATTGACCATATGATATTAAAACCCCCAGAGAACCATTAAATATCGAATTGCACCTCTAAAATCCTCAACATCTTGATCTCTAACAATCTAACTACGACTAAATTTTTCAAACTCATACACAACTGTTGCTAGAGCTCTCCTCTTTTAATCTATCATATCTATCTTCTTTCCCTTAAGTCATCACCTTCAGAACTTCCAAATTTATATCTATTTTGCTCTTCATCCTCTTCAAAAATCCATCCTACTCAAGTGGTACTATCACATAACCAATAAACTCAATCTTTAGAATGGACAGATACTGCATTTTTAGCTCATGTCCATCTAAACCCTCTTCAAACAAATCACAACGCCAACAGATTGGAAGAAATTCTTAGAAAAAGAAAAAGAAAAACCAAAGTTTTAAATCCTGTGCAATAGAGATGTCCCGATATCTCCATGGAACGAAATGCTCTGCTATCCCTTCCCATCCTGCCAGCTGTCTCAATAGATATCCGATGTCTCTCTCCCCTTGTTCTTTCCTTTCTTTCTTTCTTTTCTTTCCTTCTTTTTTTTCTTTTTCTTCTACCTTCCTTTCTTTGCTTTCGTTTTTCTTTCTTTTTCTTATCACTTCCTTTCTTTTTTTCTTTTTTTGTCTTCTTTCTCTTTCCTCTCTTCCTTCTTTCCTTGCTTTCTTTTTCTTCTTCCTCCCTTTCTTTTTTTCATTTTTCTTCTAGTTTTCTTTCACCTTTTCCCTTTTCTTCATCTTCCTTTCTTTCTTTTCTCTTTCTTCTTCTCCCTACATGGATGGGTTTCGGAGTCCTGACCCCATCATGGTCCCATTTTCTCATAGGAATAGGATGGGACAACCGAAACGTTCCCTGTCCCACTAGGATATCAAATCTTGAGAAAAACCCAAATATAGATACATGGGTAGTGAGTGGTCAAAGGTAGTTGTTCTGCCACGTACAATTCCCTTGACAATAATTCTAGCTCAAAAGAATTTCTTCTGCACAACTCATGCATTTTATATAGAAATCATGAGATCAACTTGGAATGACATTCATTTGATTAACTTGCAATAACTCAAATTCATTGTGAAGGGGAAAAAAAGCAATGAACACTCTTTGCAGTTCACTGACCGAATAACCACAAAATGTAGACTGCCTTCATCAACACTCATCCTCTCCCTACCTTTTATGAAGTTTCCTCCAACTCCAACTCTTTGTCAGATATCATCTACTGATTTGTTGTATGTGGGACATTCCTATAGACAAATGGTGCTCACAGTCAGTGGCATAGGGCAATTCAACAACAAACATCTAAAGTATCACCATACAATCCCCAGTGTACAGCCTTATCAAAATTCCTAGTAACCCACTTACTCCCAATTGGTTAATGGCATCATCTAGATGCATGTGTATTGGTTACTGTGTAGGTGCAAAATTTACCACAAGCGGTGCACTAAATTCATGTAAAATATCAACCATCTACCCCAAGAAAAAATCAAGTTTCTGACACAACACTACAGAATGGTATTTTTGAGATATACTACATATGCAACAGGCATGTTTATATTATGCCAAGAAAATAGCACTGTCCTCTGTAATTGTATCTTCCATAACTCCCTAACACCCCTTCTATCCATAGTTCTTAAAGAGTAAGGGTTGCGCATTGCCAACAAATAGTGAGGTTTATTAGGATTTAAGTGCAATACATTGATTCTATCCCGCTGCAAGAAAGAGAATAGACTTAGAGTTAGCCTTTGGAAAAAGAAGATCACAAATAAAGGCCTTCTGTGCGGGTACCAGGGGCCATACTGGTCGACCAACAGCATAGCTCGATACACCTAGGTGCCGTTCCATGTTGGAACCAAACCAACACAGTAGAGAGAGAGGAGAGAGGAGCAAAGAGGGAAAACCAAAGAAAGGAAGAGAGAGAGAGGGCGGGGAGGCTGGTGATGGCTGCTGAAGGACCATGGAGATCCATGGATGACTAAAGGATTGGGGAAGAGGAAGAACTATAAGAGGAAAAGAAAGAGAGAGGGGGAAAGAAAGGAGCAGAAGACGGCGGGGAGGCCAGCGGTGGCTGTCAAAGGGCCACGGATGGCCGAATCTACCTCCCCAACCTCTTGCATATCGAAATAGAGGCGCTTACAAAAAAAAAGGATCGATGAAACGAGATAAGCATCACTCTTTCAATGCACAAGAGGCTAGGTAGAGAGATCCGGCCATCTGCAGCCCTTTGACAGCCACCACCAACCTCCCCGCACCCCCCTCTCTCTCTCTTCCTCTCTCCAAAGGAGGGTGTAGCTTCGAAGGCCTCAATGGCCCTCCGACGACCTCGATGGATCTCCGACGGCCTCCTTAGCCTTCTCCTTTCCTTTCCTCCCCTCCTCTCTCCTCCTCTCCTTTCTTCTCCCTCCCCCTGTCCTAGCCAATATTTCATCTCGAATGCCAGAACCATCCCAATCGACCGCCTCTATGATTTAATGTATCCGCAAGTGCTATTGCAGAGCAACAGCCACTTTATTGTAGCAGTGTAGTGGAAAGAGGACTTTAAAGGACAAAATGCCATCCCAGATTCTGAATCTGAATTTAATAAGATCTTTAAATTGAACTTAAGAGCCTAGCACAAGAAACAAAGCAAATTGCAGCAGCAATATAATCTACATTTAGATTAACAGCAATTATAAGAACCAAAAGTGAAAGATCAACAATCGAGTTCCATACACCAACACCAAGTACGTATGATTGTCCCAAAGAAACATCTAGGAATCGAATCTTTCTAAGCTTAATTATTAAAAGAACGTGGATCAGTTTCGATGTAAGATTAAGAAGGTAATAGGTTACGATGGTTACATGACATATCAACAGTAATAGGCAAAGATCAACAAGGTTCAAGATTGCAATCGGTTCACCAGATGCAGGATATCCATGACCACCAAGATTAGCAACACTGCAATGGACAAACTCTAACATGGGAAGCATGAAAGGCAAGAGAATCCAGAAGTGGAGAGGAAGGAGAGATTGATTCGAGCACGAGGAAGAAGCGACCACGAATTAGAAGATAAAGGGGAAGCCGTATGTAGAGAGAGGATATAAAATTTTTTGTGAAATCTATTTTTTTCTTCTTTCCCTTTTTTTTCCTTTCCCTCTTCTCTGATAAAAAATAAATCCGTTGGAGAATCATGTGATCCCTACAAATCTAGATTGGCATTCCATTTGGCTTAAAATAAACAAAAAAGTTTGGTTCGGATTTGTATTCAACCTATCTAATCTTTCTCAAAATAATTAAACTGGATCAAATCAAACACCACAAACAAAATAAAAAAATGATAAGTTGACGAATAAAATAAAATAACGGCTTGATATGCTACATCAATTCTTTTCGAATGGGAGAAATCTCGATGTTGTCTAGATGGCCTCTTGATAGCTTTGGTATAGATCCTCTCGAAAGCGATGCAACTCTACCTTCGAAATTCAGCTGCTATCAGTTCATCGGACGCCCTTGACAACGTACCTAATATTGGCAGTGTACCCCAACATGTCCCAATCTCGCGAAAGTCCAAAATCTCCTCCACGTCCTCTGTTGTCGTCTGTGCATTTGCAATGAAAGGTAGCACCTCGACATCTATAGTAGTGGGTGTTTCTCTATGATACTCGAACAAATCACTCACATTGAATACTGGGGAGGTAGGTACTTCTAGTGGCAGATCATAAAATAGGCATTCTTCCCTAGCTTCTTGAGAATCTTGAATGACCCAAACTTCTTCCTTGCTAGCTTGCTATAACTTGTCACTGAAGATCTCTCCTTCCTGAAATAGACAAAAACACTATCCTCACTAAAATCTATAACTCGACGATGTAGGTCCGCTACTACCTTATATTTGATTATGGATCCTACAGCCTTCTATAAACCTACTGTTACACCTAAATCTATTTCAAGTAAGACTCGGCTTCTGCAATAACTCTATCAAAATATGAAATGGATGTTCGATCAAGAAAATGGAGAATAGGATGGCCATAAAAGGCTTCAAAAGGAGATTTTTTTGTGGTTCTATTGATGGAACTATTATATACAAACTCAACTTGTGGTAAGATTAAATCTCATTGTGTTGGTTTTTCACCCGCCACATCTTAAAAGATTGCCTCAAGATCGATTTACCACCTCCGTCTGCGAATGATATGGGCTGCTAAAATTTAATCTACTTTCTGCTCTAATCATCAAAGTTATCCAAAAATGACTTACAAATTTAGTATCCCTATCTGATATGACTAACTTTGGAATGCCATATAGACGCATAATTTTATTGAAAATTAGTTTTACAATATGTGATGCATCGGATGTCTTTTTATAAAAAATAAAATGAGCCATTTTAGTGAAGAGATCTACAACTACAAAGATTAAGTTAACATGTGCGGTTTTAGGTAGGCCAAGAACAAAGTCCACAGAGATGTCTTCCTAAGGAGCAGAAGGAATAGGAAGAAAAGTATATAAGCCTGTGTTCTATTTTTGACCCTTAAATATTTGACAGGTCATACAATGTTGAACAAATCATTCTACATCTTTATGCATGTTTGGCCAATAGTAGCGCTCTTGAACTAACCCCAAGGGTTTATCCTGTCTGAAATATCCCCTCAAACTGCTACTATGTAGGTCTTGAATCAACTCTCAGCGAACCCTTTGAGATGCATAATTTGGATTGCCTAAAAGAGTACCTAGACTCAACACAAAAATCAAAGGACAAACTAATGTCGGAAGACAAATATTTTTCCATGATAAGTCTGAAGTAAAGGTCATCTTTGTAATGATCCTTAATAGTCTCAAGCACTACAAATTGTAAAGAAGCAGTGACAAGGAGATGGGTCCTACGGCCAAGAGCGTCAGCAATCTAATTGACTATACCTTGCATATATCTCAAGTGGAAAGTGTACTCTTGTAGAAATGCAATCCATTTGGCATGCCTCTTGTTAAGATTCTTTTGAAAATTCAAATAACACAAGGCTTCATTGTCTAAATTAAAGATGAACTCCTAATGAATTAAATATGGTCGCCAGTGCTTCAAAGCCTGCACAATCGCATAGAACTCGAGATCATACATAGAATAACATGATCGAGCATCGTTCAATTTCTTACTAAAAAGGCTATGCCTCACTTTTCTTAAGATAGCACAGCCCCCATTTCCACATGTGAGGCATCACAATCAACTTCAAATACCGTATCAAAGTTAGGTAGAACAAAAACGAGTGCGCTCGTGAGCCTATCCTTAACCATTCTGAAGCTTTGTTTGGCCTCAGGAGTCCATCGAATATTTTCTCCTTTCAAACAGTCTGTGATCGAGGCAATCAAGGAACTAAAATTTTGAATGAAACATCGATAGAACGACGCAAGTCCATGAAAGCTTCAAATCTCAGTTATGATTTTTGGGGTTGTCCAATCTTGAATCACCTTGATCTTAGCGAGATCTACTTAAATTCCATTGGCAGACACAATATAGCCTAGGAAGTTGAGGCTATCAATTAAAAAAGTCCACTTCTTCAGATTTAGGTACAGCTGATTTTCTCTCAAGGTCTAAAGCACTTGTTGTAGATGGTTTAGATGGAGTTTAGAACTCGTGCTATAGATCAAAATATCATTGAACCATACCACAACGAATTTTTCAATGAACGACTGCAACACCTGATTCATGGTACGCATGAAAGTACTTAGAGTATCGGATAGCCCAAAGGGCATAACCAACCATTCATATAGTCCTTTGGTTTTAAATGCCGTTTTTCGCTCATCTCCTGGTCAGATATGGATCTGGTGATATCCACTCTTTAGGTCGACCTTGGAGAATATCTTCACCCCTTAGCATGTCAAACATGTCATCGAGCCTAGGGATGGGGAATCTATACTTCACCATGATCTTGTTGATAGCATGACTATCTGCGCACATCCCCCACGTTCCATCCTTTTAAGGGTGAGGAGAGCGGGCACAGCCATGGGACTCATAGTCTCTCCGTGACCTATGATGCAGTTCTTTGTGCTCTACTGGGCTCATCCTATAATGGGCTAGCTATAGGAGACTTGCCCCTGGCACCAGATCAATGCAATGCTAGATATCTCTTATAGGAGGTAGACCATCAAGGAGTTCCTCCGGCATGATGTCAGAAAACTCGTCTAACAATGATCGAATAGCCAAGAGAACCTCAGGAGTTTCAATTATTTCTTTTATTACTAAGGCATAAACCATAAGGGATCTGGCTAGCATTTTGGCAAATTGGAACTTGTTTAAGGCCATTATGGATTGCCCCCCAGTGGATGACAATTTTTGGAATAAATCTGACTTAGACTTCGGCTTTGATATATTGTTGAGTGGAATGAACCTAATCTTTTTGTTGTCCTTAGTGACTATATGTTCTCCTTTCCATCATGTACGGTGCTACAGATAAATTGCCAAAGTCTTCCTAGAAGTGACATGTCCATGGGCATCACATTGCACCAAACCTCGTCAGTACAAGTCTTTCCAATGAAAAACTTAACTAGACTTCATCGCGTTACTGGAACCTCGTCCTCATCCTTAAACCAAGCAATTCAATAAGATTGTGCAAGCTTCAAAGTTTTCAACTGAAACTTGTCAACTATCTTTTAGGAGAAAGTTCTCTATGCTCCCACTATCAATTATGATAGAGCAAAATTTTCCCCCAGCACCGTCGATAGTTCAAAAAAGACTACATCGTCTCCAATCATCATTGGTAGTTTTGGATGCTTTTAGGACTCGATTGATCATTAGGTTTGGTTTAGTAACTTCAGCAGTCTCATCGAGGATCTCGCTATCTCCAATAGCATCTTCCTCTTGTATTTCTACCTCTTTTTCCTGTTCACTCTCGTTGGCATTTTCTAATCAAATTTGTCCTATGCTAAAACTATCTCAAAGGACACTCTGACAAGATCCAAGAGATGGATTTTCAATACCTTTTTTTTTTCAATCTTTCTAGACAACAATGAAGTGTAGGTAAGACAAGCTCATGCAATATGCGTGCATTGATATATAGTTCTAATAATGCATTTGAATGAAAATCCTTGGATCAGAACTTGCTTTGATATCATTTAATATAGCCGCAAGTGCTGTTGCAAAGCTACAGCCACTTTATTGTAGCAGTGTAGTGGGAAAAGAGCTTTAAAAGACAAAATGCCAATCTAGATTCTGAATCTGAATTTAATAAGATCTTTTAAGTTGAACTTAAGAGCCTAGCACAGGAAATAAAACAAATTTCAGCAGCAATATAATCTACCTTTAGATTAACAGCAACCATAAGAACTAAAAGTGAAAGATCAACAACTGAGTTCAATACACCAATATCAAGTACATATAATAGTCTCAAAGAAAAATCGAGGGATCAAATCTTTCTAAGCTTAATTATTAAAAGAAAGTGGATAGATTTCGATGGAAGGTTAAGAAGCTAATAGGTTACAATGATTACGTGACATGTCGATTACCTTGAATGAGAAGGTTGTTAGGATTCGTCTACACAGCAAAAATATATTTCAAAACAAAATTTAATATACATCATCATATGAAAATATGAGATACAAATCCCAATCCCAAAATCACCTTGATGAATTCAATCAAACATGAACCAAATAACAATCAAACAAGAAGAATATGATGATTACCCTCCAAAGTTTGATTGCTTGATTGGTATCCTTGAGGTACCCAAGTATGTGCCCTCCAACGGTGATCCACACAGGACTCGATCAAGGACTCTTCCCCATCTTATCTTGCTGAAATTCTTCTCAAGATTTTAGCAACACCTCCCCTTTGATGATCTAACCCTTGGACCAAGGCTCTCTCTCAAACCTCTGCTCTCTTGGGCATGTGGAATCAAAAGGATGATTAATGGCCCAAGGGTGAAGCCTTATGTATAGACTTCAAGTCCTAATCCGATTAGGACTCTAGGTAGTTACATTAACCACCTAATAAATTAACCTCCTAACAAATTAATCACCTAACAAATTCAAAAACTAATTAACCACTTAACCAATTTTTGGAGTTAGGTTGTTAGTAAGTTAGGGAGTTGACTTATGGAAGAGAGAGAGAGATGGGGCGTGTGGACTCTTCTAGAATGGGGTTTGACTTGGTCAATCCCTAATCTAATTAGAAGTCCATGTTGACTAGGAATTTGGGTCTAATCCATGTGCTAGCATGTGTCACCTAGACCCAATAAGATTTCAACTAAATCTTTATTTGATTAGGACTTCTGAGGTCCAATCAAAAAATCCATGATCTAATCTTTTTTGTGTATGACCCATTGGATTCCACATCTAGCCAACAAAAGGTCCAGGCTCATGTTTATCTTAGTCCAATTAGAACTCTTCTAATTGACTAAGCCCAAAAAATGTTAAATCCAAATTAATCAATGAGAACCCTTTCTAATTAATTATCAAATCAAACTCTTTAATTCATAAAACCCACAAGTCAAGATTAACGTCTAGCGACATGTCATGATTATGTAGAAGATATGAAATTTGACAGAATACCAAAATACCCTTCTATAACGAGTTATCGTGCAATTCAATCCTTCAATCATCAACATCCCGAACAAGTCATGAGCATGGAATCATGTCGAGCCTAAATACCTATCTATATATATATCTCGATCTGATGATGAAAACTCAATTGATGAACCATTAGAAACTCTTTATTATATTCATCCTACTCTGGCCAGAGACTCTCTTAAGTCAACATCCTAAGAGACCACATAGGATGTTCTCTCCCATTACGAGTGATCGATTCCATGTTGATCACTCATAACCTCCATACATACTTCACGATACCCAGAACATCCCACAAATCCCAAAAGTCAAGCTAGGGTATAAATCAAAGTACAGATCCATATGTATAAGGTACCATGACGATCTCAGATCTAAGGATCACTTGCACCACTCCCACTAGAGAACCATCTATTGACATGTTCGTAAAACTCCATTAGATGTTCTCCCTATGAATCAGTTCAGTGAACTCATTTTCTAACGAGCACCCACATCCTTATATTAGTATCATCACACAAGTGATTGTGAGATCAGTCACTCTCTCCATTGAGCATACATAAAATGTGCCAATTTTACCGATATCATTAATCTCCGACTTAATAATCCTACGACAGAAAATATTTTAGACCAGGGCTATCAAGATTTTAGATCTCACTAGCATGATCTCATTATGGCCCTAAAACCATTGCCCTAATCCACAAGGTTCGTCATAATCTTTAATTAAGTCACAAAGAGATAATAAGATACAGCATATAACGAAATACAATACCTCATATCATCAATGAATGAATAATGTCATATACATAGGTAGAAAGATAAGAAAAAAAAATCCCATCGCATCATGTATGCGATTAGCCTGCATGGCACTAATCTTTCAAAGGCAAAGATCGACGAGCAGGGTTCGCCTGGTACAGGGCGTACCGAACCAGATCGGCGCCCTGCCGGTCCGGTTCGAAGATTTTTTCGAAAAACCCATCCGAACCGCACTGAACCGCCCGGTTCGGTGTGGTTCCGGTCCATCCGCCCAAAATCGGGCGTATGAAATGGTTCGGCACCGATTCAACGTGAACCGAACCGTGCCAACAACCCCACGTGAAAAAGTGGGGAGGGGGGAGGGGGAAGGAGAGTGGGGCCTGGGCTGTTTTTAAGTAGCAGTCGAGTGCCTAGAGTTCTCTGAGAAGTCTCAGAGAACTCTCGAAGGAGCTTTGATCTCAACGAAACCGTTGAGACCTCCGAAAAATTAAAAAAAAAAAAACTCCGTCAAATTGCAGGAGTGGTTCGAGGAGAGGCTGATCTTTGGTCGGAGGTAAGATAATGTGTTATTCTCTTAGTAAATATTATTTTTTTTTATTTTTTTTGTTAAAAATAGGATAAGAATGAGGAAGTATGAAAATAAGAGAAAATCATGCTAAAATTTTATGATTTTGGTATGATTTAATTATGTGATAGATCTTTGAAAGATCTACATGATGACACCAAAATTATTAATTTTTATTAATTATATATTTTTAAATATTTTTATATATTTATTTATTTAAAAATTAATAAAAAATTAAATTTAAAAAAAATCAGAGTTTTAAAATCATGTTTAGAATGATTCAAGCTACTTAAATCTAACCTCAAATTTTTTTTTGAAATATTTGAAATTAAAAAATATTTTTATAATTATTTAAATAATAAAAAAATATTATAAAATAAAAAATATATAAAAATAATGTTATATTTTAGTTAATTTAAAAATATTATTTGAAGCATATAACATATTTATATTGAATTTATAAATTTTAAAATTATTATTAAAATTATTTTAAATTTATATATAATTTTTTTAATTATCATTAAACTATCGTGTTTTGTTATACTTGCAGATATTTATAAGAAAAAAATTTAGAGCATGACGTTCGTTGTCTTTAATTAATCAACTATTTTTTAACATATATTTATTTATACAAAAATTATTAAAAAATAAAAAAATAAAAAATCAGAGTTTGGTATGCAATTGAGAATAATGTTTAGAATGATTCAAGTAATTGAAATATTTGAATCTAACTTGAGATTTTTTTGAAATTTTTTTGTAAATATTTAAATAGTAAAAATTATTATCAAATAAAAAATATACAAAATTAGTGTTATATTACAATTAATTCAAAATAATTATTTGAAGCACAATTTTTTTTTGAATTCATGAATTTTTATTTTATATATAATATATTTTTAATAATTATTAAACTGTCGTGTTTTGTTATACCTACAAAAATGAGTAAGAAGAAACATCCAGAACGTGACATCGGTTGGGATTATGACGAGATGCTCTCGGCTCAGCATCATTGGAGATGCAAATAGTGCAACACAGAGTTCAAAGGAGTAACTAGATTGAAGCAGCACCTAACTGATGGTTATCCTGATGTGTCCATATGTCGGAAATATCCGCAAGAGATCCGACAATTGATGAAAAAGCACTTTGCTGATTCGAAAACAGCGAAGGAAAGGACAAAGCAGAAAAAGACTGAAGTAGACCGTCGAGCTGTAGAGCCATCTTCTTATCACTTTAGAGAGTCAGAGGAGGCTTCTACTCCAGATGATGAGGCACAGATTGAGGCTGCCATTTAGGCAAGCTTGGCGGATCAGTACCGACAAGAAGAGATGGCCCGATATGGAGAGCGATTTGGACTATCATGCTATGAATTAAGGTCTGGATCAGCAACCGGTGAGGGAGAATTCGAGTTAAGGACTACTTTAGTTAGAGAGACTGGTGGTAGAGGGAGCAGACGCAGCATGTCTTCTTTGTTGGGAGCTTTTGACAATAGGAGATCGTCCAGAGATATTCCAACAAGAGCCACCATCCATGATTTGGATCCACATGCTTTGCCCAGCAACGATTCAAAGCAACAGATTGACATTATGATAAAAAAAGATAAGAAGAAGGATATGTGACGAGCTATTGGATCATGATTTCATTTCAGTCATATTTCAACAAATACAGCAACCAATCCTTACTACCGATCTGCTATTTCAGCCATAGAGGCTGCCGACCAAGATGTAGATCCGCCAGGACCTAAGGACATCTATGGTCAGCTTCTTAACAGCAACGAGGATCTGCAGAAATGGATTGCTTCTTACAAAAATAAATGACCTACATACAGACTGACAGTGATGTGTGATGGTTGGACAGGTCCTACTAGACGGAGCATCATTAATTTTTTGACATACTGTGATAGAAAAATATTTTTTCACAAATCAATTGTTGCTTCAGATAAGATGCACGATACCACATATATCCTTGATCTGATGGAGGAAGTGATTGATTTAGTAGGTGAGCAGCATGTTGTGCAGGTTATCACAGATAATGGACCACAATATAAGACTGCCAGAAAGTTGCTGATGGAGCAGCGATCGCAGATATACCGGACCCTGTGTGCTGCATATTGCATTGATCTTATATTGATGGATATTGAGAAGATTCGTAGGGTGCAGCAGGTAGTGAAGATTGTCCGAACTATTATTAAATTCATCTACAACCACACATGGATTCTTTCATTGATGTGAACGTATACTGAAGGAGAGATCTTAAGACCGGATATCACACGATTTGCTACCAACTACATAGCACTTGATATTCTTCAGAAGAAAGCAGCCCTATGTCAGATGGTTGTCAGTGCCGAGTGATAGGAGAGCAGATATGCGAGGACCGGCACTAATGAAAGTCATGTGGAAAACTTGGTGACAAATCAGTCATTTTGACAGTGGGTTGAGAAGATAATGAAGGCTATTAAGCCATTATATGAGGTGCTTCGCGCTGTGAACAGAGAGATACCCCAAGATGGGCTTCTTATATTACATGATGGAGAGGGCAAAGAAACAAATCAGTGAGAATGATCCGAAGCATTCTCAAGAATTCATTAACATCATTGAGCGCCGTTAGGACTATCAGTACATAGAGATTTGCATCTAGCCGATAAGCATGTATTCAAAAATATTTTAAAATATTTTTTCGAAGCATGCTTCTAAGTGTACTTAATCAGTCTTAAAATTTATATGCAGCTTATTATTTGAATCCGAGATTTCAGTATACCATTTTCAGGATAGATATGGACAACGAGCTTCTTGCTGCCCGATCCAGAAATTGCATCGTTGTGTCTGCAAGAGGTACGCTAGTTTAAAACAGATGTGATTATTCAACTGAATTCGATCTGTACTCAATGATATATTTATAAATTTAATAAATATATTTTTTTCAGACAACAGTTTAGAGAGGGATCAGACAGCTTTAGAGTCCCATCAGCTGTCGTAAGCAAAAAATAAATAAATCTAGATAAATTACATATCAATGAGCAGCATAGATTGATATGTAATTTTGCTTAATAATATCATCAAATTTGATATATAATTTTACTTTTGCAACTGAATGGTGGATTCATTTTGAAATGTCAGCAGAAAATTTAAGACGTGTAGCTATCCGTATTCTTTCTCAGATGGTCTCTGCTAGTGGCGGTGAGCACAATTGGTCGACTTTCGCCCTTATCCACAGCAAACAGAAATCATCTGACACAAAAATGCCTCAATGATCTTGTATATGTTCACTACAATCTGAGATTGAGGCTAAAATATATTCAGGAGGAAGTACAGTTGAAGTACACTGATCCGATGCTAGATGATTATGCTGACGAGGACGACGATCCGAGCATCGGAAGGCTTGTAGGTCAGCAACAGGAGGCAGAGCTTGATGAGCCGGGGTCCCCTCCATGACGAGCCAGTGTAGTAGCTAGGGAGATCAGGATGGATCCAAAGCAATGGGTAGAAAAAAATATTCCACATAAGGTTCCAGCTGATCAGCCACAGCCTGAAAAGACACAAAGGACTCATTCATCACATGACTCGATGTTCGATACATCTTCCTAGAGATTCAAGCGACAGATGTATAGACGAGGTCGGCAGTCAGTAAGAATGCATCCATCCTTCCAATCACAGGAAACTCAGTCACAAAGGGGCACAAAAAGAGAAAAAGAAAAGATAGTTGCACGTGCACCACTCTCGAGAGTACAGGAGCTATCTGGCTCATATTCGGACACCAGAAAGAGTGATGATAATACAGGTAGTAGTAGCCATGGATCTGATAATCAGGGAGGAATTGGACAGGAGACCACTGTTTATGAGACAACCACAGGGTGATATTTGATTTACCGGTGAGTCCCAATTTACACATGCCATGCAAGATAGGGATCATGGTGGACGAGTCGGTAGAGACCGTGGGGAGCCAATTTCATATAGACGACAGGCTCCTAGAGGTCGTCCAGCATACGATGCAGCTGCAGACAATCTTACATATGGAGTAGGGTTCATGGATGTATCTGGATCATCCTCACATTATGGATTCTATTATCTGCAGCCATCTTATGATCCATATGGATATGGTGCATCCGAAGTATCGTCTTCTAGTGGTTACTATCCTATGCAGCTTGGAGCATCTTACGAATCAGATTTTGCTACCGACATATTTGGATGGACTCCACAACCGTACCATCGTCCTGAGGATACTTCTCAGAATCAGAGTTTGAGTGAGAGATCTAAGATGTCTTACAATCCAGAGAGAGGATGCCTTATGGGATGAATATTCAAGAGTACGGTGCAGCTTGGATAGAAGTTGGACTGATGTTCCTCCAGATTATGTTGATCATCTAGATATCTATGAGCGTCACAGACACTTGACGAGAAATTAAATGCAGAGTAGATCTTGAGATTGGTATATCAGTTATTGTGCTTTGTACTTAAACATTTAGATATATTTTAATACATATTTTATATATTTTTTTTAAATTTTAAGATGACATAGTTGTAATATAATGTAAATAAATATATATTTGAAATTTTGGATCAAGAGTCTTTATACCGCTACCTAACTCAAAATTGAACCCAAATATGTCAATAATATGCAATATAATGCAATTTTGGATTTGTATTTATGAATTATTAACTTGAACACCAAAAAAAATTGAAAAAAAAAAAATTTGTACCAGTACGCCGAAGCGTACTGTGTCGGTACGGTATGATACCGGTACGTACGGTACCGGTCCGACACCGATACGCCCTCCGGCATCGGTACAGGGAACCTTGTCGATGAGGTTTAAGATTGTAATCGGTTCATCAAATGCGAGTATCCATGACCACCAAGGTTAGTGGCACTGCGGTGGACAAACTCTAGCACGGGAAGGATGAAAGGCAAGAGGATCCAGAAGAAGTGGAGAGGAATCCGAGCATGAGAGAGAAGCGACCACGAATCAGAAGATAGAGGGAAAGCCGTATGTAGAGTAGGAGGATTTAAGATTTCTGTGAAGTCTCTTTTTTCTTCTTTCCCCTTTTTCTTTTTTTTCCCTCTTCTCTAATAAAAGATAAATCTATTGAAGAATCATGTGGTTCCCATAAATCCAGATTGGCATCTCCGTTCGGCTAAATATAAACAAAAGATTTGGTTCGGATTGGGGTCAACCTATCCAATCTTTTTTTCAAAAATAATTAAGCTTGGATCAAATTAAACACCACAACGAAATAAAAAAAATGATGACTTGATTAATAAAATAAAATAACAGCTTGATGTGCTGCATCAGTTCAGCAAGCCTCGAATCGGGCGGTTCTGTCCGATTCGGCAAACCATGGTTATTAAGATTCCAATAATTTGAAATCTGTTCCCATTGCAGCTGTTTACATGATGTTCAAGTAGGCTGCAGATTTCTAATAAATCTAATGAAAATGAGAGATTAGAGGACTTGAGAGTGTTCTAGAGTTAATGTTCCAGGGCCAAGAAATCCCTTCAACATCAATTAGCAATCCCATGTGCAGATACTTCGTATTTCATAAATCATAACCAACATTTAAGGAATAAGCAAAAAATTGGGGGTCTATTGGATGTCAATACAAAGGGTGGGAATGGCTAGAGATGACTTATATGAGGAAGAATCACAAGAATCAGGTTAAGGCTTTGATGGCTATCTAGTGGAGGATAGGGGACCTTTGTGGGAAAGAACTCAAGAGGTAATGGCCAGCTAACTAGGTGCAAAGATTTTATAATGATCATGCAAGGGTTCTCATAGCTTTATACGATGACCAGTTGGTTTTGTATGGCTAATAGTCTCAGCTGGTCCACTAACAGGTCTAAAGAAATGCCAGTTGCAGCGGTTATTGATGCTACTAGCCTCTTGGTTGCTCACAGCTGCATTGTCTACAAGCAAATAGGAAACAGAAAGCACATGCTTTAGGTTTTTGGACGACAAAGACTGGAAAAAAGGAAATAGGACCAAAAAAGGAAAGAAACTGGAGGAAAGTGAAGATTAGAAAGAATAGAAATTGATAAATGACTTGCCTTGGAAACTCACACGTCCTCATCCAAACCAAGGAAGATAGTGGAGCTAGAAAACAGTTGTTTTCCATTAACAAACTAATCTGGATAGCTTAAGGAGAAGCCAGCCAGTTTTTATAACTTAGTTATTCACGTATGAAAAGAATACCCCTTCACTTATACAATAATTACAATCTAGCCAGTGCTCAAACATAAAAAGGACATGGTCGTCACTTAATATTTGGGATACATAACTAATTGTTAAGAATAAATAATAGAAAATAAAATAACAGAAAAATAATTGGTTTCAGACCTAAGAAGTGCTTGGATAGCTACAATAAGTTTAACTCGAGCAAAGCCCACAATCATCATTGGAGTTTTTTGGTCCACATCTTCAAACAACAAGCTTGAAGTTTTGTATCTATAATAATGAGCCTAAACTCACCTTGAAATCCATCAATATGGCCTGTACTAGAAATTCCATGCCAAAAAGACAAGCCCATACAAGATCATCCCTAAAATCAATGCCAGCACCTTGAGTTTTAGAGTTGCTTTTTGATAAAAATTAACTTCACAGTTTATGTAGAAAATCTCTCTCCATCAAGAAGCACAAGCAATCCCCCATGGCGAACAATATATTTTTGTCCCATCCACTTCTTCCACCATTCAACCACCATCTCCCATCTTACCTGCGCAACTTGTCCATGAATACCACTTTCCTAAGAAGATGAAAGAGATTGAGAAAATCTCAGATGATAGTCATTTCGAGTTTCGACACATGACAAAGGATACTAAATAAGTAAATAGTCTTAATGAAAAGGAAGGATTAACCTATCATAGACTACACATGAATCACATAGGAGCAAGGTCCGCTGAGGCGGTACTAGGGCCCGTACTAGTTGGTTGACAGCTGCTCTGTGTCGGACCCAAACTAACACAACAAAGACGGCGGGGGGAGAGGGAGAACGGAAAAGAGGAAGAGAGAGAGGGGATGAGGGAGGGGGAGGGAGAGGGAAGAAGGGAGGAAGAGATGGTGAAGCCATTGGAGGCCGGCTGAGTGTGGCCCGACACGGCGGCGAGAGTAGGGGAAAGGAAGATTGTGAGATATGAAAAGAGAGAGGGAGAGGGTGTAAGAGGGAGGGATATTGGAGATCTAACGAGACTACTGAAGGTCCATCAAGACCGCCGGAGGGCTGCCAAGGCCCCCCAAAAGAGGGGCAGCGGGACTGCTGGCTTCACAAAAAATCTGCAAAATAAAAAAGAAAACAAGGGCCAAAGCCCCTCTTTCAATCGAGAGGAAGGCAGAGCCCTTTCGACTCTCGGAGGGCCTCACAACTCTCCAATAGCTCTCCTTCCCTCTCTCCTCCCCCCCTCTTCCTCTCCTTTCTTCTTTATCTCCCTCTCCTCTGCCGGTTTCTCCTTTCGAATGCCAGAACCGTCTCGGTCCGCCACTGGCATGGCTTGGTACACCCCGAACTACACGGTTTGGGACAGTCCCACAATCCTTGAAGTTCTTCTTGGAGACTTAGGTGGCCATGAAATGATGGCTGAACTATTAAAGTGGGGGGATATTTCGATGTCAAGCCACTTTAAGTCATTTATAAAATAGTGGCTGGCCCCTCTCTTGAAGTTTTTACATTCCACTAGTTAAAAAGGTGCTGCCAGCTTTTGCAACTTTGCTTTTTTTCCCTCTGTGATGCCAAAGTCAGATTTGAGGTCTTCCGCATAAGCTTCTCTTTCACCTTCACTTTCCATCTATTCTTGCATTTTCTCTGTTCTATTCCCCTTTTCTAAGTTGCTGCTGTCTGGAAATCTAAATCCTAACACCTACCCATCCCCAACCCAGAAAACAAAAATAAAAAACACAACCACCTTTTCTTTTCTTCCTCTTTTTGTTTACACCAATGCTGTTGCAAGCAATCACAAGGCTGCCAGATTCAATATTAGCCAACCCTTTCTAAGGCCTGTTAACAGAACAATCATGTACTTTATCTCATTTATAGCAAGGTCGTGGTCATATCAGGCTGGAACAGCCCTCACAAGAGCCCTTGTATGTCATCATTTGAGACCGATTAACTTCCCATCATCCCTCTTCTGTTCTTAGCCCAAATAATTTCCTATCCTCCACCGAATAGTGATCAAAAATTTAACAGGAGGCTGTTGTGATTCTTCCTCATACCAGCCCAGTCAAATCACCATCATCCAAGAGGTTCCCAAGTGTCACTTAACTGTTGATTTTGGAGGATCAAAGTGGGGAACTGCTGTTAAAAAATTGGAGGGATTTCTGGATGCTTGGAAGAGATAACTGAGTGCCAAGCAGGCACCATTACATTCCCTAAATCTCGTTCCTATGTCGGATTTCTTCATGCAGATTAATGGTTTTGTTTCTCAAATAATTTGAATCTGATCTTAGCCTTTTCCCTTTACAAGACTTGCACTGCATACTAGGACTTTGATGGTTCATCTTAAAAATCAGTTCTATTACACTTCATGTGTTATTTGATAGTTTATAGTAGATGGGTTCATGTAATTTGACTATGCATTTTATTATCTTAGAACATCATAATGAATCTTGTCTTTTGTCACCAAAGCACCACATAACCCATGTCAAATGACAAATCAACAGAAAGATTTAAATTAATGGACACAGGGCACCATGTCAACTTAATCTCTGATCCAGGCCTGATTTTGGCTCCAGAGATTAAGTATCAGCTAAGATCCTTGCTCGATTGATCAACCTACATATTTAGCTCATTCAAGAACCAAAACAGCAATAAGAAAGCTGCATGGATGTCTGCTTGCTCCCATATGCAAACTTGACATTCTTTGAATTACTTGCTTCTCTCCCCTTTTTCCATTAGCCCACCATTATGCATCAAAAACTTCTCAATGGATACTGCAGCATGCAACAGTCCACTTACTCTAATATAGTTCAGCACAGAACCTCTTAAAAGCTTGTGATATCTCAAAGTCTCAATCATCTGCTCCCCTCCAACTGCTTTTAGCATCGGTGACTGAACTGAACACACCATTGTAGTATGCTGCAATTGAAAAATAAACCACCTTAAGCAACTTGTCCGCTTAAGAATTGTCAAGTTCCTATGATAAAAGTCTGTCTAACCATGCCTAGGTTGTGGAGATAGTTCTCTGTCTAACCATGCCGAGGTTGTGGAGATGGTTATCACATATGAGAAAACAGATGGTGGAGGTATTTGCATAAATTTTTTTTAGAATATAGAGTAACTTATGTTGTCACAGGATGCATTCTTTTTTTCTTTATCTGTTTCAGATAATTACTGCAAATATACCTTCATAATTCAGATAAATCACTCATCCCGATTTTTGCTTCATTCTCCAAATTCAAAAGGATTACTCTTATTCTCACAACTTAAAACTATAGTTTTAGTTTATCTTATGTAGTTACGAAACACATGGCACAAGAACACTCACCAAAAGAACCATATAAAAAGAAAAATATTTAATCATATGATAGATTCACATCATCCCCGAATTGTTGCATCATCATCCACTGGTAGTAGTCAGTAGTATAACAGTAAATGGATCTACCCTAACTTAATATTGAACTATTCTAAATGTCATATCAACCAGACATAATCTAGTTTACTAATAAGCCTTGCTATAAAGGTTTTAAATTCTATGGGACTAGGCTATCCCGATTTTTTTATGGAACAGGACATACCGCCGTCCTACCCCATCCCGACACTTGGGACAAGGGATATCCCGATTGGGACACTGGGGTGCTAGCGGGATAGTCCTATCCCAACACATGCGATGGTATCCCATCCCTGTGTCCCATGGGACGTCCCATTGGGACCTGAATCCTTGCTTGCTATAACTAGTATTTATGGAAGCACAAGAAACCACCTATTTCATATCATAATAAGTATTTTTCTTCTTTCAAACATTTGAGAATGAATCTGATAACATGACAATATGAAGAAGAAAACAAAAAGTGAATGAAAGAAAATAAGGAACAGTACATGTCACTGAACACATTAAATGGGACATGATATTCAGCCAACACCACCAAATACCTAGAAGCAAACAATCAAAAACCCAGATCCAAGTCTGCATCCCCATCTCATTTCATCAAACATGTGCTCTACTAAGAATGTACCAGAACTAGCCAATGATAGCAAAACCACCAACTGAAATCAGTACAACCTCATTATATAAAGAAGATTCTCAAAGATACATTGTTTCTTCAGATATTAAATGTCTACAATTGAAAATAATATTTGACAAAATAACATAACAATAACATACTGCATATTAAATTTTACTATGTGATCATTAAGCTTGTAACAGTACCATCACTATTAAATGATACAATAACCAAATAATCTTAACCTCATTGTAAGAAATTCAATGATCACTAGTTCAATTTAAGCAAATTAATTTAATAAATTATATACTTCTGAACTATTTTTCTCTTTGGATCTTCCAAGTATTACATGGCAAAGAAGCAAAACAGCCTCTTTGCTCATCCTTTTGACTTTGCTTAGTAATTACTTACATAAATTGATCACAATCCTAAATTACTATGACACCCAGAACTCCTAAACAATAACGTCAATCTGGACCTGCATTGCTTAAGAAAGATGAAATCCAGCTCAATATGGGGAAAAATAATAGCAACATTTTCAGGAAAATAGTTTGTGCAAAGAAATATCTATATAACTGCACTAGCACAATCCTCCCTGTTCCATGCCTTTGATTCAATTGTATCTCATAGACTCATACAACTTTTAGGTGTTGATGACTATGATACTTTATATCATACACGCGCACAAGCATGCATGCACACGCACACAGACCCTACTAATAAACTTCGTTATCTCACCCATACATGCATGCATTCAAAATTCACTTTAATCAAAAAATGCCGTACCGAGCCGAACCGCCCGATACAAGGCGTACCGAACCGGACCGGCGGCCAGCTGATCCGATTTGGCCCTTTTTTCGAAAAATCATCCGAACCGCACCGAACCGGATGGTTCAGCACAGTTCAGAGCCATACCACCCAAAATTAGACGGTATGGCTCGGTTCGGTACGGTTCGGCGTTGAACCGAAATGTACCGACATATCACATAGGGGGTCGGGGGTGTGGAGGGGTGTGGTGGGATCTGAGCTGTCATTTAGTGGCAGCCAGAATTTCTGTTTTGATAGAAATCCGAGAGCTCTCTCAGAACTCCCGAGAGGCGCTCTAAGCATTCGACGACACGAAGCCTTTTGAAAAAATTAGAAAAAAGAGAAAAAATTTCGTCAAATTGCAGCACTTCTTCGAGGAGACGATAATTTTCAACCGGGAGTAAGGTAATATATTATTCTTTTAATAAATATTTTATTTTTTATGTTTTTGTAGCGAAAAAAAGGATAAGAATGAAGAAGTAAGAAAATAAGAGAAAATTATGCCAAAATTTTATGATTTTGATATAATTTGATCATATGTAATAGATCTTTGGAAGATCTACATGATGACACTAAAATCATTGATTTTCATTAATTATATTTTTTTAAAATATATATATATATTTATAAAAAAATTATTAAAAAAATAAATTCAAAAAAAAATAAAATCAGAGATTCTGAATCATATTTAGAATGATTCAAGCTACTTGAATCTAACCTCGGATTTTTTTAAAATTTTTAAAATTAAAAAATATTTTTATAATTATTTAAATAATAAAAAAATGTAATCAAATAAAAAAAATATGTAAACTTAGTACTATATTTTAGCTCATTCAGAAATATTATTTGAAGTATATAACATATTTTTTTGAATTTATGAGTTTGAAAATTAGTATTGAATTTTTTTTGATTTTATATATAATATTTTTTTAATAATTATTAAACTACCGTATTTTGTTATACTTGCAGAAATGAGTAAAAAAAAAGATTCAGAGCATGACATTGATTGGGATCATAGCGAGATGCTCTCGGCTCGGCATCATTAGAAATGCAAATGGTGCAACATAGAGTTCAAGAGAGGAGAGGTGACTAGGTTGAAGCAACACCTGACTGGTGGTTATCCTGATGTGTCCATGTATCGAAAATGTCCACAGAAGGTCCGACAGTTGATTAAGAAGCACTTCGCTGATTCGAAAGCAGTGAAAAAAAGGGCAAAGCAGAAAAGAGCAGAGATGGACCGTCGAGCTGCAGAGCCACCTTCCTATCACTTTAGAGAGTCAGAGGAAGCTTCCGCTCCAGATGATAAGGCGCAGATAGAGGCTGTCATTCAGACGAGCTTGGATGATCAGTACCGACAAGAAGAGATAGTCAGGTATAGAGAGCGATTTGAAAATCGAGATCTAAATCAACGACCGATGGGGGAGAATCCAAGTTCAAGACTACCTCTGTCAAAGAGCCGGGTGGTAGAGGGAACAGACAATATTTCATCTTTGTTGGAAGCTTTTGACAATAGGAGATCCTCCAGAGATATTCCAGTAGGAGCTACCATCCATGATTTGGATCCACATACTTTTTCCAGTAAGGATTCAAAGCAGTAGAGGATTGACACTATGATGAAAAAGGATAAGAAGAATATGTGACGAGCTATTGAATCATAATTTCATTTCAACCATATTTCAGCAAATGCAGTAGGCAATCCTTACTATCGATCTGCCATTTCAGCCATAGAGGCTGCCGGCCAGCCTGTAGATCCGTCAGAACTTAAGGATATTTATGGTCAGCTTTTTGACAGTAACAAGGAAGATCTGCAGAGATGGATTACTTCTTACAAGAATAAATGACCCACATACGGACTGACAGTGATGTGTGATATTGGACCGGTCCTACTAGACAGAGCATCATTAATTTTTTGACATACTGTGATAGAAAATATTTTTTCACAAATCAATTGATGCTTCAGATAAGATGCACGATGTCTTATATATCCTTGATCTGATGGAGGTGATTAATTCAGTGGATGAGCAGTATATCGTGCAAGTTATCACAGATAATGAGCCATAATATAAGGTTGTTGAAGAGTTGCTAATGGAGCGACGACCGTAGATATACTGGACCCCATGTGCTGCATATTGCATTGATCTTATATTGATGGATACTGAAAAGATTTGTGGGTGCAGCAGGTAGTGGATATTGCCCAGACTATTACTAGATTCATCTACAATCACACATGGATCCTTTCATTAATGCGAACATGTACTGGAGGAGAAATCTTGAGACCGGATGTCACACGATTTGCTACCAACTACATAACATTTGATAGTCTTCTTCAGAAGAAAGCAGCCTTACGTCAGAAGTTTGTCAGTGTTGAGTGGTAGGAAAGCAGATATGCGAAGGCCGGCACTGATGGAAGTCATGTGGAGATCTTGGTAACGAGTCAGTCATTCTGACAACGGACTGAGAAGATAGTGAAGACTATTAAGCCATTATACGAGGTGCTTCGTGCCGTGGATAGTGAAAGATACCCCCAGATGGACTTCTTATATTACATGATAGAGAGGACAAAGAAATAAATCAGTGAGAATAATCCAAAGCATGCTCAAAAATTTATTAACATCGTTGAGCGCCGTTGGAACTATCAAATGGGTAAAGATTTGCATCTAGTCGGTAAGCACGAATTCAAGAATACTTTAAAATATTTTTTTTTATACTTATAAAAGCGTACTTAATCAATTATGAAATTTATCTGCAGCTTACTATTAGAATCCGAAATTCAAGTATATCATTCCTGAGATAAATATGGATAACGAACTTCTTGCTGCTCTTCGTAATGTGATATATAAGATAGTACCCAATTCAGAAATCACATCCTTATGTCTGCAAGAGATATACTAGTTTAAAATAGATGTGATTATTCAACTGAATTCGATCTGTACTCAACGATATATTTATAAAAATAAATATATTTTTTACAAATGAAACAGTTTAGAGAGGGATCAAAAAGCTTTGGAGTCTCATCAGCTGTTGTAAGCAAAAAGAAGATGAATCCAAATAAATTACATATCAATAATGCGCAGCATAGATTGACATTATATGCCTAAAAATATCATGAAATTTGATATGTAATTTTGCTTTTGCAGCTGAATAGTGGATTCATTTTGAAATGTCCGTAAAACATTTTAGAGGTATGGTTGTCCGCATTCTTTTCCAAACAATCTCTGCTAGTGGCTGTGAGCGCAATTGATCAATTTTCGCCCTTATCCACAGCAAACAAAAAAATCGTCTCACACAAAAGTGCCTCAATAATCTTGTATATGTTCACTATGATCTGAGATTGAGGCTAAAATACGTTCAGGAGGAAGTACTACTAAAGTACACTGATCCGACATTAGATGATTATGCTGATGAAGACGACAATCCGATCATCAGATGACTTGCAGATCAACAGTAGGAGCCAGAGCTTGATAAGCCAGGATCTTCTCCACGACCAGCTAGTGTGGTAGCTAGGGAGATCAGGGTGGATCCAGGGCAATGGGTAGAAAAAAATATTCTACATAAGATTATAACTGATCAGCCACAGCCTGAGGGGACATAGAGGACTCATTCATCACATGACTTGATGTCCGATATATCCTCGCAAAGGTTTGAGCAAGGAATGTTTAGACGAGGTCGGCGGTCAGCAACAAGACATCCATCCTCCCAATCACAAGAAACTCAACCATAGAGGGGCACAAGGAAAAAAAAGAAAAGACAGTTGCACGTGCACCTCTCAAGAGTACAGAAGCTCTCTAGCTCAGATTCGGACATCAGAAAGAGTGATGATGGTACTAATAGTAGTAGTCATGGATCAGATGATTAGAGAGAAACTGGAGGACAGGAGACCACTGCTTATGAGACAGCCACAAGATGATATTCGATTCACCAGTGAATCCCAATTTACACATACCACATAAGATAGGGACCATGGTGGACGAGTCGGTAGAGACCGTAGGGAACCGATTTTATATAGACGACAGGCTCCTAGAAGTCGTCCAGCACACGATGCAGCTGCAAACGATCTTGCACATGGAGTAGGATCCATGGATGTATCTGAATCATCCTCGCATTATGGATCCTATTACCCGCAACTACCTTATGATCCATATGGATATGGTGCATCCGAGACATCTTCTAGTGGTTACTATCCTATGCAGCCTGGAGCATCTTACGGATCAAATTTTGCTGCCGACATATTTGGATGGGCTCCTCCATAGCCATACCATAATTTCGAGAATACTTCTCAGAGCCAGAGTTTGAATAAGAGATCTGAGATGTCTTACAATCTAGAGAAGATGCCTTATGGAATGAATATTCAGGAGTACAGTGTTTCTTAGTTAGAGGGATGGACTGATGTTCCTCCAGACTATGCCAATGATCCAAATATGTACGTGTTGGGTGGATGTCTGGCCAGGATACCACCTCCCAAGATCTTTTCAGTACCACGCGATGCAGCAGGAAGAAAGAAGAAACAAAACAAAAGAAAAAAACAATCAAAATACGTGGATCAACCATAAAAGGGCTCGCCTCCACGGGGCATGCAAACTTCACTATGAAAAAGAAATTTTACAAAAAGAGACCTCACCCTCAACCCTTGTGCACCCAATTCTCTCTCACATGAAATTCCCCTCACAAAAGCTCTCTCTCTTGAAGACCCCCATGAACCCCTGAAGAGCCTGGCGACCGCTGTCTAGGAGCCTCCTGCTCCTCTCTCAGCGCCCTCGCCTCTTTCTCTTCAATCGGGTTCGTACGGCTCCGTACGATGCGAAAAACCGATCCACTGCTTCTCTGTTCGTCACAGGACTTTTTATAGACCTTAATTTCGACTTAGATCATGATTAGGACTCCTTAATCAACCCAAATCACGTCCCAGACCGTCCGATCAAGATCGGGAGCCACCCATGCCGTCGGATCGCGCTCCGATCCACGGAATAGTGCCGTGGACCGCAAGAAACGCGTGGGAAACGCCCACGCGGTCCACAGGCCCCGCCGTGGACCGCCCGATCCACGGTGGACCGGGGCAAAGGGGCCAGCAGGCCGCTGGGCCTGGGCCGGCCCGCGAGCGTGGGCCTGGGCCGCGCGCCCGGCTGGGCCGCGCGCCCGCCTGGGCCGCGGGCCTTGGTCGCGCGTCCCGCGCGGGCCTGGGTCGCACGTCCCGCGCGCCGCCGCCTGCGGCCCCACCGTTGCCGCCCGCCGGCGATCCTCCGCCGCCTCGAATGTCGTGCCGACTTCAAAAGCTCGTATCTCCTCCATCCGAGCTCCGTTTCGGATGATCTTGATCTCGTTGGACTCCATTTTTCACCGCGAACCTCGCTGTGGGCTCAATGTGGGCTGAATCTCGATGCGTCAAATTCTAACAATCTCCACCTCGACTCGATATTCGGCCTCCTCCAAACTCCGAGAGCTTCTGGATCTCCTCGCCCCCATGCCCTGGGGCAATCGCCTGCTGATCATGGATGGGCAAACATGGGAGTCAAGCCAGACTGCTCGATCCCATCTCCGTCGTATGCTGTGCTCCTCCTGACCTGAGACCTGCTCGGGGCATCATCCTGCGGCAATAGGAATCTCACATTGCGACGTCGCCTCTCGTCCTCCCGAGTCTCCTCTCGTGCCCGATCCACCTCCTGGAGCTCCACCTCGCTCTGGGCTCCACCTGGCTCCTGAAGCTCCACCTCGCACTGGGCTCCCTGCCAGGTAATAATGTCCTCTGCTTCCCTTCTTTCCCTCCAGCATAATCCTATCGCCGCGTAGCACCCTCAGGATTCCTCCACCAGCTACCGTCCTGTAGCCTCTCGAATCCAGTCTGCTAAGTGAGATAAGATTCCGTCTGAAATCGGGTATATATCGGACCTCCCCCAATCTCCTCACTGCACCATCATGTGTCCTCCAGTTGACCGTCCCAATGCCTCTGATCGCACAGCTCGATCCATCCGGCAGATATACAGTGCCCTCACTGTTCTCCAGGGAGTCAAGCTGCTCCTTTCTGCAACACACATGATAGGGGCATGCAGAATCTAATATCCACTACTGGGAAGAAGTAGATACCTCGTCAGATATCTCAAAGACATCTCCATCTAAATCACTGCCGGCCGTCGCTACAGCAGCCACCGTCCGATTTTTCAGTTGAGGGCAATCTCTGGCTAAATACCCCAACTCTTCACACCGGTAACACCTGGTTTTGCTCAAGTCCCTCCTGGACTTAGACCGCCCTCGTTGCGATCTCCTATCGCTCCGTCTACCGCCTCCTGCACCTCCAGAAGCCACCAAAGCTGAGCTATTGCCATCTGAGCTCGAAGCTGGGTTCTCCCTCCTGAGAACCTCATTCTGGAGTATCGCCGCGGTGACCTCGTCCATCTTGATAGTGCTCTTCTCCACTAGAAGAGCAGTCACCAAAGACTCGTACGAAGGGGGAAGCGACGCCAGCAAAACCAGCGCCCTGATCTTCTCCTCAACGTTCTTGCCAACGCTGAGGAGGTCGGTGAGGATCTTCTGGAAGTGGCTCAGATGCTCCTGCACGCTCTGTCTCTCAGTCATCCGTGGTTGGTAAAACTGCCTCTAGAGGAAAAGAGTGTTGGTGAGAGACTTCGCCATGTACAACTCCTCGAGCTTCGACCACAGCACCGTCGGGGAAGTCTCGCACAGCACATGGATCACCACCTCATCCGTCAGGTACATGCGGATGGTACTCACCGCCTGCATCTGTAGCCGTTTCCAATCCCGCACCTCCATGGTGGTCGGCTTCTCATCGCACAAGAGAGCATCGATCAACCCCTGTTGGATGAGCACGTCCTTCACCCTTGCCTGCCACAAGGAGAAATTGCTCTTACCATCGAACTTGTTGATCTCCATCTTGATTGTTCCTGTTTTCTCCATCTTCAGTCTTGCTCACCACCACTGCAATCTGCGTCCTTGTACCGCCTTGCTCTGATACCACTTGTTGGGTGGATGTCTGGCCAGGACACCACCTCCCAAGATCTTTTCAGTACCACGCCATGCAGCAGGAAGAAAGAAGAAACAAAACAAAAGGAAAAAACAATCAAAATACGTGGATCAGCCATAAAAGGGCTCGCCTCCATGGGACATGCAAACTTCACTATGAAAAAAAATTTTACAAGAGGAGACCTCACCCTCAACCCTTGTACACCCAATTCTCTCTCACATGAAGTTCCCCTCAGAAAAGCTCTCTCTCTCTTGAAGACCCCCCTGAACCCCTGAAAAGCATGACGACCGCTGTCCAGGAGCCTCCTGCTCCTCTCTCAGCGCCCTCGCCTCTTTCTCTTCAATCGGGTTCGTACGGCTCCGTACGATGCGAAAAATCGATCCACTGCTTCTCTGTTCGTCACAGAATTTTTTATAGACCTTAATCCCGACTTAGATCATGATTAGGACTCCTTAATCAACCCAAATCACGTCCCAGACCGTCCGATCAAGACCGGAAGCCACCCATGCCGTCGGATCGCGCTCCGGTCCACGGAATAGTGCCGTGGACCGCGAGAAACGCATGGGAAACGCCCACGCGGTCCACAGGCCCCGCCGTGGACCGCCCGGTCCATGGTGGACTGAGGCAAAGGGGCCAGCAGGCCGCTGGGCCTGGGTTGGCCTGCGCGCGCCTGGGCCGCGCGCCCGCCTGGGCCGCGCGCCCCGCTGGGCCGCACGCCCGCCTGGGTTGCGCGTCCTGCGCGGGCCTGGGTCGTGCATCCCGCGCGCCGCTGCCGCCCGCCGCCGCCCGCCGCCGGTCGCTGGCGGTCCTCCGCCGCCTCGAATGTCGTGCCGACTTCAAAAGCTCGTATCTCCTCCATCCGAGCTCCGTTTCAGGTGATCTTGGTCTCGTTGGACTCCGTTTTTCGCCGCGAACCTCACTGTGGGCTCAATGTGGGCTGAATCTCGAGGCGTCAAATCCTAACAGTACGAGCATCACAGACACTCGATGAGATATTTAATGCAGAGTAAATCTCGAGATTTATATGTCATTCTTTGTGCTTTGTACTTTAAAAGTTTAGATACATTTTAATGCACATTTATACATTTTTTTTTTTAATTTTAGAATGATAGAGTTATAATATAATATAAATAAATATATATTTGAAATTTTGGATCAAGATTCTTTGTACCACTACCGAACTCAAAAATTGAACCCAAATATGTCAATAATATGCAATATAATATAATTTTGGGATTATAATTATGAATTAATAACTTGGAGATCCAAAAAAAAATGAAACAAAACAACAAAATTTTGTATCAGTACCGAACCGGTACATCGAAGCATACCGTGTGTCGGCACGATACAGTACCGATACCGTACCGTATCGGTCCGATGTCGGTATGGATGTCGGTATCGGTACAGCGATCCTTGACCTTAATGGCATCATAGGTTTCTTAACTATATCATTAGAAATTCCAAAAAGAGCATTTCTTACTCCCTTCAATGAATGGACAGCACATGTCCTAGCAGTTCGTTATCTGATGCATCCCATGAGATAAAATGACCCAATCAATTGTATAAGTAGTTCTATACTTTGCTCATGGCAGAAAATAGTATCATAAAATAAAGCAAGTGGCAGCATATGAGAGAATAGTATCATAAAATAAAGCAAGTGTCAACAATGCTATATACTAATGCAGAAATCATGATAAGACTTAAACAATACAGAATCAGAATAACCTGATTTCAGTTTCTCATCAACAGCCCAGTCAAGCGCCCTTTGGGCTGGTTCAGTCAATGGTGGATGCTCAGGACTGAAAAAGTACAAGTCAGATTTTCCAAGCAACTTGACAGTTTCCTCACGTACTTTGAAAAGGGTAATTTCATCGGCACGTAGAAACTGTGCTGCTTTACTGGTTCCTGCAAGCAAGAGAAAAGGGCAACAAGACTTAAACAATGATCATTAGCTATGCATTCACAAATCACAACCACTAGTAGAAGAAGGGAAAAAAGACACAGACCCAAATGATTAATGCATTAGGATACCTGCAACTTGGTGTAAGTGAACCTAGTTGCAGGTGGGGACCCTCCTCCAACGTTTGGGTTGCTGATCAAATTCCTATAAGTTAAATTGCACTGGGAGGGCCCTTTTGCAGAATCTTAAGGCTGAAATTGCTGTAAGACAAACTACAGCAACCAGAAAACTGAGAAAAGTCTTTAAAAAGTATCTTTATGATGGGTTTAAGTCCAAACAAGGACAGTGGTTGGTGGACATAAGTAATACTGCTATAATAGCACAATCAGATACAATAACAATCAAGTTCATCGTACCAATGCATACACCCACACCGTACCAGGTGCATCGTACCATATCAGTCCCGAACTGAGATTCAATATTGAGGACATACTAGGTCTCGACGGGCCGAACCGAACCCATACCAAGCATATTGACATTGTACCAGCATAGTATCAATACAGGGTCCGGACATAAACTTTGATTACAATTCTCATTTACAGGGAAACAAATATTGACATTTTATTTTACTGCAACTACAGACCCACTAAATCAAAAACTGGAAATGTGGTTGTAAATGCAGCAACTCAACTATATTTAGGCCCAACCACATGCATTTTCCAACTACAAGTATCCAAATGCACCTTAAGTCATCTTGCAAGGTTTTAAATCCCATGCAACATGGACATCCCACTTCCCCACAAAATGGGATGTCCTACATCCTGTCCCGTCCTGCTGATCGTCTGGGTCGAGCATCTGGTACTTGCTTGGGATGCCCTTTGTCATATTATTTATTTTTTTCTTAATTTATCTATGAAATTTTACTAATTTATTTGTTTTTTAAACACTTCAAAAGTAAGATATTTAAGATAAATTCGTCTTATCTTGTGTCCTCTAAGATTAAGGTGACAATATATGTAAATAAAAATACAATTATCTAATATTGCCTATTAATACTTCTTATTGATCAAACAGTTCTAGCTAATATTACTGTGCCTCATTAGATCAAAATTGATTAGGTTGCTTTAAAACTTGCTAATGTCAGAATTCATGAGGGTAAATATTTGTATAAACTAATGAGATCTATAGCCTTTAACAAGGCAAAAATGATGTATTTGATGAAAAAAGTGGCAAATTTTATTACACAATTTGGTTGCAAAACCAGTAACTTTTTCCTTCAACACTGTGGTTTTGAAACTTATAACTTGATGCTCGGTGCCACATGAGTGGTAGTGAAGTAAGACTGCCTTATTATATAACAAAATCAACAAGAGTAAAATCTATTCAGCATACGTACAAAATTTTTTATTCTTGTTTAATTTTCTTAAATTGCTACTCCAAGCAATTAAAAGGGTGACCCATTTTTGAGTTTGAGAATATTGCTATTGGACAAGAGCAGGATGAGCACGAAACATTATCTAAATTTTCATACTTATTAAAAATAAAGGGTGGACTGCAAAGGGTGGACTGCATACTTACTAAGAACACTTCTTCTATTTACTTGGTTTTTATATAATATTATTTTTTTTTCAAAACAGATAAATATATGTATAGAATATAATATATATTCACTTTCTATATTTTTTGACTTCCATATAATATTATTTTGAGGAAAGATTTAGTGTTTAATGTGCATTTGATTTATTTTTGAATTTTTATATAATATTATTTTGAGGAAAAATTAATATTGAATGTAGGTTTCGTAACTATATATTTTTGATTTTTTATATAATTTTGTTTTGAGGAAAAAAATTAATGGTGATGTGGGCTTCTTAAGTGTCCCTCTCTAGCCACTCCAACCAACAGTTAAGTTTGTTTAAGAGAACAATCAATAGCATACTTAAAGTATTCAAAGCTAAATACATAGAAAAATAAGAATAAAAACCTCACCCCATCCTGAACCTTCTATTCTCCTCGCCATTTTTCATTCTGTTGCTCCTTGCTTCATTGATCCCTTCCCCTTTTCCTCTCTCCCCCTCCGATCGAAGCATTCCACCCTCCCCCTTCCATTGGTGATCCCAATTTCGAGAGTCCTCAAGCTCTGGATCACCACTCATCCTCAAATGAAGCCATGTCCTGGCCAAGACGAAAGAGGCACAAAGTCATCAATGTTTTTGCTTGGCAAAGGCCTCTTCTTTGGAGGATCCAACAACATCATATCCCAGCTTCGGAGTCCTCAAGCTCCCAATCACTAATGCATCCTCAAACGATGGCATGTCCCCACCAGGATGGTCGTATCGGTGCATGTCCAAGCCAGGATGAAGGCAAGACGAGTAGGAAGCGAATGTGATTTTGGAGGTCCTATACGTCTCTCGGGTCCCATTATCTCGTGGAAACGGAATGGAACAGCCAGGGCACCCCTAGTTCCACCGAGATTTCAACCCTTCTCATCTTGAACTACAAGGAACTTAATGTTACGAGCCTTAAAATCCACTCTATTGTAGCATAATAAATTCTTGCAAGACAAAGAAGCAGAAAGTTTGTTAAGGATAAAACTATGCATAAAATTGCTTAAGCTAGGCTATCAAGAAACCTAATCCTAACTGAAAGATGAGGAAAATCATTCATATAATTGAAGGGGATAAATTCTCCTCCATAGTCTAGGCATTTTAAGGTATTTTAGCTCAAAGAACGCCAAGTGTCCCAAACTGTCCCATCCTGTTCCCATGAGATAATGGAACTAGGATGGGTGCAGGATCTTGAAACCCATATCTGTGGATTTTCCCGTGCACCTTCATCCCGCCAAGATGTGTCGATATGATCATCCAACTTTTGTCTTGCCGAGGCCAATCTTGTGGTGGTTGAAAGCCTCCCCAATGCTAGTGGTGATCAATTTTCTCACCTCCTCCGCTATCCCTATCCATAAATCCAAAGTGGAAGACTCGGGATTCAGGGCCTTCAACATCCAACCTATTAAGCTCTCCTAAGTCACAATTATTGTTCCACCAAGTGGAAGGAATAAACAGGAAGGCATAAGGGGGCGAGGGAGGGGGAGGGAGGCAGCAAGGGGAGGGATGAACAGGACAAAGGAGAAGTAATTAAAATAAGAGGGCTGAGAAATGGAAGGATTGGAAAGGGCTGAGTGAGTTCATATTTTTTCCATACTTAGCTTTAAGTTCTTTAAGTAAAACTTTATTATTGTTTTGAAACCAAATAGTTGGGTTGAGTGGTTAAAGGGAGAAAGTTAAGAACATGCACACGAATGCACAAGTTTGAACCTCACATGCAACATATTTTCCCAAAAAAATATTATATAAAAGATTAAAAATTAAAAAAAAAAGAAAAAGTATATATATATATATATGCATTTTCAAAAAATAATATTATATAGCATAAGAGAACATAAAAAAGATAATATATATCATATTGTATACACATATAATATTATATATTTTAAAAAATAATATTATATAAACATAAAAAATATTCCAAGTAAGTTCACTTTTTAAAACTTATAGATGTGAACATTTGGACTCTCTAACAACAGTATTTTCAAAGTCAAAAGAATCGATCACCATGTTAATTGCTGAGCAACAACTTAAGAACATACACTTAATAATTTTACTTATGTTTATTTTGTTACACAGAATGATAGTCTTGCTTCACTGCTACTCATGACACCTAGGCATCAAATTGTAATTTTCAACCTAAAATACTGAAAGGTAAAAATGGCTGGTTATATGATGAAGCATTGGGTAGTAAAAATTGCCATTTTTCATCAAACCACATCATTGTTGCCTTGTCAAAGGCTTGTGCAGTATTAATTATAAGAGACATTGCTTGGTCATCAAGAAATGATCTCCAATAACCTAGAAGCCACAATAAATTATAATGTCAGCTTTAAGTAGATATATGAGCAAGATAGTATAATCTAGAAAATGTTAGAACATTCAATCAAAAGGTTTTAGCGCACAATAGACAAACATAGACATCTTATACAAATATTTGCCATCACAGTATTAATTCAACCTAGTCAGCATTGATCTAATGTGGTACAGCAATATTAGCTGGCAATGTTTGATCAATAAAAGAAACAGTAATAGGTAATATTCAGATAATTACATTTCCCATTTACATATCTTCTCATCTCTGCCTTAGAGTATAGTAAATAGGGCCAATAAATTATAAATATATTAGTTTTGAAGTTCAAATATGTTTAGAAAACAAAGAAAACAGTAAAACTTAGCCAATATGCTAAGAAAAAGAAATCAAAAGAAATAAAAGAAAGGTTGTCCCATGCAAATACTAGGATACTCAACCAGGATGGCTACTGGGATGGAGTGGGATGCTAGCTATCCCAATCCATGGGAAAATCAAGATGCTCTCATCCCATGAGATTTAAAACCTCGTCAATAACTATAAATTCTCACTTTAGTCCAGATCTTATCTACATAACCTTGATAAAATAGCTTCCTTAGCCAGCTTAGTTCGAAGAATGATGGCTCCCTAATGCATGAATTAGGGGTTTAGAACTGATGTTAGAGTTTTTTTTTAAGATATTTATTTTCTTGCCTTTTGGCAGTTTAAGTCATATAATCCAATCCTTAGGGTCAAAAGTTTCTACTGTTAGTTCTTTCGATAGGCTAGATATTTAATACTTTCTTGTAATTTCCATTCTTGATTTTAGAGCTTTTTTACTTCAACATAGAATTACTGTTTAAAATCCTAACTAAAGTGTAATTGTGCTTCAGTTTCATATTCTTAAAGAGTATGTTACTAATAATATGAAAAGGTGCAGCAAACTCATGATCGGAGTAAGAGAACAACTGAATCAGTGGTTAGTATGCATGAAGAATGTAGCCTACATATTAATATTGTAAAATAAGAATGTGAAGGCACTTTGCGCGGTAAAACAAGAAAGTAAGGAGAAGAATTATGCATAAATTAAAGTACTGAAGTTGACAATGAAGCAACAAATGGAAACTGAAAGCTTCCAGTATAAAAGCATAGATGAAGATGTTAAGGTTCATTTATGTCGATTAACTATCATATAGAGGAATGCAAATGCTTCCTACTATGCAATATTCCTTTAGTATCCGTATTAGTATCCTATATTTATATTTCATGTGATTAACTAAGTCAAAAGTAATAGGAGAATACTACATTCTCATTCACAAAGAGTTGGCACAGAAAGGAGCTAAATGCTAACTGTTCACTAAACAAAATTTGTATCACAGACAAGGGCTATAAAATCCAAAATGTACATGGGGAACGGATTAAAACAAAAAGATTTTAGGCCAATAAATCAAGCAGATTTTAACAGTGAATCAGTAAGAGGGATAACAAAGGTTTGGCTTTAGGCTGTAGACTGACTTCGTAACAAGGAAAACAGTTTCTGAGTTTTCATGTGGCATGGAGTAATACAAATGATTCAATCAAATTAGCGGCCAATTTTCAATTTATAAAACTATCATATCTCAAGAAAGTAGACATTTAAAGTTGAAACTATTGCAACTCTCACTCAATAGCACTTTATCATTATAACCCCTCTTCTTACAGATATAAGAACACCAAAAGCATTCCTAGCACAATTGTAATTTAAATATTACATTCCAATCCTGGTATATTATCAAAGACACTAGTAATACGAATTTTGAAGAAAATAAGTGACAATTGACTACTTTCATAAACTATGTACCCTTAGAAGCATCTTGCATCACCCTACATAAGAGCTGACAGAAAATCCCTTGAAGAAAAGTATCATAGGTGACACAAAGGACAATACCAAGGCAATGATGCATCCAACAATTCCTTGGCTATGTAAATTTTTCTTATAATGAACAACTTTAAAACTACAAACTACTAAGGATCTCATAACGGATCAAGAAATATGAGAATCAGCAACAAAGTTAAGATCATGCAACCCCCAATCCAGATTGTATGATCCAGATTAGAAAGGGGAAAATGACCTGGATCAAATCATGGAAACGGAATATGGAAAGATCAAACAATCCCAAATTGGATCATGAGATCCAAACTGTGGATTCTCCAATCCATGTGAAGCAATTCTTAGAGCGCCGTTTGCACAAAAGAAACAGGGTGTCATCTTTGTTTCATGCATGAACAGTGACACACATTTAAGGATCACCAAACCGGTACACCCTTAATCACGTGTGATGCAGATCTGAATCTGATATGACGTTATGTCAGAGCGGGACAGCACTACAAGTTTGAAGGTATAGCCTAGGGACAGCCTTACAAGGACTCGAACCCTAAAATGCTGAAATCAATTAAAAAAATATAAAAAATAAATAATCAAGACATACCATTATTTAGAATCTCATCAGGCATCAATATCATTCATAAATAACCGGATTATTTACATAATTAAGAGGAACATCAGCACATCCCTCTAACTAAACAGTACTGTGGTCTTTTGCACTCGTCCCATAAGATATGCACGCTAGATTGTAACTTGTCTCAAATCTTTCGCTGAAGCTCTGCTTTGAGAGATGTCCTCAAGTAGATGGTACGATTGTGGAGGGATCCATCTGAATATATTAGCAGCAAAATCCGATTCATATGATGCTCCAGACTGTATAAAATAGTAGCCACTGGAAGACGATACCTCAAACGCACCATACCCATATCCGTATGGTTCATAAGCTGCCTGCAGTTGCAGACAAGAGGATCTAGAATACAATGATGAACTTGATACATCCATAGATCCTACTCTATGTGCCAGGTTATCTACAGCTACATTGTATCCTAAACGACCTCGAGTCTATTGCCTGTATGCAATTGTATCCTCATGGGCTCTGCCAACTCGTGCACCATGGTTCCTGTCCTATGTGGTATGCATAACCTAGGACTCACCAGTAAATCGAAAATCACCTTGCAGTTGCATCTCATAAATGGTGGTCTTCTATCCTATTCTCCCTCCCTGACCACCAAATTCATAACCATCAAAAGAACTATCATCATCGCTCTATCTAATCTTTGAATTTGAGTGAACTGAGTTAACTGACTCCACTCTCTCTAGCAGGGCTACAACTGCCTTTCCTTTTCTATTGTCTATGCGTTAAACAGCTGTCTACCATCTCGTCGTGCCTCACTTTGGCTGTCTATGCTACGAGGATGGATATTGTGGCTGATCAACTAGAAGCCTACATGAAATATTATTGCTTGCTCATTGCTCGTCATCCACCCCACCCTCACTAGCTACGAAATCAGTAGATCGTGGAGGCGATCCTGGCTCATCAAGCTCTAGCTCCTGCTGCTGACCCACAAGTCATCCAATCATCAAATCTTTATCATCATTAACAAAGTCATCCATAGTCGAATCCGAGTACTTCAGCTCAACTTCTTCTTAAATGCATTTGAGTCTCAACCTCATATTGTAGTGAATATATACAAGATTGTTGAGGCATTTCTATGTCAGATGGTTCATCTACTTGCTATAGATAAGGGCAAAGGTCGACCAATAATCATTTGAGGAGACCATCTGGGAGAGGATCCGGATGGCAAGTCGCTTCAAATTTCTTGCCGCCAATCCAAAATGAACCCACCATTCAGCTGCATAAGCATTGAGACTAAACAAAATTAAAAATAAGATTGTGTTATATCAAACTTATTAGTAGCTACATAATGCCAAATAAGAGCTGTCATCATTGATATCTAATCATCTAGATTCATCTTTTTTTTGCTTACGATCGCTGCACTGTCTCCAAAGATTTCGATGCCCTCTAATATTTTCATCTGTAAAAAATGATATTTGTTATAATGTATTACTACTGGATGCAGATATAGCTAAGTCAACAAAAACTACTCAACCCAACTTCTTCTAAGCACACAGCTGCAATTTCTAGATCAAGCTCCATCTTGTATATCACATCTTGTAAGCGGTCAGAAGCTCCTCATCCATGCCTATCCCAAGTATAGAGTACTAAAACCTCGAGTTCAGATAATAAGCTGTAGATAAATTTTAGAATTACTTAAGTATATTTGTACAAATACAAGAGCAGTCAAAATTTTCAGAGCGTTCTTAATTTGCTTCTTACCTAATCGATGCAAGTTCCTATCCATCTAATAGTCCCAACATCGCTCAATGATTCAAATGTACTCATGGGCATATTTCGGATCTGCCATCCTGATATGATCCTTTGTGATGCGGAGCATACGGAGGAGATCTTCCTATCCAAATTCAACCATACTCACAAGAGTGGACGGGTTGGATAGTGAAGTTTATCTTATCTTAATTTTTGAAAGGAGTATATCTGGTCCATATTATGTCCAGATCCAATATTATGTCCAGATTCAAGATCGGTATAAGGAGTGTATCTGGTCCATATTATGTCCAGATCCATATTATATCCAGATTCAAGATCAGAATAAGAAGAGTATATGGTCCATATTATGTCCAGATTCAAGATTAGAATAAGGAGTGTATCCGACCCTATGATGTACTCATGATTTTTCATTCAATCAAAAAAAAGACTCTTTTTAATTTATCTCCTGAAGGCTTGGTTCTTCTATCGAGCAAGGCAATATGCAGTCTTGTTCTTCGCTTCCTCACTGCAGCAGGGGGTATCAGAGCCTACGATTCGCTTGGGTTATTCATGGCTACTCATGACAGAGAGGGAAGCAACCATCCTACTGACGACAATCAAAGGGTAAAGGCCATATGGGTTGCAATCAACACCTAAGAGGCAGCATCTAGAGCCCACGGCGAGAGACTCGACAGGATTAAGAGAAGATTCGACGATGTCATCACTCATCTTAAAGCTCTTCAGATGGATGCCCATGAGGATCGTGAAGGCGATCAGGAACGTGCTCGAGATTTTGCTCGTGGCCAACCCGCCGCCCAATCTGTTCCTCTATATCACCAACAGCGCAACACTTATATCCCAGATTCTATAGACGTAGATGAAGACAGAGGATACGTGGACTACATCGACCAAGGTCATGATAGAAATTATGGTGATCATCACAACAAAGTTGGAGAGTATCGACTTAAAGTCGATGTTCCCAACTTAAGTCGATGCTCCCAGCTTCAGTGGTGACCTTGATATAGAGGCCTTCCTCAATTGGTTTGTCGAGTGCGACCAATTTCAGATGTACATGGAGGTGCCAGAGGAGCGCACGGTCAAGTTAGTGGCCTACCGCCTAAATGGTGGAGCATCCGCATGGTGGGAGCGGATGTAGAATATTAGAAGAAGAGAAGGGAAAGGCCCTATTGGAACGTAGCGCCATATGAAGCAACTCTTGAGGAGCCGATTCCTCCCTCCCGATTATAAGCAATATTTGTTATGCCAATTCCAAAGGTGCACGCAAGGATAGAGATCTGTGCACGAGTACACATCATTCAACTTATGGAGAGAAACAAACTGATAGAGATCGAGGGCCAACAAGTGGCAAGGTATCTCAATGGTTTGAAGCCAGCCATCATAGAGAATATCAAGATGCATACATTACTGACCGTCTCCGAAACGAGAAATATGGCACTGAAGGCTGAAATCATGATGAACGAGAGGAGCAATAATAGGTTTGATATTGCACGTCGGACCCAAGGTGAGATGTCTAAGTTTAGTGCTGATAGAGGCAAAGCCCCGCAGAGTCCCAATCAACCAAGGGTGGAGACTTCAGGAGGAGATCAAGCCACGTCAAGACCTCAACGACCCAACACCGATAAAGAACCACAACGGGCTATGAACCCTTATGCCAAACCAAGAGGTATCGAGTGCTACAAGTGCAATGAGGTTAGGCATCGCTCTAGCGATTGTCCACAAAGAACAAGTTGAACATTGTGGAGGCGGTCAACGATGAAGAACCTGCAGGGGGAGATGACATACAATATGAACCTGATGGAGATGAAGATTGCTACGAGGAAGATGAAAAGTATGCCTACATTGTAAGGAAGTTGATGCTGACCCTCAAGGCTAAGGAGGAGACCCAACGGCACAAGCTATTTTGAACCAGGTGCACTATCACCAACCAGAGGTTCAGTCTCATCATTGATAGTGGCAGTTGTAAGAACATCATCAGGCGAGACATGATGAAGCAGTTGCAGCTACCTATTGAGAAGCACCCAAATCCCTACTCCATCGGTTGGATCAAAGACGTGGGCAAGGTACATGTAACAGAAAGATGTAGGGTGCCATTCTCCATCGAAAAATATAAAGACGAGGTTTACTACGACATCGTCAACATGGAGGCCTGTCACCTATTGCTTAGGAGACCGTGGCAATTCAATGTAGATGCAAAGCATATGGGTAGAGACCATGTATACAAATTAGACGGTGTCGGCTTTACCCTTGCTCCCTTCCAATGCAAAGCTTCTAAAGTGGAGGGGAAGGCTTTTCTTACCATGACGTACTCCAACCATGAGTTGGTAGCTAACCTTAAAGAAACCCGGGAGGTCCATGCACTCATGGTAAAGGCCTTAGTGACTACTGCTGAAGAGTCGCAATGCATGGAGATCCCTGCAGCAATGAAGCCGTTGTTGGAGTTCGCTGATACCATGCCCGAGGAATTGCCCGATGAACTATCTCCTATACAAGACATCCAGCATCACATCGATTTGATTCCAAGTACGAGTCTACCCAACTTACCACACTACCGGATGAGTCCTAAGGAGACTGCCATCCTACAAGAGAAGGTAGAGGAACTGTTGCGAAAAGTGTAGATTAGAGAAAGCATGAGTCCTTGTGCAGTTCCAGCATTGCTGACGTCGAAGAAAGACGGAAGTTGTTGGATGTGTGTGGACAGTAGAGCCATCAACAAGATCACCATCGGATACAAGTTTTCGATTCCAAGACTTTGATGATATGATAGATCAATTGCATGGATCAACTATTTTCTCAAAAATAGATCTTTGTAGCGGCTATCATCAAATTTGCATCCAGCCTGGCAACGAGTGGAAGACGGCGTTCAAGACTAGAAACGGCCTATATGAATGGCCGGTGATGCCTTTCAGATTGTCCAACACGCCAAGTACCTTTATGCGGTTAATGAATTAGGTGTTGAAGCCCTTTATTAATCACTTTGTTGTTTATTTTGACGACATCTTGATTTACAGCCGCACCACAAATGATCACATCCAACACTTGAGAGAGGTGCTAATGGCACTACGAGAAAGCAAGCTCTATATCAACCTAAAGAAGTGTAATTTCATGACTGATCGATTACTCTTCTTAGGTTATGTTGTGAGTGCAGGTGGCATACATGTAGATGAGGATAAGGTGAAGGCTATTCATGATTGGCCAACACCTAAGACTGCCGGCGAAGTGCAAAGTTTCCATGGCCTTGCTACTTTTTATAGGCACTTCATTCGCAATTTCGTGATCATTGTGGCTTCCCTCACTGAGTGCTTGAAAAAGAAAAAGTTCAACTAGGATGCTGCAGCAGAAAGAATCTTTGCCGACATCAAAGAGAAGCTGTGCACCGCACCAATCCTAGCCTTGCTGAGCTTGGAGAAGCTGTTCGAGGTAGAGTGTGGCACATGTGGTGTGGGAGTTGGAGCTGTCCTCTCCTAAGAGAAGAGACCAATTGCCTAATTCAGCGAGAAGTTAAGCGAGGCCCAACAAAAGTGGTCGGCATACGACAAGGAGTTCTATGCAGTTGTACGAGCTCTGAAGCATTGGGAGTACTACCTGATTGGATGCGAGTTCATCCTTTACTCGAACCATCAAGCGCTGAAGTATCTCAATAGCCAGAAGTGGATCACCAGTGACATGCATGCCAGGTGGACCACATTTTTGCAGAAATTTCCTTTCAAGTTGGTTCACAAAGCAGGAGTACAGAACAAGGTGGCCGATGCTTTGAGTAGATGAGCCGCCTTGCTGGTAACACTAAGCAATGAGATTGTAGGCTTTGAGTATTTGAAGGAGCTATACGCAGAAGACGAGGATTTCAAAGATGTGTGGCAGAAATGTAGCATCAAACAACCTACAGGAGACTTCTATATTCTTGATGGTTATTCAATGCGTGCTACTCAATTGTGCGTTCCTCGCTCTTCCTTGAGAGAAAAGATAATTCAAGATTTGCATGGAGGGGGACTAGCTGGACATCTTGAGCAGGACAAAACCATCACAATCGCCGAAGAGCGATATTTTTGGCCACAGCTCAAGAAGGAAGTCAATCGCTTGGTGCAGTGATGTTACATATGCCAAACTACAAAGGGACAGTCGCAAAATACCGATCTCTATATGCCGCTAGCAGTACCTCAGCATATATAGGAGGACCTATCCATGGATTTTGTGCTTGGTCTACCTCGAACTCAACGAGGCATGGATTCTGTTTGTGTGGTGATTGATAGGTACTCAAAGATGGCGCACTTCCTTGCCGAAAGACCTCAAATGCATCCTATGTCGCGCGGTTATTCTTCAAAGAGATTGTTAGGTTGCATGGTGTTCCTAAATCCATCACATCCGATAGAAATACTCAGTTCCTCAGTCATTTTTGGGTAACGCTACGGCGCATGTTTGATTCTTAAATTATAACAGCACAGCCCATCCCCAGACCAATGGACCAACTGAGTCACTCAACAGAACTTTGGGCAACCTTATTCGAAGCATCTGTGGAGAAAAACCAAAGCAGTGGGACTTTACTCTCGCGCAAGCAGAGTTTGCATATAATAGAGCCAAGCACAGTGCCTTAGGAAGAGCTCCATTCTCAGTTGTCTACATGCAGATTCCTAGACATGCCTTAGACTTAGTTCGTCTACCCAAGGTCCCCAAGCTGAGTGTTGCAGCTGAGAACCTAGCCGAGGAGGTGCAAGCTATCCAAGCTAAATTGAAGCAAAGACTAGAGGAAGCCCACACTAAGTACAAGGAAGCTGCCAACAAGCATCGCAAGCCCAAGACCTTTGAGGTAGGGGATATGGTGGTGTTTCTTTGTAAAGAAAGATTTCCAGTGGGCACTTATAACAAACTAAAGCCAAAGAAGTACAGGCCATTTCAGGTGCTAAGAAAGATCAACGATAATGCCTATGTCATTGACTTGCCTGAGGACATGGACATATCCAAGACATTTAATGTTAGTGACATGTACACCTACTATCCACTGGATGAACCTCAATACCCGGATCCGATTCCAAACTCGAGGTCAAGTTTCTTACAAGTGGAGGGGACTGACGTCGAGCATACGGAGGAGATCTTCCTATCCAAATTCAACCATACTCACAAGAGTGGATGGGTTGGATAGTGAAGTTTATCTTATCTTAATTTTTGAAAGGAGTCTATCTGGTCTATATTATGTCTAGATCCATATCATGTCCAGATTCAAGATCAGAATAAGGAGTGTATCTGGTCCATATTATGTCCAAATTCAAGATCAAAATAAGGAGTGTATCTGGTCCATATTATGTCCAGATTCAAATAATGTCCAGATTCAAGATCAAAATAAGGAGTGCATCTGGCCCTATGATGTACTCACGATTTTCATTCAATCAAAAACGAGACTCCTTTCAATTTATCTCCTGAAGGCTTGGTTCTTCTACCGAGCAAGACAATGTGCAGCCTTATTCTTCGCTTCCTCGCTGCATCACTTTGTCCTCTCCATGATGTGATATAAAAAGCCCATCTGAGGATATCTTTCATTATCCATGGCCTAAAGCAGCTCATATAAAGTCTTGATAATTTTCACTATCTTCTTAGCCCACTATTAGAATGTTGGTCTCATCACTAAATTCTGTACATTACTCCTCTCAGTGCCTGTCCTGACATATCTACTCTCTTACCACTTGGGACTGGCAAATATCTGATGAAGGTGTACTTATTAACAAGGCTATCAAGTACTATATAATTCATAGAGAACCGCATGACACCTAATTTCAATCTCTCACTATACACCGCATTAATGATAGGACCCATGTGTGATTGTAAATGAATCTAGTCTATCTTAAGTTCACTGCCTTCTGCACCCTACTAAGCTTCCCCATGTCCATCAACATAAGGTCGATACAATATGTAGCATATGAGGTCTAGTAAATATACGGTCTCCGCTCCATCAGGATCTCCCTTGTGGTCTTATACCATGGCCCATTATCGATGATAACCTACATAATATTTTGCTTTCCTACCTGATTGATCACCTCCATCAATCTGAGGATGTACATAATGTCGTCCACCAGATCTAAGACGTCAATGAACTTCTAAAAAAAACTTTCACATCACAATTGGCATGAAGTTGATTATGCTCTGCCTAGTACGATTAGTCGAACCATCATACATCACCATCAATCCATACATCGGTCATTTATTTTGTTATTATGCAATCCATTTTTGCAGCTCCTTATTGTTGTCAAGAAGCTTACCGCAGGTATCCTTCAATCTTGAAGGATCTTATATGGACCAACAACCTGCATGGATGCAGTGGCAGAGCGATAATGTGCAACCTGCTACATGCACTAGCATATAGCTAAAGTAAAATCAAGATCCAATAGCTAACCGCATGTCAAATGAAAAAGATGAAGCTTGCTTATCTATTGCATCATTTACAAATAGATATAATACATCAAAACCCACATAAAATCTCATGATTGTGGGAAACAAATAAAGAAAAGATACAATCCCATGATTGCGGGAAACAAATAAAGAAAAAATTCAACTGATACAAAATCATAGATAGTAGAGCTGATGGAGAAATTAATATATTTCCTATGGAGGAATTGTCATGCTTTCCAAATATAACTTTCTAAATATAATAATATTCCAACACCCCCCTCAAGTTAGAGCGTAAATATTATGGAGCCCTAGCTTGTTACAAATATAATCAATCCTCGGACCCCTCAATGACTTGTAAATATATCAGCTAGCTGATCATTAGAGCTCACAAAAGTCATAGAATAATATCAAACTGTAGCTTTTCTCGAACAAAATGACAATCCATCTCAATATGCTTCATACGCTCATAAAACACAGGATTCGAGGCAATATAAAGAGCAGTCTGGTTATCACAGAACAACTTCATAAACTCAGACTAAATAACCCCAAGCTCCTCTAGAAGAGACTTTAACCATACCAGCTCACATGTAGTTAAAGCCATAACATGATATTTCGCCTTAGTACTGGAACAAGCAACAACTCCCTGCTTCTTGCTTTTCCCTGAGATGAGATTTGCATCAAGAAAAACACAATACCCAGAGGTAGATCATCTATCTGAGGGAGATCCTGCCCAATCGGCATCAGTATAGCCAACTACCTGGCTATGATCACGATCCTGATAAAATAATCCTTTGCCTGATGCACTCTTTAGATATCTAAGAATACGAACAATAGCCTCCCAATGACAAACAGTAAGAGTCGAGAAACTGGCTGGCGACACTAACAGCAAAAGATATATCTGACCTAGTGACTGTAAAATAATTCAATTTTTCGACTAATTTCTGATATCTTTCAGGATCTAACAAATCGTATATTGGGATCTATGGGAGTATCAATAGGACGAGACCCTAACATACCTATCTCCTCCAACATGTCAAGGAAATACTTTCTCTGATTCATAACTATACCCGGACGAGATCGAGCAATCTCAATACCAAGAAAATATCGTAACTCTCCCAGATCTTTGGTCTGAAATTACTATGTAAAAAATCCTTCAGAGCAGTAATGCCATTACTATCATCACTAGTAATAATAATGTCATCTACATAGACAATCAAAAGAATGCACTTGTCTAACTCCGAATGTCTATAGAAAACCGAATGATCAGATATACTTCTGAGAAGGCCGAACTGAAGAATAACAGAGCTGATCTTCCCAAACCAAGCCTGGGGAGATTGCTTCAGGCCATATAATGACTTCTTCAACCAACATACATACTCTCCCTAAACAACATACCCAGGAGATTGCTCCATATAAATCTCCTTGTGAAGATCACCATGCAGAAATGCATTCTTAATATCCAGCTAATGAAGAAGCCAGTGAAAGATAGCAACTAAACTTAGGAGAAGACAAACAGATGTGAGTTTAGCCACAGATGAGAACGTATCAAGATAATCTTGGCCAAACATCTGAGTGAAATCCTTTGCAACCAGATGAGCCTTCAATCTGTCAACCTGCCCATCAGGAGAACACTTAACAGTATAAACCCAGCGACAACCAATAATGTACTTGAAGGAAGTAAAACAAGATCCCAAGTATCCAAATCACGCAGCGCAGACATCTCATCATCCATCGTCTGCTTCTAATAGGAATGAGCAAGTGCCTAAGTAACAATACGAGGAATAGAGATCGAAGCAAGCGAGGAAATAAAAGTAGAATATCTGGGAGATAAAGATAGATAACTAACAAAACGATCAATGGGATATTTTGTTCGATTATCTTTGCATAGAGTAATAAGAACATCCAGATCAGAAGGAGCTGGTGTGATAGGACTATCTGGCAGAGAACCAATTGATACCGGTGTTGAACCCGTGGGCTCAAACATCGGGATCCCAGGTGGTGCACGATACTGATATGTATGAAAATTCAGTCGATCAAATCTAGATGGAGATAGAGGAATGGACACAGGTGACGAAGATGTATAACCACATGGAAGAGATACAGGCAGCCCAATAGATACAGACTCCTCATGAGAGATAATAAACTTAGACTCAGGAGAGAAATAAGGAATGGACTCAAAGAATATGACATCGAACGATATAAAGACACGATGAAGAATAAGAAAGTAGCACCTGTATCCCTTTTGAGATCGAGAATATCCGAGAAAGATACATTTTAAGAATCTCGGAGACAACTTATCATGACTAGGACCAAACTGATGGACAAAACAAGTGCACCCAAAGACTCTAGGAGGTAAGACATACAAGGAGTCCCTAGGAAATAAAATCGAAAAGAGAATTTGATCATGCAATATGGATAAGGATATACGATTTATGAGATAACATGGAGTAAGGATAGCGACATTCCAAAAATGAACAAGCACATGCATATGTATGAGAAGTGTCCGTGCTGTGTCAACAAGATGACGATTCTTGTGCTCAGCTATCTCATTTTGTTGAGGCATATAAGCGCAAGATGTCTGATGAAGAATCCTATAAGTAGTCATAAAGTTTTGAAAATTAGTAGATAAGTACTCACGGAAATTATCACTTCGAAGAATTTTAATGGATGTATGAAACTGATTTTTAATTTCAGCATAAAATGCAGTAAAAACTGAAAACAATTTAGCACGATTACATAATAAATACACCCAAGTCATATGAAAATAATCATCAACAAAAGTGACAAAAGCAAGGTTTGCCATACAGTGCCGAACCCGTCGGTACACCCCATCTCGTATCGGACCGACAAGAAACCGATACGATTCGACCGGTAAAATCGGTACACCGGCGGTATCAAAGAAAAAAAAACAGAAAGTGAGAAAGAGAGAAAGAGAAGGGGAAGGTGGGAGCCGTCGGAGGCCGGCGATGGCCAGCTGCGGCCGTCGGAGGACTTTCGAGCCCCGTATCGCCCGGTAGGACTTTCAAGAAAGCAAAAAAGAGAGTGCGCTCGGAGGGAGGGCAGGGAACCTACCGGACGGACGGTGCCTCAGTTGCGAGGCTCTCTATGGCCGGCGAGCCGGTGCCGACGGCCTGAGGACGGTCGAGCGGGCGGAGCCGCGGACGTCTGTTTCGATTTTTTTTTTTGTTTTAAATTTATGAAGTCGGCAACTGGATTACCGACTTAAGAATTTTTTTAAAAAAAAATAAAAATCGTGAAGCCGACAAATCGTTTGCCAACTTCACTTAAAATCATGTTTTTTAAAAAAATTTGCGAAACAGAGACGATGCCCCTGTTTCACGCCTGCGGCGCCGCGCGCGTGGACTGTGCCCTCCGACGGCCACGACGGCCAGTCGGAGGCCGTCCGACAGCCCCACCGACTCCTTCCCCTCCCTCCTTTTTTTTTCTTCCTCTTTCTCTCCCTCTATTTCTCTCTATTTCCCTCTTTTTTTCTTCCGATTCAGGTCGTCGGTTCGATACGGTATGAAACCATATCGAACCATACCGCCGGCCGGCCGAAACGACCGACGATACCGGTTCAGCATACCTAGGACAAAAGAGTTACATTTCATAGAATAAATAATTTTACTGGGTCCCGAAATATCAAAATGAACAAGACTAAAGGATGCTGTAGCACATTTATTTAACCGACTAGGAAAAGGACTACAACTTTGTTTTCCTAACTAACACGATTCACAATTTAACTCACGGACACCAGACACACTAGACACCATCTTTTGGAGATTTTGGAGATGAGGATGACCCAACCGACTGTGAATTTGAAAAGACATAGCAACAACTGCACACACTGGTAATCTAGACAATCGATACAAACCATGAGACTCAAAATCGAAACCAATCATCCTCCCGATCTTCAAGTCCTGCTCCACCACAGAATCAGAAGAAAAGGTAACTGAGCAATGCAATTGTTTAGTTAATTGGCTAATGAATATTAAATTAATAATAAAACAGAAGACAAAGCAAATTAGAATGAAGAAAAACAATTCCCCTACCCCAAACTAGAGTGGTAGACCCATTGGCCAAAATAATGTGGTAAAGTTTGTGACTCAATGATATGGGCAAAACTATGTTTGTGCCCAGACATGTGATCAGAGGCACCAGAATCAAAAATTCAAGAAACAAGGTTACCTGATGAGTGACTAAGACAGGCAATCAGATTACTATATTGTGCTAGAGCAATGATGGATGAGGAAGCCTGCTGTGATGTCTGGAACTGAAAAAATCATGTATTCTCCTCAGAGATCGTAACACTATCCGAAATCGAGACAGACACTGTCGAGTTGTCCTCAACTGACTGAGTTTATACATTATATGCAGTCCGCTGTGAAAATCCATGAAGTGTAACAGGTGTCCCGAATGTGCCCATGACGATTACAATGGGTGCACGAAGGACGACCACCACCACGACCTCAACAACCACCTCGTCCACCTCTAAAATCTGAATCTCCTGACTGAGTGGACAAAACGGAGTGGTCGGAGGATAAAGCTGCATCAGGACGGTTTGCTCCTGTAGATGCCCGGAGCAAATATGAGTAAACATCTGCAGGAGAGGATATAGAATCTGAACGAACGATCTGGATGCGAACACCCTCTAACTCTGAACGAATCCCATGGAGACATAAGACAGTAATCAGACGATCCCACTGAACCTACTAGACCATAAATATCAGAAGAAAATGGTAATAGCTCATATAACTCAGTAGCAAGCGACTGATGGCACCCCAACTAAGACTGTATATCAGAATCTCCCTGTTGGAGATGAAAAAGAGAACCGATCACATCGTACAAGTATGAAAAATTGCTCGAGTACAATTCTCAAGTGCGGACCCAGGTACCATAACATGTACGGATCGGTCTGAAGACAGAAAGTAGGTCAGAGTCAATGGTCTGCCAAATCAAACTAAGAATTTGAGCATCAACTCTTTTCCACTGATCTCGACTAGCAACAGGGATTGAATCAATAGAGGATGTAAGATGGTCAGAAACGTCCTGACCTTTGCACCATAACTCCACAGATCCAACTCACGACAAATAATTTTTACCATTCAACTTGTCAGCAGTGATCATAGCGGATCCAATGAGGATAGATGTATTCACCCTAAAGGTGGGTGTAGTGGATGTGGCTATAACATCAGAAGTAGAAGCCATTGGATAATGATTTGGGATTAAAGAGAGATCCAATCAAGGGCAGCATAAAAAATCTAGACCAAAAGAACAGCGACAGTTGCTGTTCCAAATAGATTTTTGCAAAGAAAAGATCTAGACAAATTGAAAGGGCCGACGGGACTGACTGGCCAGCAACTGCTGCAGCTAGACACTCAACAAAAGAACTGGCGACCTTTTAATCTACTGCTTGCGACTAGGAAGATAGCAGCGGATAGAAAAGATCAAAAATTTATGGCTGCTGATCTGAATAAACAACAGCATTGAACAGAAAAAAAGACAGCGATGAGGACTACTGCAGCGAACAGAAGACAAAAGGGCCGACCGGACAGAGACTGGATGGCGGTGAGGACTACTGCAGGACAAAAGATGGAGGCTAGGGTTTCTCCTTCTCCTTTGGCTCTGATATCATGTCAAATAAAAAAGATGAAGCTTGCTTATCTATTGCATCGTTTACAAATATATATAATACATCAAGACCCACACAAAATCTCATGATTGTAGGAAACAATAAAGAAAAGATAATCCTATGATTGCGGAAAACAAATAAAAAAAATCAAATGATACAAAATCAGGGATAGTGGAGTTGATGGAGAAATTGATATATTTCCTATGGAGGAATTGTCATGCTTTCCAAATATAACTTTCCAAATATAATAATATTCCAGCATCACATATCCTTCAGCATACTATCAACCCTCTATTGCTTGGAATTCTTGCTAGAGGTGTATAGATCCAATCATGGATCGTAGCTTCTGATGGAACCTCTCTAGAGGACTTCCTTCTGCTGTCAAAAGCTCCCAACATAGATACAATATGGCTCATGCCCCTATTGATGAGCTCTTTAAATAAGGTCGTCCTTCTAAACTTTGATTCTACTGCAGTGTTCATAGAGCCCAACCCCAACTCATAAGCTGAGGGTCTAAATTGAGCCCTATATCTAGCCACCTCAAGTTCCCACTAATCATTCAAGCTTCGTCCAAGTGGCAGCCTGGATCTGTCTCATCATCCAGAGCGGATGCTTCCTCTGACTCTCTAGAGCGATTAAGAATGTGGCTCTGAGGCTCGACGGTCCACCTCCATTTTCAAAATCCTCTCCTTCGCTACTTCAAAATTAAAAAAGTGCTTCATCAATTGACGGACCCCTCATAAGCTCAGCATATAGCTACATCGAAATAACCACTAATGAAATGCTCCTTCAATCTAGTTATCCTTTCTTGAATTGTGTTGCACCAATTGCATTTCCTACAGTGTCAATCTGAAAGCATCTGCCTATAGTCCCAACTAACGTCACGCTCTAGATCCTCCCTCGATGGATCCATTCCTGAAGGTTGAACAAGCACATCAGTTTAATAATTATATAAAAATAATAGTAAAATTTCATTCTTCTAATTTTTATATCTTCTGAATTAATTTTTTTATTTTATTTTTTAAAATTAAAAAATATTATAAAATTTAAAAATTATAAAAAAATTAATTTGACCTTAGATCCATGTAGAATTCTACCATAGATGCTACATATATTTTTCTAAGACAACGGGCATGCATGAAATGCTATTTTTTTCAATTTCATTCAAATTTTGGCCTAAACCACTACCCGCATAATGCATCAAAACTTTGATAAATAGACATCAAATTTATGTCGAGAGTAACTTGCAAGCCTCTAAACAATATTTTAATATTATAATTATTTTTTAAATTATATTTTTTTAAAATTTTTTATTTTAAAAAATATATTTTTAATTTAAAAAATTATATACTTAATGAAATTACTAATTTTTGTGTTATTGTGTAGACCATCCATGGATCCTACAACATATAATAAAATCATGCCAAGATCAAAAATTTTGGTATGATTTCGCCTTATTTTTCTAATTTCTATAAATTTTAAAGTTTCAAAAAAAAGAGAGAGGTAGGGGAGAAAGGGAGGTGAGATAGAAGCATGCGAACCTCTCATCGATACTTTTCCTCATTTAATAGCTTTTTTTTTACCATGGTGAAGGGGGAGGTTTTTTACTTTCCATAGGAAAAGAGGAAGAGAAATCTCACCCCATTCCCTTATTTAAATGCCTAAACCGGGCGGAACCTATTGAACTGCTTAGTTCGGGGTAGTTCATATCGATTTGAACCTAGTTCCTAAAATAAAGGCCGAACCAAACAGATTTTACGCCAGTTCGGCCTAGTACCGAGTAGTTCGGTCTGATTCAACAAACCATGCACACATCCATGTTTTCATGGAAACAATGAACCAGTGCTCAAACATTTCCTTTTTTATGTTTTTTTAAAAGTTATACAATGTCCAGTCCTAACCCCTCCTATGCCCTTCCACCACTTACTAAATATTACTTGGATCCCTATTACTATCTAAGAGGGAAGAAAACAATGGTTTTGGGGTTCTAAGGGAGTAGAACATAGATCCTTATCCAAAAGATTTTCTTAAAAAAAATTTCTATACCAGATCCTATATAATACATCTTACGGAGGGCCCTCTATAACATGCCATAGGTATATTTGAGAATCTCAAAACACCATTTGAGAAGAGATAGATAGAGCACAAGGAGGCTCCATTAGTTCTAAACCCCACCTCCTTCACCCCTTGGAACGAGATGCTGACCCCCTGTCTCCTCCATCCCTCCCTCTAGCTCTAGCCACCCTCCACCACCTCCAACCACTGATCCCACCATTGGAGCCACCATCCCAAACAACTCACTTTTCTTTCTCTTTTTCAAGCCCTAGAAGTCCTCGCCAATGCCGGCCCCACCAACAATGGGTTAGAATATCATGATAAAAATAGGATTTGTATCACGCATCATCATGACCATTGTTGGGGGAAAGGAAATTGTCAAATCTAGTACTCCACTACCATTGCCACGAAGGGTACAAGGAGGAAGGAGGCCACAAGAGATCGAAGGAGGGAAGAGGCAGCATGGACAAGCCCGCCAAGGGCGACAATGTTACCATTAAACCTTTTCTTCTTACTCCATCCTCCACTTCCACCGTCGCCACTAGCAATAGAGGATCTCAAGGATAGAGCTGGCATGGCATCGTAGAGCCAAGCTGTGAGAACCAATAGCACTGTCCATGGTCACAAGTGCCATCGCGTGCTTTGTTGCTGCCAGTGAAGAACTAGTCAAAGAGCTACATGCAGTTCCTTTGTGTCTCAATGGACGAAGAGGAAAACTAGGATGGCATTGGAGGCAAAGTCCAAGGAACTAGGTGCTGCTGCTCGTCAAGGTACAGAATGGTAGGGCTGCTTCTTGTCAAGGTACGAAAATTCTAAAGGAGGGAGGAAAGGAGGAGGAGATGATGGGGTGACCATAGGCTCACTCAAACTCATGGAGGTGGGCCTGGAACTAATGGAGCCTCCATAAGCTCCATCTAAATCTTTTGGATTGGTGTTTCGAGGTTCTCAAATTTGCCTATGTGATAGTTCTAAAGGTCCTCTAGATTTCCCTCCTGAGAATTTTATTCAGATTTTCTTCCCACATCTACTATGTTAAAGGAGAACCAAAGGCACATGCTTGGTGCAAGATTTTGGTCTAACTTTGTGTAAAACCTCTTATAACCTAACAACTTAAGTACTTATATCATAATGTCCCTACAAGTTTATTTTCATTTTTGTTCTTTCTTGTAATTTCTAGATTGCTAAGTATGCAAACAAAGCGGGAAAATAATACGCATAAAAACATTGCAAACAAGTTAATCTGGAAAATAAAAGATACTAGTAATTTTACTATTATTATTAAAAGTTTCAAAGAGGGTTTTTTTTCCCTAAATGAAGCATCACATTGCTTGGACACATCAAGATGTTGCTCAATGCAAGGTGTTAAATCCCGTAGGATGAGGCTGTTCCGATTTTTCTATGGAACAGGATGCGCCATTGTCCTGCCCTCTTGGGATTGAGGATGTCCCAAAGCATCCCGATCGGGATGCTGGGATGTTAGTGGGACGGCTCTGTCCCAACACATAAGATGATACCCATCCCAGCGTCTCGCAGGACGTCCTGCTGAGACCTGAATCCTTGACTCAATATTTGCAAGCAAACAATGTATTGTTACTCTTTTCAAGAAGCTTCTGGAGCCTAATCAAAATAAAAATCAAGAAAAAGAAGAATGGAAAATACGACCGATAGGAAAGTTCAAATAAATGAGAAAAGGGAAGTTCAAATGAATGCAAAAGGAAAATAAAGAGACAATGGATGACCATCTTGTTCTAGACAAAAATGAGCTTGGAAAAACGAGACAAGCTATACTTAATAAAATTTGAAAGGAAAGGGATAGTGATATTGTTTTGTGGTGTGGTTGTAGAATTTTTTATGCAATTTTCATCTCATTCCATGTTATCATAAGTCCTTACTTCACAACAACAATGGACCGTGTGGCAGATTTTGAAAGAGGACCAAAGCTACCAGCTTACCATAAGATTAGAAACAAGTATTGAAAAGGAAGCAGAGATGTGGATTCTTAATAGAATATTAAAAGAATGATTAGAAGAAAAAGAGTTGCACAGTCATGTTGCATGGATGGATGGATGGATGGAGCCAATAGGTCCAATATCAATTTCATGGTGAATATTCCAACAGAGATATTTTCTAACATCCATTAACACATTAGATATCTCCAATAATGCAAATCAAACATTCTTGTTTTTTGATTTATTGATGGAAAGAAAATTGAAAAGGTTAACGTACTGCAAATTATACTAGATTGTGTCATGGCAAAGTGAAAGCTAATAAAATGTTGATGGATAAAATAAAAAAAATTGTTTTAGACTCCTTGTACCGTATATCTAATTGGTATAACATTAGAAGACACTTAAAAAATTGAAGCACATATGCCACCATTGCTAAAGCCCAAACGTTGTTCTTGGTTTGTACAGTCATTGTACTTAGTGTGATGCAAAAATTCACCGAGGAAAGAGAGCTAACTAGACCCCCTATGATCCCTTCCACCATAAGTTTTCTTACCCTTAAGAAGTGTTCTTGAGGAAAGGTTGGGTTTAGGTCGACACATGCATTTAAAGAATGAAAAATAGCCCTCTGCTAAAAGACATACAGTATGACTTCAAGATTTCATATTAATAGATGCACATTTGGTAAGAAAACCAAAAAAAAAATCAGATAAAAAACTGGCGATACCATTACAGAATCCACCTCTCATCAAAATATTCCAAAATCCAAATAGACATGTACCTTATTGAATATCACCCAACTTTTTTGCAATTGCCTCCTTTGTCTTATCCATCATTTGATATATGTAAGATACTGTCAGTTTTCACCCAAATCCACTTATCTAAGTACCCTTATTAAAGGTGCACCCATTAATATGATATCTTAAGCTCTCATTCCATCCTCCTTTTCAGCATAAATACTACTCATCTATTCTCCAAATGCAAACATACCAAAGCCCAACCTTTTGTTCCCCATCTTTCAAGGTCAAAAACTTCTGGCTGAATGGATCATTTCGAGTCTAATTAGCTCTCTTCTATTAATAAATTTTGTCATCAAATTGAGCACAAACAAATATTGTATATATTGTATATATAGATTGTAACCATTTGGGCTTTGGCAATGGTAGCCACATGAGCTTCCAACTTCCAACGTCCAATATTAGATCAAGTAAATATGCAACACAAGGAAACTAAAATAATTTCTTCCTTTTGTTCATAAATATTTCACTGACTTTCACATTTATCATGGCACAATCCATTATAATTTGCATAACTTTTACCTTTCCAATTTCTTCTACCACCACATTAAAGTGTGCAAATATTTTCTCCATATCATTGGACATATCTAATGCACAAATTGACCTTTAAAACTACATACCACTTGGACTATTCACCAGGAATAAGGACCTATTGGCTCTATCCCTCCATCCACTAGACATGATAGCGCAACTCTTTTCTTCTATTCATTCTTTTGTGTTTCCATCGAAGAATCCCATCTACTTTTCTTTTTCAAGATAAATGTTTCTGATTCATGATAGCTTGGTAGCTTTAGTCCCTCTCCCAAATTCGCAACATGCAACTCCACACTGTTGCAAAACAAGAATGTTTTGATAAATATTGAATCAGATGGAATTTACATAGAAAATCCTGTAACTGTGCCACAAATCAAAACCCTACCCATTTCCTTTTTCACATTTTATTAAGTGTAGTTTGCCTTTTCTTCCATGCTCATTCTTGTCTATAACAAAGATAGTCATCCATTGTCACCTTCCTTTTTTCTTCGTCATTCATTTAAACTTCCCTATTTTTATAACAAAAATCTGGATAACAAATATTGTACATTCTTTTTTTTACCTTTCTTCCTTTTTATTTTGATTAGCCTCCAAAAGCTTCTTGAGATGAGTAACAATCTAATCACTTACAAGCAAACAGTGTCCAAAATTTTGATTGTTCAAACAAAGTGATGTTTCATTCAAAAAACACCTCCTAAAACTTTTCTTTACAATACATATATTGCAAGCACATAGCAGTATCTAGATTAGCTTGCTTGCTATGTTCCCCTATGATATCATCATACTTTTCTTTGCTCCCCATACTTAGAAAACAGCAAATCACAAAAAAAAATTAAACCAACATAAACTAGTACAAATATATTGACAAAAATACTTATGTATTTAGGTTTATTACCCAAACATAGGCCAAATCTTGCGCCAAGCACATGCCTTTGGTTTTCCTTTGATGTAGAAGCATGTAAGGAAAAATGCTCTAAGATTCATATCAAAAAGATCTCAAATTTGGATCCATCTTCTTTCCCCTTAATACCTGCAAAAACATTTTCCCCCTTGGAGAGTAATAGAGACCCAAGATAATGTATAATAAATGGTGAGCATCTAAGGGAATGGGTGATCGTAGAACATAGCTTTTTATTGAAACATTAATAAAGATTTGGGCGCCAGTTTGCTCATGCACAAAAAAAAACATGTACTATTGCTCATGCACAAATTGAGATGACACCCTGTTTTCATACATGAACAAAGCCCCACAGGATATTTAAGTGGAGCGATGATCCATGATTTAGATCATACAATCAACTTCTTGATCACCCAGGTTTTGTTGATTCCGATTCCATGATCTGGATCGTTTTCCCTTTTCCCAATTCAGATCATCGATCACACTAATTTAACTTCATTGAAGGTAGCCATAACTTCTTTCTCATTGCATTCTAAGAAACATCATGGTTAGGGAAAAAAATTCTCCTTCTTAGCTCTTGATGAATTCTAGCCAAGAAAGATGAGATGATGGAGGTCAAGAAGCTGGAAAAAAGAAAAAACAGAAAATAGTTACATTTAAATACATTTTTTTTAAAGCCAGGGACTTAAAATTGTTAAATGAATATGAAGTTAAAAATAAGCTAGTGCAAGGTTCGTGGTCCTGGTACTGGACCTTGTACCGATACCATCCTATCACCATATCACAGTACATCTAATACAAGGCTAGTTCCACATACCGAGTGTTGGTATGCCTCCTTTACCACACCCCAGTTCAGTACCAATATGGAACGGTCCAATCAGTATGCACCCAAACTAATCGGTACAGCAAACCTTGATCTAGTATTTGATCTCATCCATGAAAATTTATTGAACATGCTTCACTTGATACTTCCTCTTCAGCTATGATTGTCAAATTAAATTAGTACATTAAGTGATGCAACCCATTAGCATCAGCACCACAATTAATTCTGTAATGTGCCATGCAAAAGTTCGGATTTGAGCTGATCTATAAAATTCTTTTATAAACAGGAAATATAGATGTATTTGACAGATAAAAGAGAAAGTAAGGGACAATGGAGGAGGAAAAGAAGTTGAGAAAGAAGACAATAATGAAAGAAAAAAATTCTAGACAAAAGAGCTTATTCATTCAAAACAAACCACAAACCATACATAATTTCTCTCTTCTTGTGGATCTTAAGTTATAGACCATTAAACTCAAAAATGATGTCTTATAGTCCTAAAAAAATTCCCAAGCTAACTATAATGAACCTAGGACTTTAGCTTACAAAATTTAACTCAACATAAGAATCCTGATTAAGCGAAAACTTCAACCTTAAAACTACTCACCTTCCTAACATAAACTAGCCAACAATGACATTCAAAATTAGTAAAATTCTTTTTTCTATGAAACCCGACATGCAAAGCCATGAAAACTGCTTCGAAACATGATAGAGATAAGTTATTATCCCAACCTAAATCTAAAGTAGCAAATGTTGACAATAATTTTACTTACAGTAATCCTACAAACCTATTAGAAAAATCCTTAAAAATCAGAAAAACATAAAAAAGAATATGAGGTACATGACCTAAGCCCAAAAAGTTAAGGCTTGTTTGGCATTGTTGCTTTTTTTTTTCCCTAAAAAAGCATGGCAATCAAGACAAAAGATATGTTTCATACAGATACTTCTATTTTTATTTTGAAACTATTCTTAAGAAACAAAAATTAGTTAACTACACCTCATGTGTTTAGGTTTTTGCAAACTTAAAATTTAAGTAGAAACAAAAATTTTATTTTCTACTTTTTGAAATAAAAGAAATGAAGGAATGCTGAAAGCAACCTTAAACAAAAGGTTTCTAATACTTCATGGAACATCAAATTGGCAGAAAAATCCAAAAATTATGGATTACTAAATATAAACCTAGTCTTAACCTAAACTACAAAATGAAGAAAATTTTGGACTCTAATCAACTAGATGTGATTGTAATAGGGAACAGTTAGCTCTATATCAATAGATGTAACCCAAAATGGGGTGACATGTGTAGAAACCTAAGGGGATTAGCTATGAGAAATGCATATATATGTATGTATGTATGTATGCATGTGTGTGTGTGTGTGTGTGTGTGTGTACATAGATACATATACATATGTATATGTGTACACATATACATATGTATATGTGTACACATATACATATGTATATGTGTACACATATATATGTGTATACATATACATATGTGCATGTATATACATATGTATATACATATACATATGTATATACATATACATACATACATACATATATATATATATATATATATATATATGTATGTATATGTATATGTATATACATATATATATACACACACACACACACATATATATATGTATGTATGTATGTATATATGTATGTATGTATGTATATATATATATATGTATATATATATATGTATGTATGTATGCGTGCGTGCGCGTGCTTGCGCGCGCGCGCGCGTATGTGTATTTAAACGGAGGCATCTCAACGCAGATGCCTCCGTCCGCCACGTGTTCATATGTTCTGTTTGACACATGTATGGGATTTTTACGGGAGAGGTGCTTCCCATAGAGCGCGATCCATCCTTTTTTTCCTTTTCGGAGTGGGAGAATTAGAGCTCTTCACCATAGCGGAAGGAGTTGATGGTCGGCAAACTGCCCTCTCCTTCTCCTCTCCACCTCCCGAGTAGAACGGAAAGAGCAGCCGTAGCCGGATTAAGCGGCGATAGAGGACTGGAACCCATGGCAGCTCCATCATCCATCTCTGTCCCTCGCCCGATCGCTCCGATCTCTGGTCCTCCGTAGATGGAAGCAAAGGCCACAAGAACGGCACCGAGGAAGCCGCCGCCTCAACTCGGTTTGGTCGTTTGGCCAGATGACTTTTCTGCTGGATTGCCTATAATGCATCTCACTGTCAGAGGAAGAGGGGTTATCGAGGGATCTGTTGGCACCGGAGGAGAGCTTGGAGGAGTAAAGGCGAGATGAGATGGCAAGCCGAAGCGAGAGGCTGTGGGTCCCGAGATCAAGAGGGGCTAGGCGAGGCTGGAAGGGGCAAGCATGACCAAGGGTGGCGACAGCGACGCTCAAGCAAGCATCAAGAAAAAAAGAAAAGAAGAGAGGAAGAAGAAAGAAGAAAGAGAGAGAAAAAAAGAAAAAGAGAAAAGAGAGAGAAAAAAAATTTTAAGTTTAGATTTTTATTTTTAAAAAAAAAAAGATTTTTAAAATTTAGATCTCTAACATTTCAATACCGAAAAAAAAAGAAATTTTTTCTCGATTTCTAAAGTTTAAATCTCTCATGAGCTATCAATTGGGGGCACACTCACATATATTTTCGCTTTGTCCCGAGCTCGAAGACGCTGCTATCATTGATGGCAGTGATGACTAACGGACAACATTGTCCGCTCTACTATTGGAAGACTTGGGGGGTGTATGAGGAGATGATCAAAGGACATTGGCAACATTATCGGCTTTACCATTGGGAGAGTTGGAGGCGTGTAGGGAGATGACCAAAGGAGAAAGGGAAGGAGAGATGGAAAGGCTTAAAAATGGTTAAAGATAAAAATAGTAAAAAATGATAGGTTTATGAAGAGGTTTTACAGAATCAAGGTCATCGATCTTCACAAGATTTGCCTGATAACTTATAATCCTCGCTAAACATAAAATATAATTTTTTATTATTTTAATTATTTTTAAATATATATAGAATAGATAAATAAAATAAAATATTTTCAAAAAAATTATATTCTATGCAACGCATGAGGTTATAAGCTAGTTGGAAGTAAAATTGAAGAGAAACAAGATTTAGGATTCCATCCTAGAAATACAATTGGTATTAGCTATTAAACAATATCATTTGAAATCCAAAGTTCAACTTGATGCACTTATTAAGAACCATCAAAAGAAGTCCAAAATTGTTCCTTACTGAACTTGCATGCCATACACAATACATTATCAAAGAAAGATTCCTTTACAACATTTTCCCTTTATTCCTCTATTAAAAAGGTAAGAATCTCAACCTTAAAAAAAATGATTAAAAAAAAAAGAAATATCCACCTTTTTCTCTTAGGGCATGTTTGGTATTGCTTAAAAGAAGCACTTTTGTAACTTTTAAAGCAACTTCTTAGAGAAAAATGTTCAGAAACATCATATGAGAAGCACTTCTACAAGAAGAAAAGTCAGAAAACTGCCTCTTAGGATAAGCTAGAAAGCCTAGCTTCTGGCTTCTTTTATGTGAAGAATTTTAAAAAGTAGAAGCAACACCAAATACACCCTTTGTTGTGAGTGAACTGCCTCCTACAAAAGAATAAATAAATAAATTCCAATCCAGAAAGCTTTCACACCAAAAACATTTAACTCCAAGATGCAAAATCTAAAGCTAAATAGCCGCATGCAAAGAGTACAATGTATCGATAGAGCATAAAACATACCAATTTAGTGCAAAAAGGAAAAGTTAATTCAAATGTTCGAGAACATTGCACACTAAAAAAAACATGAAAAACAATTTAAGCTATGTTTATGAACACTAATTTCAAAACCAGATTGCATATTTTTAGTCGAACCAAACATATCGCTTTTTAAAGTTGCCCCATCATGATGGTAGTTCATAGAATAGTCTATGCTCTTAAACTGGTTTAATTTGATAAAATATGGGAATGCACACCCTTCACCCTTCATTCAGTTTGTCAGATGAAATTAGTTCAATTTCATCCAGAAGAAGAAAAATGGTTCTAATTATGACTTGCTACTATTATCCATAGACTTATTGCGACTTGCTACTATTATTCATAGATCTATAATTCTTTAGATTCATTTCTCGTCAAGATTTTAAATTCCGTAGGACGAGGCTATCCCAATTTTCCCATGGAATGGGACGCGTCACCGTCCCACCCCATCCCGATACCTGGGTCAGAGGATGTCCCAAGGCATCCCAATCGGGACGCTGGGATGCTAGCGGGACAACCTACCCCAACATATGGGATGGTACCCATCCCGATGTCCGACGGAACGTCCTGCTGGGACCTGAATCCCTGTTTCTCGTTAACTTTAAAGTTACTTTTTTTTCCTTTAATGGAGCATGTAAGAATTTTAACATATATCTACACCATATGAATATACATATGCACGCGCGCGCGCGCGCATGTGTGTAGCAATTTGGAGAATGTTGAAGGGTGTGATGCGGATAATGAGTAACTTATGATAATGCTAATATTTCAGTTTGAATCAGACTTTAGAAATGCTGCAAGCCCATAATTTTATACCTTATGAAAGGCAATGTAATCAATTAATCATGCAACCACTGAGGAACAGCAGAAGAGGTCAAATATATGGGCGGGCAAGGGACATTCATCAAAAAATGATAGAATAGGTGGCCAAGTTTTTCACTCTCCTGCTTCTCAAAAAGAAACAAAAAGAAAATATGGTTGACAAGGGGCATTCATGAAAAGGTGTGGTTCAAAGTTGTTTGCATAGGAAAATTGAATTATACCACATAGTGTGATCTGATATAGGTATAGGATATTAGTTTGAGTAGTATGAAAACCATGCACTTTCGCAATATGGTGTGGACAACCAGCTGTAAAGGTCTGACCAATTAATTGCTGTCACTTGGAAATAAGTGACCAACTACACACTCCACTTGGGAAGAACTGAAGAAGATTCATCTTAAAGATGTATTTGTTCACGGCATGCCAGCACCAGATACTTGGAATCCTGATGAAGCGTATCTGGTAAGGTTATTCGCGAGCATCTGCTTACTATAGAGGAGTTCTAGAACAATAGAGCTACTAAATGTGTGCATTTCTTAAGATGTAGGATTTCATCTTCACTGGCCCTTACATGGTGCAATGTGTGTCACCTATTCACTATAAGCAGAAGCAATAACCAAGGTACCCTATTGACACAAATTCAAAACCTAATGAAAGTGGACGATGATATAAGATGCTTCAAAAAGGGAAATGAACATAATTGCATTTTCAAGTGCAAAGGATGGGAGAACTTCACATTTATTTGCTCTTACCTGATACCTCCATCTTTGCAAATAAAGAACATGATCAAGAAACATGAAAATGACTCTCTACAGGATCCTACACATATTAAAAAGCAGAGAACAAAAAGAGCATGAGTGAGTTCTGTTCTTTTTAAGCAGATTTTATTGGCTTTTTTGGAGAAAGGGGAAAATTTGCAGTGCACAAGTATGATCCACACTGAGTTCAATTCATGACCACCTTTGACAACAGGATTTCAATGAACACTGTCAAAAGAGTTTGTTTGCAAGTTTCAACTAATGGTACAAAAGCTTCATTCCAAGTTATACCATGTTGCGTAAGTTCAATGACTCATCCACTAAAATTTCTAATGTTTGCTTTTCCGTTATTTAGAAAAGATTGTTGTCTGATGCCATATTCTTCTTCCATTAAACATTGTTTTTTGGACATTAGGCTATTTGATCAGATGGCATAAATGACCACTTTGCTAGTACTTGCACTTTCGTCCACCACAATAAGCAAAGGCCTAGAGGCCAACACAAGAAAGCCAAAGAATGGAAAATGAATCATCTACAATCTTCTGCGGAAACTAAATGAGGGCACCAAATGAAAAGGATTAATTCTTTGATGCAGAGGAGTTGTCTCAAGTTTAAGGGAATAAAAATCAAGAAAGATGGGCAAGGGAAGGCTCAGCCAAGTGAATGAATAGCACCAAAGGAATGCACATGGAGTTCCAAAGAAACCAAAAATCTCTCTCTCTCTCTCTCTCTCTCTCTCTCTCTCTCTCTCTCTCTCTCTCTCTCTCTATGTGGAGAGTTACATTACCTCTAGCGTACACACAACCAGATCCTCTCTACACTTCTCAATCAACTCAGAATATAAAATATCCTTCTTTAGAAGAAGATTGCACATATTGACATCGCGTTACTCAAGTTTTTTTTTTTTTTTTTTAATTCTTCATTGATTGGTTTATAAAGATGTGCTTAGCAAGAAGAAGAATAGAGGATTGGTTTATAAAGATGTGGGAAGAGGATTGAGGAATCTTCCCTCCCACCACAGTGAATAAACTGAGACGAACTGAATGCATGTAATGAGAAACTATAAATGTTTAGGGCTGGCTTGGCATCACTTTTGTTTTTGTATTTTCATCTCTTTGCCAATTAGTGCAATACCGCATGGAGATTGTTGTTGAGGATAGCATTTGCACAAAACTTCTCCTGTTCCTTGTTTTCATTTTCATTCTCGTTTGAAAGCAATAAATCTTTGATTCCAAATGCTTTAAAAATATTACAAACAATTTCAAGAAACAAAAGACTTTCATCATATATGTTGCTCAATCTAGTTCAATACCAAACAAGCCCTTAGTCAACACAGTCAAAAATATTAGCATAGGATAAAGCGTATAATAACTGATTGAGAGGGTTTTGTCATGTACAATAAACCAAGCAAAGATGACCAGGGCAGGTACCATATTTTGCATAGAAAGAATGGGAAAGCTTAGGAACATCCTCATGATATTAATTTCCTTGATCTTCCAATGGTATAACACATGAACATGGTAGAAACAAAACGGAAGCAATTTACAGTGCCAAAGTCAATCTGTAACAAATAGTTATTTCTACCATACGACCTCCCATCTCTAAAGAAAAGATTACTTCTATACGAATAGTTCTAGCTTCAGATAAGCGAAAAAATAATTGTACATCACATCACTGAAGCAGGTTAATTAGTCCAAACAAGTTTATCACTAGAAGCAAGAAACAACAACAGAATTATCACAGAAAGAAGAGTAGGGACCATGAATCTTAGAAAGGTCGGGCAATTAAATACTGACCCTCGACAAGGATACCCATGAGGAGAGCCTCCGTCCCGGTGTTGGGGTATTTGAGCTTCCTTGCCTCCAGTTCCGCCATGCTGAAGGCCTTTATCGCCCTTGCCGACCACCTGACCCATTTATTACCAAATACTCACCATTACCCAAAGTCCCAAACACAATCCTCATGAAAGAAAAAGAATCTCGATGGCTCACTTGGGGATTTTCCCGGTCGAAGCTCTCTCCGGTTTCCTGCAAGATCGAGAGATCAAAAATCCAATCAAGAATCAACCTTGAAAACAGGGTTCGGAAGAAGAGTGGGGTTGAAGGGTGGATTTACGCGGTGGGAAGAGTGGAGAAGACGGCGGCGGAGCGAAGGGTAGGCCGGGGGTAGAGAGGCATGGTGGGAGCGCGGAGGGAAGAGAGACGGGTAGGGTCTCCAAGGAGAGAGCTCGCGAGGAGGTTGGGCTTGCGGCGGTTGGAGGGAAGCGAGAGAGTAGAAAGGGAGGGGAGAATGGGGTTCCTGGTGGTGCTCTTGGACAGAAAGGGATACGTAGAGGTCGAAATCGGGAGGGCGGAGAGGGTTCGAGTTGTCATAGTAGCCTTTTCTTGGGGGAGAAGAGTAGGAAAGGGCTTTATGAAGAGAAAGAGAGGGAAGGGGAGGACCAAAAAAATGAAGAAGAGAGGCAGCACTGGGTGGTTTGGTTAGACGCCCGTCGGCGGAGAGGCTGCACGGATGTGCGGTCCTTTTCTCATACGTTGTAACAATACCATAGTTTTGAAAGAGAAAACAAGGGCCGACCTGGGACTAAATTATCTTTTTTTTATAAAACAACGTTGCGTCTGGTTCGCAATCAAAAATAAAATCAAAATTAAAATTAAAATAAATTAAAATAAAAATGAGAATGACGGTATCCCCTAACATATTTGATCCGTAATCAAAATTAGAATCGAGATCAAAATAAAATTAAAATCTTACGAAAGAATCAAGATTGGATGTTGGAGGATTAAGATTTCTCATTTCTATCGGAATCAAAATAAGAATGAAATTCCCCCCAACTAAATAAAAGAGCCACTCATTCTGATTTTAGAATCCATCTCTTCTCTCCTACAGTATTTAAATTCTATTCCAATTCTTATTCCGATTCCGACTCCAATCATGAACCTAATACATCGAGGGATATGACCATTCTAATTCTCATTCCAATCGATTTTGATTTTGATTTTGATTCTATCTACGAACCAAACACACCCATAATATTGGAATAGGAATCGAATATCCCCCAACATATTTGGTTCATAGCCATAATCAAAATTAGAATCAAAATAGGATTTAAATACTAGGAAAGAGTAGGAATTGAATTTTGAAGGATTGAAGTATTTTCATTCTCTCTAAGATCAGAATGGAAATAGGATTCTCTTCGACCAAATGGCTAGAATGAGATGTTGGAAATTGTGTTTCAAAGTTAATCATCAACCTATTGACGGTTGAGCTAATTATTGTAACTGTATATGAATTGTTAAAATAATAAATATTATTTGATTTTCTCATCACTCTGTGTACATCTTAATTGAACTTCTGTATTATGATAAAGTCTTCAGGACTATTTAAATCGATATAGGAGGATATATTGTTCAGTCCTTAAACCCTATTTCACGGCCAAATGATATGCTATTATTAGAACGATAGCTATATTAAGCATAGCTCGTTGTGTGCCATATGCGTTAGTTGTCCTCTTAATCAAGGAGTGTGGAGACACTAACATGACATACAAGTAAGATGTAGGGGTACATCTCACTAAACGTGACCAACTGCTAAGCACTCTACTGTCAATAGTAGCTCGCGAAGAATATAGGTATAAATATCCCTCCAACCTGAGATCACCACGGTGACTTGCAAGCAATTCACTGTGCTTTGATGCTGGACTACCTGAATTTTTAATGCAGTGATGAAAGATTTTTTAGCACAGTCAAGTACTTGCGAAGTCGGTGTGTGAATCAAGATGGGATTGACCCCTTTGAATAAGTAGGAGTTAATGCATCAGTGTATTTCAATTCAATAAAATCTTGATCGGGGTAATCTATATGATGGATTTGAAAAATTGAAATATAATATGAATAACCTTTTCAGGATTGACAGTTAAATCCTAAGTCATCTTGAGCATTAGGGTCAAAGAGATGAATTATACGATAACAATATGTCAATAGGTTCTTCAAATATTACTTTACAATCTTTCGATCTATCCGGACATCGGATACCATTGCTAGATGGTCGCTTTGATTAGTATAGGAAGATTATTCCTGTGCTACTGGTTTAGGTTCGAACCTATGGAGTTATATTCAAAAGAAGTTTCTGACTGATCATGTGACTGATCGACGATTGAGAATCATTCTAAGATATAATCGTCAATTCGATTGATGATAATCTTGTACAAAAATTGTTATAAATTAATTCACTAATTATTGATGAATTGTAGAAAGATTGATTAGTGATTAAATTATAATTAGTTCGATTTGATTGAGCATTAAGGTTTGGATCAAATCTAATTGAATTAGATTCAATTTAGTTTGATCCGATTAGGTTATAAGATGACCTAATCGCTAAGGGTGTTCGATTTCTGATTTGATCGGGACTTGAGCTTGATTAATTTTTTATTTGATTAAAATTTAATTAAAATTATTTATTACCTAATTAAATTAGGTTCAATGGTCTAATTGAGTAAAATCTAATTTAGTTTGGTTAAGAACCTAATTGGATAAAATTCAAGTTCGAATTAGTTTGAACCAAGCCTATGCACCACCTCATCATTGCGCCCTTCTTTTCTCCATGCAAGAAATATTCTTACATGAATTTTTTTCCATGCCTAGAAGTGCTTTGTCGCCCCTTCTCTGGTTTCATTTGGATGAGGATAAATTTATTTAATCATTCGAATTCAAAAGGTTTGAATTTGACTTGAAAACAAACTAAAACTTATCCTTATCCTTACCTTGGCGCCACCACTTTTGGAAGGCTAAGTTTTGTGCATCGATTTGAGAAAAAAATAGTGTGAAAAATATCTCATGCCTCAGTTCTTCTGACGCCCCACTTGGATAAGAATAAAGTGATTTTGGTTTGAATTCAAAATGGTTTGAATTCGAACTAATTTGAACCATTTATCCTTATCCAATCTCTTCTCCATGCCCACCCTAAATTCCTCTCATTTTTGTGTGACAAAGAAGTTGGTTTTTATAGTGGAAAAATCTTTCTAAGAGAGAGGAGCCATGAAACAGAGAGGTGGCTGGCTTCTGTATGTGAGAAACAGAGGAAGAGTCTTTTCTCTTTGGGCGTGAGTTCTAGGGTGGGTTCTAGGATTTTGGCTCTAAGTTTTTTGTGAGAGAAAAACACAAGAGTGTCTTGTTCCAATCTCTCACACCATCACCTCATCACAAAGCTCCATCTTCTAATCTGAAAGAGTTCAGGTGATCCAAAGGAAGGAGTCTTGAATTAGCCATCCAGAGTCTTCGGTGTGACCTAGCACTCTCAGGAAAAATGATCCGATTAGGGCTTCGAGAGAATGACCTGTAGAGGTCGGACGATCTGTACGGCTATTTGATATCAGGAAAAACCTCATACCACACCTATCAGCAGAGACGATCATCGATCCATACAAAAATAATGAGTTCTAAACTCATCCGATTAGATCAACGGTTAGATCTGATCTAAGGTATCGATGTAGTTTTCCTTTATGTCAGATTTTTGTATGCAAAAATTTTATATCATAGATCCTTAAAAGATAGTTTAGATCTAATCTAAAACATATGTAGGAGATTAAAATATTTAATCTATTATCTTCCGTTATAAAAAATTTAAAAATACATGCTTAGAACTGTCGGTTTTTCCTTAAATGGTATCAGAGCTTCATTGCTTTTGACATGAATATTTTGCATATAATCTAATTTTAATTATTTAGATTAGATCTAAATAATTAATCTAAAATTTGAGTAGTGTGGTAATCGAATTGGATAGATCTTTATAGCTATCCGGTTATAGGAGAAAGTAAGATTTTATGGCCCTCTCCTCTCATTCGATGGGATTCTTTTATGGCATGTAAGGATGCTGCGTGGTCTTTTCTATGAAGATGAACAATAAAAAGAGTTAAAAAAATTTTATTTTAGATCTAATATATTGTACGTTAGATCTAAAATTAAAGTTTATCTGATTGTATCACAGTTTGTAAAAATGTTTTATAAAACTTGAAACTATTTTCAAACATTGAACCCCAACCCATGTTAGCCCAAAACTTAATTGAGAATTAAGTGATCTAGATTTGAGAATCAAAGATCTACGACATAAATTTCATAATTCATTGGTTTATGGGTTAGCTCGAGTCAAGTCTATTTAATTGGGTTAGACTTAGGGTTAGAAATCATTGATAATGGATTATATTAGTAATTGATCAAATCTATTTAATAGTTAATTCTGATTGAGTGAATTTTTTTCTTGATCAATTCTCAATAGTTATAGTTGGTCAGAGTTCATGTCTTTAATTAGACTAAAATGGATCTTGATCGTAGCTCCGTCGTCGAATCCAAATCTATAAGTTGTTCAAATTAAAACTGACTAACTAGTTGGTGTCTAAGGTAAGTATGGCAATCTTGATCGATGGTCATTCATTGGAAGCTATCCGTATAGATTGAGTCTATGGCAAGTTAATGGCATATCCCTTCCACCGATCTTATTTACTTGGCCAACGTGGTGAATGATATTTTGATCAAATCACTTAATGATTGGGGTTGACCCATGCTAACTAGGAGATCAATATGACTGATTTAGGTGCCCCTAGTTCAACTTGTCTAAAGTCCTCTTCATGACTTGGTGAAGTCAGTGGGAGGATTTATGACTAATTGGCTGGACCAACTTATGCCTAGTCTTCTTTGATCTGACTTGATGAAGTCAGTGGAAGGATTAAGATTAATTGATCAAGTCTTTTTTTATCTTTCATTTCATCTAATTAAATCTTCTAAAATTATTAGATCACTAAAAATGAAATAGTTAGGGTGATAACTAGATCATAGCCTCCTATTAAGTTAGATGATAATAAGTCCAATAGTTTTAATGATCATTGGAGGTGCCACATGCCTGGTGCTCATCTGGCTGTCGGAATTATCATTCATATTATGTTGATTTAGTTGTGTCTTTCTAATAACGGTCAGGTTGGTTGAGCCATACTCGGGCCTGGTCACTCATTTGTTAGATATATTAAATTTTGACATGTTAATGGTTGGACCTAATCAGAACTTTTAGTGAAGCCACCACATGCCTGCTGAAGAGGTGTCTGGGGCAAAATTAATTGCTAAAAATTACTTGATGAAACAATTTATTAAGAACCTACCTATAGGTGCACAGGAGTTGGTCGAGCCACACTCGGGTCCATGTGTAGCCTGTGAGGATTCTGGTACCCACTAAAAAATTAGTGTAATTCTTCGAATTAGAGGTAGAGACTACAAATTCGAATAAAATAGTGGAAGAATCTTTAGACTAAAGTCTATATCTTTAAGCTTAATCAATTTATATACTAACTAGATTTTGATTTTTCTTTTTGCAATTATGACCACCATCTTGTCGCTTCGATCACTATTGGATAGTGATAACTTAATGAGACTCAATTTTGATAATTGGTATCAAAAACTGAAAATAGTCCTTGAGCATGAACAGATTTTGTACGTGCTGACAGATCCGATACCCAAGGGCCAGCTCCGAAAGTCCGTAGTACAGTCCGAGATACTTATCAAAAGTAACTCAATGATCAAATTATGGTTCGTTGCATTATGTTGGCGGCAATGAATGATGAGTTCAGCCGTAGATTTGAGAATGCAGGACATGTTGCAAATATTGAATGAGTCCTTTGGCACGCTCGATGATGTTGAAAGGTATAAGACAAGTTGTGCCATCTTCAATGCTCGAATGAGGAAAGGAACGTCAGTCACTGATCATGTACTATACATGATCGAGATGATTGAGCACCTAAGCAAACTTGACTTTTTTCTGCATGAGTAGCTAGGGAAGGATGCTATTTTGAACTCTTTACCTAAATCCTATCTTTTTTTTCTTACTCACTATCAAATGACAAAACCTGCAGGCAACTACCACAGTTTGTTGAGATTGCTACAGAACTTTGAGACGGATCACCAACTCCACAAGAAGTCGGTGAATATGGTGGGAGGATCTTCTTCTAGACGTCGATCCTTTAAGAAAGGAAAGAAGAACAAGAAGAATAAGAAGAAGGTGCAAAGTACTGGGGCACCTAAGTCCAATCAGACCAAAAAATTCAAATCTGATCAGAGTCAGACGAAATGCTTCTACTGTAAGAAGCAAAGGCACTGGAAGAGGAACTGTCCTCAGTACATTACTTCTTTAGATCCGAACAGACCGAGAAAGAAATAAGCTATTATTAGATAAGATAATTATATGATAATACCTTATAATTTCTCAATTTATGATTTTACTATCAGGGTGTAAGATATTGTAAGCCCTTTTAATATTTACAATTCATTGCAGGGTCTGCAGGTCAGTAGAAGATTTGAAGAAGATGAAAGATTCCTGAATGTTGGAGATGAAAGGCCAGTTCCAGTTCTAGCATTGGGATTATTAAGCTTGTATTTAAGTCTAATACAATTGTTCTTAGTGAATGTCACTTTTGTCCTTTATTTTTATTGAATAATATTTTTATAGGCCTTTTGGCCACGTATGATTATGAGATTTCAATAAAAAAAAATATTTTTAATATCATTATGAATTACGTTAATGTAATGAATGGACAACTGAACAATAAAATTTATATATTGTCACAACTTGTTAGTATAATGTACACATCCAGCAAATGCCCTAAAATTGATGATGTCACCGACATCTACTTTTGGCACTGTAGATTAGGTCATGTTAACAAGAACAGAACAAACAGGTTGACTCAAGAAAAAAATTTTGAAGTCAGTGATTGTAAATTACTTCCAACCTGTGAATCTCATCTTCTTGAGAAAATGATCAAGTCATCTTTTACTGAAAATGGTGAGCGAGCCACTGAAGTTCTAGGTCTGATACATACCTATGTATGTGGACCCATGAATACGAGTGTCAGAGGTAGGTATTATTATTTCATTACATTTATAGATGACCTATCGAGATATGGATATGTCTATTTAATGACACATAAGTCTGAATTATTTGAAATATTCAAATAATTCTGTAATGAAGTAGAGAAATAAATTGAGAACAGTATTAAAACTCTTTGGTCTGATCGAAGAAGTGAATACCACTTCAGTAAATTTTTGACATACTTAAAAGAGAATAAAATTCTCTCGCAGTGGACTCCTCCTGGAACACCACAGCATAATGATATGTCTGAAAAGAGGAATCGAATCTTGTTAGACATACTTCAGTCCATAATGGGCTTTGCAAGTCTACCGATCTCCTTTTGAGGATATGCACTTGAGTCAGCTTGTTATATTCTAAATAAAATTTCAAGTAAGTCCGTAAGTAAAACACCACATGAGATGTGAATCGGGCATAAGCCAGTACTCTCTAACCTTAGGGTTTGGGGATGCTCGGTTTATATCAAACATTTGAAAACTGACAAGCTTAGACCTAGATCTGATAAATATCTATTCATAGGATATTCAAAAAAGACTTAAGAATATTACTTATACCTTGCTGATGAACAAAAAATATTCGTCGGCAATAGGACAGTCTTTTTAGAAAAGTTTTTTGGAAAAAGAACTAATGCCTCTAAGATTGAACTTAATGAAGTTCGATCGATAGAAGAATCGACACAATCTAGTAAACTCATAAAATCGGATTTGATTAGATCAAATCCGAAACATATAGTAGAGACATCTTTGAAGAGATCCGATAGAGTATCATATCAGTCGGACAGATACAATAGTTTCTTGATCCGAAACGATGATCCAATTGAACTCGATGAGAACAACGAGGATTCGATCACCTATATGGATGTAATGCAGAGGTCTGACTTTGATAAGTGGTTAGAAGTCATAAAATCCGAAATAGAGTCCATGAAGGTCAACGATGTATGGACATTGGTTGATCCACCTAAAGGGATAAAATCCATAGTGTGTAAGTGAATTTTCAAAAGGAAGAGGGGCACAGATAAAAAGGTGGAGATCTGTAAAGCCCTTTGGTTGCCAAGGGTTATTGTCAGCATTATGGTATTGACTATGATGAGATATTTTCTCCTGTGACAATGTTCAAGTCTATTTGGATCATGCTTGTGATAGCAGTACATCTGGATTATGAAATCTGACAAATGGATATGAAAACAGTCTTCCTAAATGAAGAGCTGGAAGAAGAGGTGTATATGATACAACCTGAAGGTTTCATATCCACAGATGAGTCTAAAGTGTGTAAGCTTCAGAGATCTATTTATGGACTTAAGCAAGCATCTTGGAATTGGAACATACATTTTGATAAAATGATTAGAATGTATGGCTCCATTAAGAATGGAGAAGAACCCTATATATACAAGTGGGTTAATAATTTTGTGGTAGTATTTCTTGTTTGGTATGTGGATGATATTCTCTTAATCAGGAATGACATCCCTGCATTATAGGGAATAAAAGTTTGGTTGTCATCACAGTTCTTCATAAAGAACTTGGAAGAAGCATCCTACATCTTTGGGATGAAGATCTATAGAGATAGATCTAAGAAGTTACTTGGATTATCCTAGTCCACGTACATTGATACTATGCTGAAACGGTTCAGCATGGAGAATTTCAAGAAAGACTATCTTTCGATAGGCCAAAAAATTTCTCTCTTAAAGACTGATTGTCCGACAACTCCTCAAGAGAGAGAGCGTATGAGTAGAATTTCATATACTTCAGCAGTGGGATCTATTATGCATGCCATAATATGTACGAGATTAGATGTGGCATATTCACTAGGGGTAATGAGCAGATACCAGTCTGATTCAGGTAAGAATCATTGAAAGGTCATAAAGAGCATCCTTAAGTATTTAAGAAATACTAAGAATCAGTGGTTTATCTATGGAGAAACCGACTTAAAATTTGTGAGGTTTATAGACTCTAATTTTCAGTCGGGTCATCACGACAGTAAGAGCGTATCGGGATATATTTATATCCTGAATAGTGGAGTAGTCTACTGAAAAAGTTTTAAGCAGCACACCGTGGCCGACTTTACTTACAAGATGGAATATATCACGATATCGGATGCTATGAAGGAAGCTGTGTGGTTACGAAAGTGGATCGATGACTGCAGAGTGGCACTCTCCCTCAATGGTCTTATCTTATTATACTGTGACAGCACTGGTGCCATTGCTCAAGTGAAGGAATTGAAGTCACATCAGTACTTCAAGCATATTCTGTACCGCTACCATCTGATCTGAAAGATCGTAGATCGAGGTGACATCAAGCTTCAGAAGATCGATAGAAAGAAGAATCTGATTGATCCATTTACTAAAATCCTCAGTATCAAGGAGTTCAAAGATTATAAATCAAAGATGAGTATATGATAATGTACCGATTGACTTTAATCCAAGTGGGAGTTGTTAGAAATTATGTCCTAAAGCCAATAGTCAGCTTGTTGATGGTTGAGCTAATTATTGTAATTATATATGAATTGTTAAAACAAATAAATGTTATTTGATTTTCTCATCACTCTATGTACATCTTATTTAAACTCCTGTATTGTGATGAAGTCTTTAGGACTATTTAAATCGATATAGGAAGATATATCGTTTAGTCCTTAAATCCTATTTCACAGTCAAATGATATGCTATTATTAGAATGATAGCTATATCCAGTATAGATCGTTGTGTGCTATATGCATTGATTATCCTCTTAACCAAGGAGTGTAGAGATACTAATATGACATGTAAATGAGATGCAGGGGTACATCTCATTGAACGTGATCAATTATTGAGCATTCTACTGTCAAGAGTAACTCGCAAAGGATATGGGTATAAGTGTCCCTCCGACCTGAGATCACCACGGTAACTTGCAAGCAACTTACTATGATTTGATGTCGGACTATCTGAATTTTTAATTTAGTGATGAAAGATTTCTAGGCACAGTTAAGTATTTACGAAGTCGGTATGTGAGTCAAGATGGGATTGACCCCTCCGAATAAGTAGGATTTAATACATCAGTGTACTTCAATTCAATAAAACCTCGATCAGGGTAATCCATGTGATGGATTTGAAAAGTTGAAATACAATGTGGATAACCTTTTCAGGATTGATAGTTAAATCCTAGATCACCTTGAGTATTTGGTTAAAGAGATGAATTATACGATAACCATATGCCAATAGATTTTTGAATGTTGCTTTGCAATCTTTCGACCTATCCAAACATTGAGTACCATTATAAGATGGTCACTTTGATTAGTATAGGAAGATTATTCCTATGCTATCGACTTAGGTTCGAACCTATGAGGTTACACTCAAAAAAAATCTCTAACTGATCATGTGATCGATCGACGATTGAGAATCATTCTAGGATATAACCATTAATTTGATTGATGATCAATCTTATGAAAAATTATCTTAAATTAATTCGTTAATTATTGATGAATTATAGGAGGATTGATTAGCAGTTAGATTGCTAATTAGCTCAATTTGATTAAGCATTGAGATTTAGATTAAATCTAATTGAATTAGATTCAATTTGGTTTGATCCGATAAGGTTATAAGATGATCTAATTGTTAAAGGTTTTCGATTCCTGATTTGATCGAAACTTAAGCTCGATTAATTTTTGATTTGATTAGAATTTAATCAAGATTATTTATTATCTAATTAGATTTGGTTCAATGGTCTAATTGGGTCTAACCTAATTTAGTTTGATTAAGAACCTAATTGAATAAAATTCAAGTTCGAATTAGTTTGAACCAAACCCATGCGCCACCTCATCACTGTGCCCTTCTTTTCTCCATGCAAGAAATGTTCTTATGTAATTTTTTTCCATGCCCATAAGTGCTTTGTCGCCCTTCTCTGGTTTCATTTGGATGAGGATAAATTTGTTTAATCATTCAAATTCAAAGGGTTTGAATTTGACTTGAAAACAAACTAAAACTTATCCTTATCCTTACCTTGGCGCCACCACCTTTGAAAGGCTAAGTTTAGTGTGACAATTTGAGAAGAGAATGGAGTGAGAAATGTCTCATGCCTCAACTCTTCTGACATCCCACTTGGATAAGAATAAAGTGGTTTTGGTTTGAATTCAAAATGGTTTGAATTCGAATTAATTTGAACCACTTATCCTTATCCAATCTCTTCTCCACGCCCACCTTAAATTCTTCTCATTTTTGTGCAATAAAGAAGTTGGTTTTTACCATGAAAAAATTTTTCTAAGAGAGAGGGGGTGTGAAACAGAGAGGGAGCGGGCTTCTATGCATGAGAAACAGAGGAAGAGTCCTTCCTCTTTGGGTGTGAGATCTAGGGTGGGTTCTAGGGTTTCGACTCTAGATTTTGTGCGAGAGAAAAATATAAGAGTGTCTTGTTCCAAGCTCTTACACCACTACCTCTTCGTAAAGCTTCATCTTCTAATCTAGAAAATTTTCGATGATCCAAAAGAAGGAGCTTGAATCAGCCATCCAGAGTCTTTGGCATGAGCTAGCACTCCCAGAATGGATGATCCGATCAGGACTACGTGTGGATGACCTGTAGAGGCCGGATGATCTGTGCGGCTGCTCGACATCAGAAGAATCTTGTATCATATCTATCAACAGTGGTGATCATCGATCTGCGTAAAGATAATAAGTTCTGAACTCATCTGATTAGATCAATGGTTAGATCTGATCTAGGATATCGATGTGATCAATACAGTTTTTCTTCATGTCAGATTTTTGTATACAAAAATTTCATATCATAGATCCTTAAAAGGTAGTTTAGATCTAATTTAAAGTATGTGTAGGAGATTAAAATATTTAATCTACTATCTTCCGCTATAAAAATTTTAAAAATGCATGCTTTGAACTATCAATTTTCTCTCATGAGAGTCATTCATTCCCATTTTAGAGTCCAATCACTCCCACCCAAATATGTTTTGGATAGATCTAACTACATCCATCAAAGTATCAAGAGATGCAAAGAGTTTGATAAAAGTATAGCAAGATCAAATTTAAAATAATTGATAAAAACTCCAAAACTATTCAAATGTTCATCTATGTCATAATGAAAAAAGATTTTAGTTAAACAAAAAAATTGTATACATGTATATAGTCAATCCCAACCCAATTAAAAGAGAAAGGTTATGGTAGGTTGAAGGTCAATATTGTTAAATGTATGTCCTAGAAGCCAATATGGCTGACACATTATAATTAATCTAGGGCATAATTTTGTACTTAATATATTGATATGATCAATAAAAAGATAATTTTTTTTATTCAAGTATAATGTGTTCTTGAATCATCCATGAAATTAGTTTCGATACATATTCTCAAGGTGTTGAGAATTAGAGACATGTATTTAATTCCTAAAAGCTTTCGGTCATAGGATCACATAAGGACGGTGATAGATCTGGATAGACTGATGTACAAATTCCTTCCTTCGGGATAGATGGGTTTCTAATCTACTGTGTAGAGACACAGGATGACGAGTACGGATGGTTGTTAAAGAACAACTAGCACTGAGTTTGACCATACGAAAAATCATTTAGAATTCTATTCAATCATCAGTGATTGTCTCAATGCTGTAGTTGTGTGATTAGTCTTTTGACTTGAGATGGTACTACTGCTCGCAGTGAGACTGTCAAAATTTGATTGATACATAAATATAGATCTCAATGAGTCCTTATAATGGATATTGATGACAGTTGGTCCACTGTAAGAGTAGGGTACGCATCAAGATAGGATCTATCAACCTTGATAGAGAGGAGTAGTCCTATAGGATTTGAGAAGCTAAGTCTATGAATCTGTGGCCACAATAGAGTGATTGATGAAAAAAAGTTTTCATAGACATCACATCTGGACTTGAGCTTATCAAATCTATCACATGACTGATGTTGAGGTTTGACCCAATTTCTCTTTTCGTTAGGATTACTTATTTGATAAGCTAATTCTAACTTAATTACTTGCTAATTATTTATATGAATAAGATTCATGAGACTCTAATTGTTGGGTGTCTATGGTTATGGATCACATAAATTAGGGGTGCAAATCTCTTATAAATCTCCTTGATAGTTATTATGGGGCACCACTTTGATTTGATCAATTTGGACGTGTCCATTAATTAGAGGGTCTTTGGTTTCTATATAAGGTGTCTCTTGGGTACAAAAGAGGGTGTCTAATTATGGGTACAAGGGCTCCAGTAGTTGGCGCCTAATGGACTTCCTAATGTAAGTTAGATAACTTAAGTTAATAAAAATTCTAATGTAAGTAGGACTTGTATTATATGATTGAATAGGATTCAATCTTTGTGCCTATAAAAGGAGACCTCCCCTAAGGTCCTAAGATCATAAAAAGCCAGCCCCTCTCCATGCCCAAAGGAGCTCCCACGCCCTCTCTTCCTCCTTTCTCTTCTCCTTAGGCATCTGCACGCCATACAACTTAGGATGCGCGTCCCAAATTATCTCACGCATGGTGTTGGCATCCCACTTTTTGGCTGGTTGCTAGTGTTTTGTAGCAGCAAAGGGCAAAGAGAAAGAGCCTAAAGAAGAGGAGAAGAAGAAGATCAAGGAGAAAGATCAAACGTTGATTGCGATTCAGGCTTCGTTCAGATTCAGCAGACTGAATTTTGGAGAATCAAAATTTAGATCTTAGAGAACTGTTTCAAGCTGATCCTGAGTGGATACTCATAGAGATCAAACAATTGTGCGGCTAACAGAAAGTCTTATCTCTTCCAGATCCAGATTTGAAGAAAGGGATTGCGGAAAAAGTATGTGATTTGATCACAATTTAAATTTTAGCATATGAAATAGATCCATGCGATTTTATATTTTTATACATGCAAAATTCAGATTAAAATTATTTTAATCTTATTCTTCACTGTAGTATTTAGAAAATTAAGTTTTTGAAACACATATGCATGCCTTAAACCCCAAATTTTAACAAATATAACTACAATCACATCCTAAAAATATGAATCCATATAAAACAATTGTTAAAGTGTACCCTACTAATAATATATTGTATCTAATCTCAGGTACAATAAAAAATGACCAAGCATTAATTAAGACCTTTCTCAGAAGCAGCATGCCACATCACCATCCAACTATGGTGGGAAGTTGGTGTGGGTTCTTAGGCTTTAATGGATAGGCATTGATAAAAGAGTAAGTTCAAAAAAGTAGGATATATTTAGTAATATGGAATATATGGTCCATGACTAGAAAATTCATATACTTAACAGATTTAGTAACTAAGAAGAGAATTAACATGACTTGACTATAAGAAACTAAGTGAACAAAAGAAATAATAAAGGATGTTGGTAAAACAAGTTATAAACTTTAGTATGCTAGAAAAAATAGGAATAAAAATGGGATAGAAATATTATAGATAAGAGTTCAAAAGATAAAATTGTAGATATCAAGAGACTAGGAGATAGAATAATCTTATAAAATGGCAAAGATGTGAATGGGGATGCATCTAGATGCTAGAATGTAGGATTCTAAAGTGATTAGGAAAATATCTAGCCTTATAGGATAAACTAGGGAGGGGATGATGGAATGAGGTAGGCCAAATACAAAACATGATTATAAACAAATGCATGTCATGGATCTTGATTTGGTGGAGAGGTTTAGTTATGGAGAAGATCCATAATTTATCTTATTAAAAAGAAAAATGGTGCAAGAGAGTAAATTTTAGAATAAGATAACACTTGTCCCTGAGATGGAGAGAAGGAACCTACTTAACGAAAATTTTCTGTGAACCTAAGAAAAGCATGCTAAATGGCATAGTATTCAAAAGAGAGTTTAGATATATGTGGGTGGGCATTATTTAGTAAGTGGGTTGAAGAAAAGGCCAATAATCATGATTTGGAACTTTAAGGATGCTCATAATAGGGATTAGGGGGTGATGATAGCATATGATTATTAGTTAGGCTAGACATTAAGAAATTTTGGATGTGAGAATAAAAATGATGGTGGATGATAGTGATGGAGATCTCAACTAGGTAGAATTTAGGATGTTATGTGTGATGATAAAGTGTAGCACCATTCAAACTTTTATTCATATGTTATATACAAATCAGGTATATTTAAGTGTATATAGCTTATAGAAATGAGATGCAATATATTCTGCAGAATAATGTGGTGTTTGCTAAAGTGGGCTAAGAATAATATTTTTGGTAGAAAGGATGAGATGTATTAGCCTAATTAAGGAATAAGCATGAAAATTCACTCAAAATATATGGGAAAATAGAAGGTAGTGCATTGTGGACTAATTAAACCAATTTAGACCAAGATAAGGCAGTTGTTTAGTTAGGGTATAGCCAAGGTAGGTTTAGAGATGATTTTAGGATAGATTTAGTCATAAATCTAAGCTTAGAACATTATTTGGATGCAACAAGAAAGAAAATTCATCCGAAAAATAGTCAAAAATTAGAAAATAGATTTAGAACTAAATTAAGACAAATTAATGTTAAAAGGTCTAGGAATAGATGAGGAGAAGTTTACCCATTAAGAAGTTTTGAAATATACTAGTTGTAACTATTGGTTGTCATCTACAATTTGTATTTTGAGCTAAAAATCTTAGCTCGATACTAGCTATACTCTGACTGCTTAATTAATAGCCTTAGACGTGGTGTGAAAAAGTTGGGTATATCATATATGATAGTGTATCTGCATTGAAATCCATAATATATTTGTTAGATACAAATCCAAATCCAAATACAAAACATAAAATTTATAGTTGTACCCAATGTTGGATCTCAAAGAAAATCACATATCAAGTAATAATAAGATATTTAATAAGTTATCTTATTGTACTTTTGGATAACCTTATATGTTATTTGGCTTTCCCAATTGTGAAGCATGAAAAATTATACATTTTAAAAAAGGATAAGATAAAAGATTACACCCAAAGGAGGGAACCAGCTATCCAATATATTTACATATCATAGTAGTATAAATTAACCGTAATAGAACCCAATCAACCATAACCATATTCAAGAAATTCCAACAAATATCGCTTTCGCAAAAACATAAACAATTAAATTCACTTTCATATATCCCAATAGATAACTGAATTTAGTTTCGCATAATCAACTCATATGCCTTAGATAAACTTGGTAGCTCTCTACTTGATTATCATAATAAAATACTTATTGTGTCTCTATGTTAATTATATAATATTTCTAGTTTTTGGATATAAATACACCTAAATCCATATCCAACCTAATAAAAAAAAATTTGGTCTAATTTCTAAATCCTAACCCAACCCAATATCTTCATGGATCTATTTTTCAAAGCAAAACAAACTGCTTCATTTTGATCCTAAATTGGATTACTGGGTTATTTGTCCCCTAATTACAGGCAACATTTCTAACCTAGCTTTATCAAGATGTCCAAAAATAAACAGTTTCGGAGAAGATTTTCTAGTTCATAAGATTTAGATTGTTAAGACCAAATTAATTTATGAGTTTATTGGTTGTTGGATTCTTTGCATGGGTGAGAGGTGGCTAGATGAATGGTGCATGTATCCTTGGTGAGTTTATATAAGTTTACTGATGTACCATCGATGTTGATGATCAAAAAGAATATAGGATGAAGGATTGGTAGCATGGATCCTAGTGCCTTAACTTTCAAGGACTTTCACTCCTATGATACTGCTTGCTTGAAAGAAGAGATATATTGCAGCCGATGCTATGATTCTACACTAGTAGTTATGGATAAACTAGAAAAATGTCTAAGTAATTAAAGTAAGAAAATTAAAGATAAGTGAAAAAAAATAAAGATAAAGATCAAAATAACAATATTGGCCAAAGGATCCCTTTTTCTCTGCATTACAAGATATTTATAAGTGCCTCTTATTAACTATTGGGTAGTTATCACCACTTAACCTTGGTACTTATCATTATTATTGTATGCCACGTAGATCGTTATTACCATGTATGGTAGATAGTGCTGCTATTCCATTCGTAACTTGAAAAATAGTAAGATGGAAATCACTATACATTTTTTATTTCTATCCTCGCTATAATATGCCACATAAGCCATTATTATCATGCATGGTAGGTAATATTACCACTCTTCTCACATATAGTATTGTGCAACTACTCCTCCAATGTCATATAATGGTAACAGCTAGCCAAACACCATCTTTGGACTTTGCTCCACTAAAGGCCTTATCCTAGGCCAATAAATCTCGTCTTTCCAAATCTATAACCTAGTTACTCAGTCTGTGTCATTCATATTTTAGTCAATATATATATCCTTGGTGTTTTCTTTTGCACCCCCTTAAAGGTCTATTTAGATGGTTGGATCCAAAATCCCACAGGATTCGTGGGTTGGACTAGCACAACTATCAAAAAATTTTGAATTAGAGGCTGGGCTAAGTCTTTGCCTACAACTATCCAAGACTATCTTTTATATAGGCTGGTCCGAATCCCATAGGGAGAAAAAAATATCAACAGATCATTTTTTCTCTCCCTATGAAATTCGAGCCAGCCCATTCTAAAGGCCTCTGGATATTGAGAATATAAGTCTAATCTAAACTTCTTTTTTCTAATTGTATTAGTCCAAACCCATGAATTTCGGCCTAGACATCTCAATAGGCCTTAAGTGTTTTGGTCTACACTTTTAGGGCCTATTTTGGATGGTTGGACCCGAAATTCCATAGGATTCATGGGTTGAGCTAACACAACCACCAAAAATATTAAATTATAGGCTATCCTAGGCATATATCCACAAGTACCCTGAATTTTCTTTTGAGTGGACTAGCTCAAATCCCATAGGGAGGAAAAAAAATGATCTTAATAGGTTATTTTTGGGCCTAACCCAATCTATAATCTAGTGCTTATGATAACTGGGCTACAAATCTCCTAGGATTTTGGGCCCGATAATCCATATATGTTCTTATCTTATGTTTGGTTGGGGTCATGAGAGAGAGGATGGATGAGATTGAAAAGATGAATAGTCCCCATACATTGTTTAGTTCAGAAAATTCTAGGAAGGATGGATGAAAAGGTGGGCTTGCTCATCTATCTGGGCCCACAAATTTGTATCCTCTAGGTTTGAGAGGATGCAGGAAGGATGGATAGGATATATGAAGGATAAATTTTTATATTGATAAAATTATCCCTCATTAATATTTTAACTAAATTCTAACACTTCTTCAATAGCTCATACCCCACCTCTTCTTGTCATTCCTCTTCTCCTCAATGCCCCATCATCACCCTAGCCCACCGCCATAAGTAAGATTATTTAGCCATTTTTTCCTCCTTTTTCAATTTGGGTCTGAAGCCTTCAATGTGAATCCCATTCTATTTTTTTGTGATCTAAACATCACTATTGTCTATTTGCTTGAATGGTGATTGTTGATTGAAAATAGAAAAAAATGGTTTTGTGGACCATATGCATACTTCATACATGGATAAAGAATATTATGGGAAGAGAGGAGATGGCCTCCATGCACTTCCTTGTTGATGATGAAGTAAAGTTTTTCTTCTTTTTTTTTTTTTGTTTGCTGGTACATTGGGTTCCTAGGGACTCAAAAAAACAAGAACGGAAAAATATACACAGCAATTATAGAAATCTAGCAATTAGAAATGGAGACAACTTTAATCCTAGATTGCCATCCACATAAGCTATTGATTTGTGCTTAAATCCTTGTGATAGATCATGATTGGGCCTATATTTCAATATCTATTGAGGAAACACTAGTTGTCATTTGAGGAGAGCACTTTTCTGTTTGACATGTTAGAGAAATCTTGTGATAGTGGTCCTTATGTATCGATTAACTAGCTTTATTTTGCTATTTAGTTCTGTAACCTTCATCCTTCTCCTTCCTATCAACTCTGTTCTTCCTTCTGTATTAATGATTTCTTAATTTTTATTATTTCTTTGTGCCCCATAATTGGGCATAGAGAGAGTAGGGGAAGGAGGGGTGGCAGTGGTTGCTTTTCTCATAAATTCTTTCTCCTAATAAATTTTGGTGGTTTCCTTGGCCTCCTTTTAAATCAAAAAAATAAAAATCCAGCAAAGAAGCGATCTTAATTGGCAGGTAAAGAAGCAACAAATTTTGGAGGGTATACTTTCTTTTTTACAATAATAATAAATTTATTGTGGATATATTTGAAAAAAGATCTTAGCTAAATAGAGCTTCAGAGGATATATTTTCTTTTGAAGTAATGTCTTCAAAATCTTTATTTAAAAGAAGAGAAAAAGAAAGGTAAGAAAGCAACTTAGACTATCAATATGAGAACAAATTTGCCAAGACATTATATGAAGCCATTATTTAAATATTTAAATATTCAAATATTCAAATTTTAGTATCTCAAATATTATTATTTTATTTATTTCCAAATTATTTATTTTATAAATAATTAATTACCTTTTGAAATACTATTTTAGAATAATACATATATAAGATGGTTGGAATGATGAGAGAGAGAAAGATTGGAAAGCTAAATTGGAAGAGGATTTTGAAAATGAATGAGTTGATTGGGCCGACTATTCTTTTTAAGTTATGAATGCATTGACCAAAAATGACGTATAGCTATAATTCAACTTTTATTTCTCATTGTCTATGCTACACATTTGATTGAAGATTTTATTAATTCAAGCTATATGGAGAAAACAATCAACAATAATAATAGAGAAAGAGAAAGTTAACAGCAAAAAATTAATGAAACAATTTTCTAATGGTGAGCATTGCTGTGACTTACTCCAAATGAGATCTTATGAATTTACCAAGTTGTATGAAATACTGAGAGGTACTAGTTGGCTCAAGGATAATAAAAAAAATTATATTGAGGAAAAAGTAGCCAAATTTCTTTATATTTTGACACATAATGAGAGGAATCGTGCAATGTCATTCTTTTGGCATCGTTCCTAGAAACTACAAGCCATCAATTCTATAAAGTGTTAAGGATTATATTATTTTGGAAGATTTATTTCTCAAGCAACCAACTAGATTAAAACTTCCTCCATACATATGGAATAGTAATAGATACCATCGATATTTCAAGGTAAATACAATCTTATAACTCACTTTTAATAATTAGTTATTTTAGTATATATAGATATTTATAATAAAAAATTATATGCTATATAATTTTCAAGATTGTGTAGATGCAATTGATAGAACACATATTTATGTAAAAGCATCTAGAGTAGATGCACCAAAGATATCGAGGTACAACAGAGTATCCAATGCAAAATATATTGGCTGCATATGACTTTAATATAAAATTTACATATATATTACCTAGATGGGAAGTAATTGCATCCAACTCAAGGATTATCAAAAAATACTCTTGTTAGGGATGATAAGCTTATAATACCTAGAGGTAATATTAAGAAGCTTCCTCAAATTATAAATTATATAAATTATTATTTATTTTCTAACAAGTAAGGCTTAATGACCTTTTTTTTTTCTCTTTAATAGGCAAATATTATCTAGAAAATGTGGGTTTTATGCTAAAGAGTAGACTCATTATACCATATAAAGGAGTATATTACTACTTGAAAGAGTACTCAAAACACTTTCTAGAGAATCCTATAGAATTATCTGATTTGCGATATTCTTTATTATATAATATTATTGAGAAAGTATTTGGTATATTAAAGAAAAAATTTTCTATAATTTCGGACATGATAGAACCTCAATTTTTAGTTGATATAGTTATTGAAGTAATATTGACATGCAGTACTTAGGAATGATATAGCAGCATACATATGGCATGATTATGTTACATATGGACCTACTTGGCCTCCAAAGCCAAAAGTTATATATGGACTTTGATGTATTTTATATTTTAAGGTTCATTTGTATTACCTTATCTCAAAATAATTATGTTTGTAATGATGTTATGTGTTTTTGTTATTGAACACTAATTCTATGATTTAATTCTATGTTCTAATTTGGTAGACATATGGACATCGTTATGACATACAATGTTGTGAAATATCAAAGAAATTAACAAATAACAAAGAGGGTTTCAATGAACCTCCATAAAAATCTTTGAAATGAAATGATGAAATAGATACTATTTCGCTTAATGCTTTAATAGAAGAACAAAATAATAGAAATAGGCCAAATAGTATTTTCTCAACTATAATTTACAAAAATATTATCGACATATACATTGAGAAGCTTCAAGTCATGTTGACCAAAGCTACTATTAAAAATCATGTTAAACTAATGAAGAAAAAGTTTGGTATTGTTTATGACATTTTCAAGTTATAGTGGATTTTCATAGCGTCCATTAACAAAAAAGTTTGAGATTGAGGATGAAATATGGGATCAATTTATATAGGTTAACATTTAACTAGATTAATCAAATTTTGTTCTTCATGTATGTATGTATGTATGTGTGTGTGTGTATTAATTTTTTCTATTTGCTCATTCATTAGATGAAACTCGGTGCAAGCAAGTGGAAGTATATGAAAATCTAAAATTATGACAAGTTGTATGATCTATTTGCAAAGGATATAATAACTGGTAAAGGTGCTACTAGTGTGAGAGGAAAGGTTCAACAATGGGAGGGAAATTTTGTGCAAAATATTGTTACAAATAAAGTTGAAAATAGTAACAATGAAGGATACAGTCCATAATCTCCTAATGAAAGAATTGCTTAAACAAACTCTCAGTTAAGAGCATCATCTATATGTAATAAAAAAAAATTGGTTGATGTATGTTGACCCTAGGTTAGATTTTGATGAATAACAAAATATTTGAGTATATGATTGAGACTAATGAGATATTTAAGTATTTGAGGAGAGATTTCAGAAAGTTAGAATCATATTTCAAAGATGCTCAAATCTTGCATCTTGAGGATTCAAAGAAACTAGATAAAAGAGGTCAAGCCATGAAAATTTCAAATGAAGAAAGCTTAGAGTTAACTCATGAAGGAGTAAAGTCGACTCTGGTATAGTTTCAGATTTTGACACAGGCCTCGAGTCGACTTAAGATTTTTTGGAGTCGACTTAAGATTTTTTGGTGTCGACTCTGGCATGTAGGATCCAGCCAGTATATATCTCTAAAGGACTCCCTTAAACCTCGAGTCAACTCTCTTAATAAAGACATAAGGGTGATTTTCTGCATTCAGACCTCAAGCCGACTCCCACAAACCTCGACTCCACTCTTTCAAAAAAGATAGAAAAGTATTTTTTTATGAACAATCCCCGAGTCATCTTTCGAAAACCTCGAGTCAACTTTAGGAAGGCTCAAATCGACTTTATATCTGTTAGAGCTGACTCCACTGCAGTTGACAGCTTCAATAGCTAGTTTTTAAGAAGCTGAAGAATTATACAGAACTTCTCAAACGACTATTTCTCAACTTTGAGTGGCTAGAAAATCATTTTTGCTAATGTTAATAAGAATTCACGGATGCCTAAGCCATTATTGAAGCAAGAGAACTCAAGAGAATCAAATGGAACAAGAGAGAACATTAGAAAACTCTAAAAATTTTTATTGTATATTAAGTAAGCAATCAAGAAGAGAGCTTTAACTCCAATCACCTGCTTCTTATGCATTCAAGTGATTTTCAAGAGAAAAAAGAGCGCATTAATTGTAAGAGCTTTCCAACTCATCAGATTGTGCTTCAACGACACATCATTTGCCTTTAAAGAGCTTGAGTTTGTGTTAAATTTTTGTATTCAATTTTTGTGTGTAATAAATTTCAATTGAGATTGAAACTTGAAAGATAGGCTCATCCAAGCCTGAAATTGGATTTGCGCAAATCTAGAAATAGCTTGAAAAAAAAATTTTGGTTGGTGCATCTTGTGAAAATCAACTGGATTTAATTATGATCTCAGTAAAAATAATTAAACTATAATTTTGATGATTATAGTTGAAATTTTTAAGGGATTACTTGGAGAGTGGATGTAGGTGTTGTGCTTAACACCGAGTCACCATAAAATTTATTATTTATGTGTGTGTGGCTTTGATCCTTTTTCATCTATTTTATTGCTTCATAAATCTTCATTCATTGATAGCTTCCACTACATTCACACTTAATTCATTAAGTAGTGCACATATCTATTTTAAAGTTAAAAAAAGTTTTTGAAAACCTAATTCACCTCCCTCTTGGATTGTATCTATAGACAACCATATATTTGAGAAACAAGTTGAAGTCATCGATGCTAGAATGACTAATATACAGGAAGCAATTAAAAAAGCAAATTATATTACTGAAAAGCGACTTTCAATTACTGAGAGAGGGGTTGTAATTGCTAAAAAGGTATAAAAAATTGCTAAGGATGAAGTGTTCAATGAGCTACCAAAGATAGATGTTCCTGAACATGAGCTTCTTTATACATTTTTACTTCCAATCAAGAGTCAACAAAAAAAAAATAGAGCTCTTTTTGGAGTTCCAGCCTATATGCATTAAAAACTGTTGAGCAAAATGATGGCTAAAGTAAATGGCCCTCAAATAATTATAGAAGTACTTGCAGGTTGTTTTATCTATACTTTGCTATCAACTATTTATGATACCTTACGCATCTATATTTAGAACTTTGGTATCAGTACTATTAGGAGTTAGACATTTAAGTACTCATTTTGTTTCCTGGATCAATCTTTTGTTTAGTTGCCATAAATCCTCTTGATTTATTTGGGATGGTTTTTTGTTTAATTCCCATTAGTTCATTTTACTTACATATTACTACTTATATATTTAGATGAAACTTGATGAATTGTTTGGATAAGAAAAATGTATTGCTTATCCATTTTCCTTCTTCTCAACTCTTGATATCAAATTAGATTTCCATATAAGAACTTCAAACCATATTTGTTAAACACTGTCCATATTTCTATCAATCAAATTTTTTATTTTATCAATATTATTAAATTTTGTTAGAAATTATTTTAATTTTAGTACATAATTTTTATTATTATAAGTAAATAGCTAAAATTATCTTATATTTTTCTATTTATATTCACTAGTTTTAGTTAACTATTTATATCAAATTAATTAAATATTAAAGTTAAATTATAAAATAATTAGCTATTTATATAATTAATAGATATAATTAGCTGTTACATTAATTCTTATATAATTAATTTATAAAATTATTTATTGAACTAAATTTAATTAAAATTAAATTATTATATAATTTTTTATATAATTAAAAATGATAAAAATTTTAAGTATATATATTTTTTTATTTTTATATAAATAAGTATTATAAATTAATAATAATATTATTTTTTATTAAAGAATAGTTTAATAAAAATATCATATATATATCATTCATCTTCTATTCCATTCCTTCTATACCAAATAGAGAAAAAAATTATTCTTATTCATCCTTCTATATTTCACCAAACATGTAGAAGGATGAATAGAAGACCCATCTATTCTCTCCCTCATCCATCCTTCCTCCAATCCATCCTTTATAACAAACAGTGAATTAGTATATTAGCCTACTCCCTTAGTATTTTGGCTTGCTTTCTAATACTTAGTAGGAGGCTTGCATCCTTTTAGTATCGCTCATCTAATTGACACGTTAGTTATATACTACTTTAGCTTGTTAGCTGAGTACTATTACCCATTGATCGATTATGGGTCAACACTTTGATACTTGATTGAAGGTTGCATCCTTTCAAATTCTCTTATTCAGTTGCATAGCATTCCTTTTTGAAGATATAATATGAGTTGGTTCATATTGAATAGTTTCCAAGACATATCGTACATTAGCCTTCGAATCATAATCATTGGCTTGGATGTGTACTATAAATAATACCTCATGCATCTCATCAATCAATGGCCAAAAGTCTGATGAGATATACCTGACACCACATCCATCAACTTAATTTGGGAATTAGATATCACTCGACTGATTTGAAGAAAAAGCTAACAAAGACCCTGCAGATCCTTGAATCACTTGCTTCACTAAGAAGTTGGATAAGTTTGACTCTTATGAAAGGTGAACTTGTGTAATAGGTATGAATCATTGAAGATTTGATAGAGGTGAGACTCAAACTTGAGTAGTAGATAGACACTATAGAGAATTTAATAGAGGTACAACCCAATAACTTGCTTGCTCCTCAACTCATGAGTATGATGAATATGGTTGAATTTGAAAGGAATATATCCAATATGGCTGATGCCCCCCTAGCTCTTAGATTTGGAAGCATATAGGCCATTGGTTGTTCAACATATTTCTTCCTAGTATATAAATCCAGCATGTATGACCATTGATGAGAGAAGGCAACAGTACACATTGGAGTGGTTGCCCCCTAGCCCTCAAAATAGAGATAGGTTGCATTTGTTTGCACCACAAATATACGTCGGCCAATTATTTGGCTTTAGTGGATCAGTTGACGAGGGTCTGGTAAAGAGCATAATACGTAAAGGGCATAGAGATAATAAATTTTTAATAACATTAGCAATTATTTTAAAAGAAGTGTTTGCAGAGAAGTGGATGAGTAAGGGGTGTAACCATAGGAAGGAGGTATCAAAAATCAATGAAAACTCTACTTTATCTATTTGTTTACTTTATCTTTTCAATTATAATTTTAACGACATCTTTCTTAAGAGTAGGTGGTAGTTTTGTATTCCAAAAGTTCTTGAAGTTTTAAGGCATCTTCAAATCCGATCATTCTTTCCAATTTTCGGTCCTACACCGGTGGCATGCCATGCACTTTCTTTTATGTCATCAAATTATTGATTTTTTTAGATTTAGGCCATGAACAATAGGAAAATAATTTTTGGCATGCCCGGTGGGACAACGGAATGCTGCTAAAGAAGAAGGTTGAAGTTGAAACCTCCACTGTGGAATAGCTGAATCTCTTTCTATTGGTGGTCAAGATGTTGAAAAATAGTAGGCTCCCCTAGCTAAACAAGTGGAATTTGATTCATCCTTGTGGTAGATTAATGCTGTTAGCGATGGCGCCCAACAAAGAATGTCATCAGGAAAGAAAGTTGGCCAATGTGAAAATTAGTTTCCTACGTCGATGACTTTTCAATGGGTTATACACTAGATAAATGATACTGTGATGCGATTTCATTACCATCTGAATGAAAGTCAAAAAGATCTTGTTGAAACAATTACTAACCAGTTTGCTATGGTCGTAAGGCCATTGGTAAGCTAGTAGAAAAGTATTTCTTTATATATGACCAAACAGTTTAACAAGTTAATTATGTTATTGACTAAATAGAATCGGTCTCTACCAACACCTTAGAATGCGGCCCCAATAGTACAATCTTGTAAAAATGCCCAATTAATAACACAAGAGTCGCCTACATAGTGTTTACAGTATGGAAATGTGAAAATTTTAGAACAGCTTGATCTGGATAAGATAATATCTTATGATAAAGGAAAGGCTGAATACTATGAAGGAGAGTCATTTGGGACAAAGTCTTATTTGATAAATACAAGAATTGCGATTAGGCCTCTGGTTCCATCTCATACAGCCACTTCGGCTAATTATAGGCCTAATTTGAGGTTAAATGAGGCTAATAATTGTGCAATGAAAACTACGATTGAGTATGGACCAAATGCATCTATTAGCAAACTTAACGATCATGTCAAAAATAGAGCGAGGGTCGGTACAAGAGTAGCTTTTAACATTGGGGGATGACAAGTTCAGGAGCAGATGTGAACAATGCTAGGGGGCAATATGTGGGGCCTATAATGGTGCAATTATCATAAAAATTGATGGATTAAAGTCTATTTTTTAATCTTAAAATTGGGTTTAATATGAGCGCTACAGAGTTGGGCTCTTACACATTACATAGAAATGCTGTATATCAACCACAGTAGAGAGTCCTAGCACATGTAAGGGTTCCATAGAACCAAAGTATTATGCACAGCTTGGTCCTAATGTGACTCATTTGGCAGATATGATTAGAGAATAACTAGGTTTTTCATTTCGACCAACAAATAGGCCATTGTATAGGAAACCATACCCATAATAGTATGATCAAGCATGTGAGTTACCTAGAGGGTACAAAGTACCTAATTTTTTTTGCTTCTCAGGGGATGATGGTATTTCGACTGTAGAACATAATGGTAGATTTTTCTTCCAATGTGGTGAAGCAGGTATTGATAACTTCCTCAAACTTAGCCTATTTGCAGATTCCCTCATTGGGTCCACTTTCTCATGGTATGAGAATTTATCTTGTAATTCCATGTTTATTTAGCAAGAAATGGAAAGTCAATTTTATGCTTAATTTTATAGAACTGAATCGAAGTATCCATTATAGATTTGGCTAGATTGACACAACAAGCTGATGAATCGATTGAAAGATATATGAGTGGATTCAAAAAGATTTGAAACAGATGTTATGCATCTTTAAGGGAGGTTGAATATGTAAAAATTACTCAAAACGGCCTTAACTTTGAGCCAAGGAAGAGATTTGCATATCAGAAATTTTTTGATCTATTCCCATTAACGTCTCAAGCAGTAAATTATAAAACAATTCCTAGAGAAGAAGAACAACAGAAGCTTACAAAGGAAACTTATAGTAGAGATTTTAATTATGATATTTCAACCATCGAGGCCAAATCTGAGGAATTTAGTGAAGACTTGATGCAAAAATTGATGTTGCAGAGATTTTTACTACAAAATCTTATGTTTACAGAGCACTCGGTAGGCTGAATATGCAAATTTGATCGACGATAACTATTCAAGTTTCACTAAAAGAAGAGATTAATTTGCATTCGATATTACCAAGGCTGATTAAATATTTGATCACTTGTTGAAGGATAAATAAATCAAGTAATCGGAAGGTCACAAAATACCATCAATAGAGGAGTTGAAAGAGAAGAAATATTATAAATGGCATAATCGATGGAGCCATAGTACAAACAACTGCCTGATATTTAGAAATATTATACAAAAATCCATTATGAAGGACAGATTGAAGTTCCTTGACAAAGATAAGGACGTTATATTAAACGATGGAGATCCTTTTCCAGAAGTAACAATTAACATGATAAGTGCAAATCTGGCCAACATGATGGGTAATCATGACCGAAGTGGAATACAAAAGACTGACTGGCACAAAAAAAAAGGGACGGCTGAAGGTTGAAATTCAGAAAAATAGGCATGAAGCAAAACTTGAAGTACCAAAAGGGGCCACCACAACTCGTAAAGCCCAAGCAAAACTCCTTTAAACCTCTAAATAGAGAACTTAGTAAGAAAGAAGAAAAACAAATGGGATAATTTTTAGCTAATACAGTGACAAGTCAAAGATGGGCTTTCATTATCTCAACAGTTTTACAACAAAATAAGAACTTGCAAAGCCAAACAATATAGAAGGCCATTAATTCTTGATGTGTGAGAGGATTACTTTGGTTGCTATAGAACTCGATGTAAGATGAGTAACTAGTCATCTTATCTAAACAGAGGCCAAAGTTGTCAATCAGAATGAAAACATCAGATACCACTAAGAAATATTTACCAGCCGACCAAAGATCTAACAAAAATCTTAGGTTAAGAAGAGTTGGGGTTGACATGCCATGATTGAAGTGAAAATTGTTAGTGCAAGAGGATCAAAAACATAATGTCTCTAGTAACAAAGGCTGATTTTCTATCATTTGGAAAATAAAAAATTTTATAAGGTTAGAGAATCCATGCCATTCCCAATCAGCATTTTTATAAAATAAGATTCGATGGACCTAGCGGTTCTAGGAAAGAAAAAAGATAGGCCAAGGTCTGTGAGGATTGGTACCTTTCTAAATAGAAGTTTTAAAGATAGAATGTTGGTATAGAAAGGCTTCTTTATGATGAATTAGAAAAATGGAGAAAAAAGTTGAAGGAACATCGGAATTGAAGATGGGAACCAGATAGTAAAGTTAAAAAATTTGAGTATAAGTACCTGAGGGTTAATGAAGGAGAAAATATTGGAAGCTTCAATTCTCTTTTATATTTTTCATATTGCTTGACCAAAACAAGAGATGAAGATGCCATGGAGGAAGCTTGAAACAGAAGGTACAGGAGTCAAAGTGAATCAAGATAAAAGAAGAAGAGACTTATTAAGATATGGCATATCTTGGAAGTGTCAATTCCATAAAAGCACCTAAGGAGAAATTGACATGCGTAGAGGACCTTCAATATTTGGGGAGTATTGAATAAACATTTATGACTGGAATCTTGATAATTGTCTACTAATTAGATGAGACCGAGAAAAGTGGCTGCCAAAGTTAAAGTCATAAATACTTTTGTAATACTCCTGTCTGTCGGATTAAAAGATGTGGGGGGCATGGTTTACCCCATAAATGTTTGCCAACTAATGATTTGGATTTAGAGGATCAATTGATGAGGGTCTGATAGATAGGATGACACATAAAGGGCTCCGAGATGATAAATTTTTAACAACATCAGTAGTTATTTTAAAAGAAGCGGTTACAGAAAAGTGGATGAGTGGGGCTATAACTGTATTGTAAAACTTATTTAACCTGGATGTAACCATAGGAGGGAGGTATCAGAAATTAATGGTCTACTTTATTTGCTTGTTTATTTTATCTTTTGAATTATAATTTTAGCAGCATTTTTCTTAAAAGTAAGTGGTAGTTCTATAATTTAAAAGTTCTTGAAGTTTCAAGACATCTTTGAATCCAATCATTCTCTTTGAATTTTTGGTCTGACGCCAATGGCACACCGTGCACTTTCTTTTGCATCATTAATTTATTGAATTTCCTAAATTTTGGCCATGAAAAATAGAGAAACAACATTATAGATGGATTGAACTGTTGCCCCACATCTGTCACCCCCATGAGATGCCTTATGTCGACATTATAATGTTCACATTTCTCAAGACACATATCCATAGGTCGGCATGGCTCAATCTTGTCCTGGGCTCAAATGTTGACCTAATATTGATCGAAGCATCAACAACCACTTGTTTCATCTAACCTAATCCTCCATTCTCTTGCGAGGAACCTTCCTCTTCAACTTAATCCGTAAATTCTAAGGACTTTTTAGGGCAATATTCAGCCTTGTTCTTCTTATAGGCTGTGAGCTTTTGGAAGGCAAACTTTTCAAGGAAGCCAATACTTTTATACCATAAAGAACTTGATTGGCCAATTTGTCCACCATAGGGATATGCTCGACTAATTTCTCCATAATATACCTCAGAGCATATGTGGCACATGATATCAACACTTGATAATAAAAATAAGCCTCTTGACCTACCTTGCTACAAAGTTGAGGATGTCTTCCATTGTTTTACAAGTAGTCTTAACATAGCCGCCACTTGGCTAGTGACTACTTCTAATAGGTCATGTTGGCTCTCATTGATATAAAACTTGAATTGTGTGACCATATTTTCTAGAGACCAGCTAACCAATAGATTATCTCCACCTATGGAACATGGATTCCAAAGTCAAGGTCCCTAAGATGAGTGGAGTCAGTCTAGTCACCAAAAACTTCAAATCTCTTCAATGTTGGAGGAAATTAACTAGTCTAGATTGCCTAGCCTGGAAGCTCTAAGGCTCCTTGATATGGTGTAGTGGATTCTTCAGTAATCTTGATATTGAGTATTAGTCTTCTCAGCTTCATGGTGATAGCTACTTGAGCAGCCCTCTAGGCATACAAGTAAAGATGTGTTGGTTGCTGGATTTTGTGCTAGGAGGGATGAATGGTGTGTCTCCCTAATAAGTTGATGTGAGTGCATGATTGTGCCACCAGTGTCAATAACTGGAAAGAAGATAGAGTGAAGGGTTCACAGCATTGATCTTAGTGCCTTGACTTTAAAACATTTTCACTGCAATAATATCACTTGCCTAAAAAAAGGAGGATATAGGTTATGGTCAAGGTTATGATTCTACACTAATAGTTATAGATAAACTAAAGGAAAGCCATATAACTAGAGCAAAGAAATTAAAGATAAATACAATGATAAATTAAACATAAAAAAAAAGATAACAATAGGTGTTTGATTGAATAAAGGGTCCTACATCTTGCCATTTATACTTGATATTATAATTAGTCTGATAATCGTTCTTGACTGGTGCCAATATATATCCACCTATAATCTTCCACTTCTTTGATAATTAACAATATTCAGCACCAACCATCATCCACTATATATGTTATGAAAACTGCTAGATCTTCCACCATATAATGATCCTTCTGCAAGAGTAACAAAGGAACCCCATTGATCACCATGCCCACTTGGCCTTAAATTGGGCATAGCTTAACCTTATTCAGTTTGTCCTTGATTGCTGCTACTCCTGGCCAATGCTCTCTTTCTTCAGTATATTGAGAATTATAGGTCTCATGTTGAAATCATTCTCGAGATTGCTCGGTCAGTTCCCTAAAGCTCCAGCCTCTAAGTTACTCAATTTTAGGGTGTTTAGCTCAAGACGACTCCATTATCCTATACAAGCCTTGCCACATGATTGAATATGCATGTATCCTTTGAATGCCATCATTAGTTAGAATATGTTGTAAACAAGATTTTGAACTTCTGACTTGATGGATCACCTTGCATTCAAATCCTTGAAAATGAGCTAGATCAATTGTGAAGTGAAAAACTAGTTTCCATTTTGCACCCCTATCATACATGGTGGATTTTGGGATTTAGAAGCATCTGCTTCCCAAGTTTTTGTGCACTATTCAACATGATGGCAAACATATATTTCAAAGTCCACCATGTATTATTGGTGGACTTGAAGTCAACACCAAGTTTGCACTTTCTATGAAATATAAACTACTTCAAAAACTTATTTATGGTTGAGTTTGTATAATTTTTGGAAATAAAAATAGAAAAGCTTTGGCCGTTATTGGTAAAATATGCAGAAATATTTCAAAAACAAAAATTATTAAAGCTTTTGCATTGAGGTAATGGGTTAAAGTTAGGCTAAATATTGATTTCCATGGCTTCGAGCTATTAGTTATTGTTACGGTGGTATCGTGGATACCTCAGATCTGTTGTGCTACCATTGATGCCTCAAATCATCGAGCTATCTTCGCGGTTGTCGATCCAAACATCGAGTTGAGGTATGTAGAGCAGATCCATTTTTATCTAGTCAGTTATGCGGCCTATCTGGCATGTGAGCTTCCTCCGTTACCTCAGCTAGTCGGTTCTCTATGTGTGCAGTAGTTGTCCACTTTGTGGATAAGCTCGGATGTAACTAACTCCCCATGATCTCGCAGGAGCAGATAAGTTCGCAGGAGCTGATAAAAGCTAGAATATCTCACCTATTAATAGCATATCCAACAATCCGATAATCTTGAAACTGCATGTTCTCACAGTTATCCAACCACATTCTCTATAAATGACAAAAGCCCCGAGGACCTAAGTAAGTAGTCTCTCTCAGAGAATCCGTTGTTGCTCCCTTTATTTTTTGAAATTTGACTTAAATATCGAAGTCCTCATCAGAGAGAAAATCTCTGGTTTAGACTTATTTTGCAGGTCACCCAACAACACCACGCAAGGTCCAAGCATCCATTTTCCAACCTCAACAAAAATGAGTAGCAATAGATAGAGGAAGAGTATCTTTACATTATGTCACCAAAATGCATTTCATCTCGTCTCTCCAATGCCACTGCATCTCATTAGGTGGGGAGCTAGGCTAACAGTCAGGCACAACCAACGATGATGGAGACTCATCCGCCAACCCAGTCAGCACGGGTCATGATGGACCAGTTCAACCTGCTCTTCTAGTAGATCCAGAATTTGACAATCGCTATTCAAATAGTCTAGACTACCCTTGCGCCTCCACCGATGGCACTACAGCCTACTCAGACTGCTCCTGCACCCCCTCTAGTGGTGCAACCAGTCCTCTCGATAGTGCCACTTGCACCTCCTACTATGGCGCCTCTATCAAATTTAGCTTCCTAGCCACCACCATAATTAGAGCAACCATGGATGCTTCCTTAGAACCCAGAGAGGAGACAAATCCACCAAAGCCACCTTAAGATCCAAGAACCAGCAAAGCGGCGATCTTCCAGTGCATGATCAGGGCATGATTCGACCCCTGGTCACCGCTCTCCTCAGCACTCTGAGGCCTACACCATTTGGGATCTGACCATAGAAAGGCAGTTCCAGGCTCTCGATGAAAAGATTGATAATGCTCTCAATGATAATTCCTCGGCACAGTCCTATGAAGGGTTCAACAGTGAGCCACCCTTCGCACCGAAGATGATGCAGGAGCCACTCCCTTGGTACTTCAAGATGCCCCAATTTGAGACCTACAATGGGACCACTGACTTCGATCATTTGGAGACCTTCAAGGTGGCGATGCTTCTTCAGGGAGTGACAGATGCCATCCTCTGTCAAGCCTTCCCCACTACTCTCAAGGGAGCCACTCGACAGTGGTATTCAAGCTTGAAGCCGACCTCCATTTACTCTTTGAAGAGTTATATCGGGCTTTCGTTGGTCATTTTGTTAGTAGTCAGTGATAGCAGAAGCAGTTCAACTACTTTCACACCATCAAGCAGAGGGAGGGTGAGTCGATTTGTGCCTTCATCAATCATTTTAACATGACGACCTTGGAAGTCCATGACCTAGATCAGTCGATCACGATGGCTGCAATGATAGACGGCCTACTGAAGAGCGACCTTAAAAAGTCGTTAATAAAGACTTATCTTTGGGACTTTCCACATATGCTTACCCATGAGGAAAAGTATGCCCGCATGAAGGAGGTTTTTATAGAAGACACCCCTGTTAGTTTTGTTGTGCATGTCAGAATATGGAGCGCTCTCCAAAGTAGGAGGGGAGAACCCGCCAGTGCTTTCTATCCTCATTCCAGAGGTGGAAAAATGGAGGCTGGAATCATCCATCTCGGAGTCCTCAAAGAAGAGATCGACAACCCTCACCTCCAAGGTGTTATACTAGCTACACACCTTTAAATATTCTAGGAGGAAGGTACTAATGGAGGTTTGAGCCGAGCTGCCTCAGCCTCCAAGGATGCAGATGAAGCTATAGTGCCGTCGTGATCTAAATAAATACTACTTCTAGCATCGTGACCATGGTCACAATATTGAAGATTGCATCCAGCTCCGAGATAAGATTGAGAGGCTCGTTAGGCAAGGAAGGTTGAATCATTTTATCCGGAGGAGAGCACCTCAGTATCGACCTCCGAGAGCTCAGTAGCCACCTCTTTTGCCTCAACAATCGTTCCCCTTACCCCAGCCGTAATTAGCACCGATTCAGCATGAGAGACAGGAAGCAGGAGGACAGACGGTAGTAGAAGACCGATCCATATGCGGAGAAATCCACATGATAACTGAGGGGTCGTCTGAGTTGGCAAAGCTTTCGGAGGTGAATAGGCCGAGGCTTGAGGATGAGCTCGAGGATGCTATTGTCTTCACTGAGCGGGATGCAGAGGGTGTGCTAGCCCCGCACAATGATACGGTAGTTGTAATAGTAAATTTTGCTGATTTCAATATATATCACATATTTATTGATAATGAAAGCTCGATTGATATTTTGTATTACTCTATCTTCTTCCAAATGAGATTTACACCAAATCAGTTAAGTAGATTTGATACCCCAATTCAGAGTTTCTCCGAAGGCTCAGTGATTTTGGAGGGAGTGATTAGGTTGCCCATCACAGTGGGTACTCCACCACAACGAACTATGATCCAAGTCAATTTTTTGATAGTTAAACTCCCTTTAGCCTACAATACAATCTTTAGCCTTCCAAGCTTATGGATTTTAAAGGCCGTAGTGTCGAGCTACCATTTGATAGTGAAGTTTTCAACCGAGAAGAGAGTAGGATAAATCAGAGGCAACTAGGCCATGACTTGACAGTGTTTTATTGCTATGCTTAAAGCAGAAGGTCAGCCATCCTGAGTAGAGGCTCAACCTGAACTTTCAATAGGGTTCGATGCCTGAGAGGACCTAGTCGAGGAGCACATCCAGCCATCTGAAGACCACTTTGAGTCTCGCTGAGGAAAGAAAATCCCAAGAGACAGTAAAGATCGGCTCACACCTAGATAAGGTAACAAAAAGTCGACTAACTACTCTTTTGTAGGAGAATGCAGAACTTTTTGCTTGGTCGGTTGCAGGCATGCCTGGCATAGACTCGAAGATGATTTTTCATCATCTGAAAGTGGATCCAACCTATCATCCAATTAAGTAGAAAAAGTGAAGCTTTATCCCGAAGTGCCAGAAGGCTATAGTCGAGGAGGTGGATAAGCTGGTCAAGGCTGGCTACATCAGAAAAGTAAGGTACCTAGACTGGTTGGCAAACGTTGTCCTAATCAAGAAGATGAATAGAAAGTAGCGTATGTGCATCGACTTCATCGATCTAAACAAGACCTGTCCTAAGGACAGCTATCCACTGTCTCAGATCGATCAGCTAGTAGATGCAACTTCTGGATATGAGCTCCTCAACTTCATGGATACATTCTCTGATTATAATTAGATTCGGATGGTACCTGAAGATGAGGAGAAAATAGCCTTTGTAATTGACTATGGGCTCTTTTGTTATAGGGTGATGTCCTTTGACTTGAAAAAGGATGCACAGGGATTTCATGCATGCATTTCAAAAATTTTTTAGCAGAAGAATATTAGATTAAATTATTTAATCTATAAATACATGCATAAGATCTGATCTTAAAACTCCAACAAACGAATTGATGACATGAATTTATATGTATAAAAATATAAATTTAAAATGACAAGCATGTGAACCAAAAACAGTATTTAGTAATAGATCTAATCTACCACTTCTAGGATTCCGAACCCAATACCTAAGCATAGGTAGTCAAACTCCATAATCGAGAATATAGATTTAGAAGTTTTCTCTGGTAGCTCACAATCATACAAATATCCGACCTCTACGGATGGTCCACACGAAGCCTCTCGAACTGATCAGCCCTCTACAAGAGTGCTAGCTCGCACAGTTGGCTTCTGATGGCAGATTTGACTTGATCTCCTTCTTCAATTACCTCAGACCTTTCTGATATTGAATATAGATCAGAGGAAGATGTTGGATGGTAGAGAAAAATCAGATGAAGACTTTCTTTTCTTTAATTTTTTCCTCATCCAAAAATTTAGAACAGTTCTAGGTCTCTCACCCGAGAGGAGAACGGTCTCCTCTTTTGTTCATGCTAAAAAAGAATGAAATCCATCCAAAGCTCACATCCTAAAGAAGGATTTTTGCTCCACTTTCTCTCTGATATCTCACAGTAAAAAGCTCTCTTAATTTGGTGCACCAAAATATAATTTTTTTATGATTGTCGCATAAACCAGATAAGACAAGATAAGGGCTGGAGTTTATTGCAATTCAAACCATTTTAAATTTTAATCTAACTCTAACTTTTTTCTCAACCTTATCTAACTTAAAGAGGGACTTACCAAAGAAAATTGGACATAAAAATCAATTGGTAAGACTTCTTTTTCTCATACACAATAGGCACCTTCAAAAACTACCGATGTGTGGAAGGATATGGATAAGGTTTTAAGTTGAAATTCAAATCAATTTGAATTCAAATCAAAATCAACCAATTACTATCCTTAATGGGTGATAAAAGAAGAGTTATTTTCTAGTTTTCTCATGTATAAACTAATTTTATACGATGAGTAAAGATATGAGACAATTTAGGTGGTGCAAGAGAAAGAGTCCTATTCATCTGGGACTCTTGGGTTTAACTAATTGGATTTCTTTCAAACCCAATTCAATTAGACCCAAATAAAATATGATGAATCTAATCTAATTAGGATCCTATAAATTGAATAAAATTTGATCAAATCAATAAATTAATTAAGCTATAGATCCAATCAAATTAGGATCATTTCTTTCTTACCGATTAGGTCATCTTGTAACCTAATCAGACCTGATCTAATTGAATCCAATTCAATCAAACTTGATCCAGACTTTAATACTCAATTAAATTGAGCTAATTAGTGATCTAATCCCTAATTAATCCTTCATTAATGATAGAGTCCAAGTATAGTGGGACTCTTCTCTAGAGTCCCCATCTAGTGGGACTCTTTAGCAGAGTCTCCATCCAGTGGGACTCTTCACCAGAGTCTCCATCCACTGACACTCTTCAAATTAACCATGTAATCAAAGAGAAACTTCTAATGTGTGTGACCCCATAGGTTTGAACCTAAGCCAGTAGCACTGGAACTGATTTCTGTACTAATCGGAGTAATTATTTAGCAATGGTATTCGATGTTCGGATAGGCCGAATGTATGCAAAGCAACAGTCAAGAACTTATTTGGATATAGTTATCGTATAATTTATCCCTTTGACTTTTGATGCTAGGATGACTTAGAGTTTAAACTGTCAACTCTTAATAGTACATCCATTGTGTGTCTCAACCTGATAAATTCTGTGACTCCTCACAAGAATTGCCCTGACCAAGGTCTTACTAAATTGAATCACAAAGCATTCTCTTCAATCTCTTAGAGTAGTCAATTCTATCTTGACTGACGCACCGACTTCACAAGTACTTGACTATGCCTAGAAACCTTCCAATCTTGAATTAGAAATTCAGGTAGTCCGGCACCAAAGCATAGTATGCAAGTCACTGTGGTGATCTTAGATCGAAGGGATACTTATACCCATATCTTTTTGGAAGGACTCTTAATAGCAGAGTGCTCCGAGGATGGTCACGTTTAGTGAAATGTACTCTTATATTTCACCTGCATGCCATACCAGCATTTCAATGCTCCTTGGTTAAGAGGCCAACTAACCTATATGGCACACAACGACCTACACTTGATATATCTATCATCCTAGTAATAGTATATCATTTGGTCACGAATTTTTTTAAGGACTAAATGATAAATCCTTCTTTATCGATTTAAAATAGTCCTAAGGACTTTCATCATAATACAGAAGTTCGATGTAGAAGATGTACAAGTTTATAATAAAAATTATCAAATAAATATTTTATTAATTAATTCATATACAATTCATCAAATAGCACAACTGTCAATAGGCTGATGATTAACTTTGGAACATATTTTTCAACATTTTAAAGATTAGCTCGACAATATGGAGGCATATGTAGATAACATGCTGGTCAAGAGCCAAGTTGTTCCAAACCATATTGCTAATCTTCAGAAGACTTTCAACACCCTCCATCGATTCCAAATAAGTTAAATCCAGCGAAGTGTGCCTTTGGAGTTACCATCGGTAAATTTCTCAGATTCATGATCTCGTAAAGAGATATCGAGATAAATCTCGAGAAGATTAGAGCAATTCTTGAGATGACTCCATCAAGAACTGTCGAAGAGGTGCAGTGTCTCACTGGTAGGATCACTTTGCTCAACCACTTGATCTCCAGAATGGCCGACAGATGTCTCCCATTTGTTTAGACCTTCAAGCAGTCGAAAGACTTCCAATGGACTATTGAATGCCAAAAAGTATTTGAGGAGTTGAAGCAGTACCTCAACTCTCCACCATTGCTCATGAAGCCTCAATCTAGTGATGAGCTATTACTATATCTCACCGTTTCTTCGATGGTGATTAGTCCAGTTCTTGTTCATGAAGAAAGACAAATTCAGAAGCCCATATATTACACCAGCAAAATCCTTCATGATGTCGAGACTAGATATTCAAAGCTGAAAAAATTGATTTTCGCACTGATCATCACGGTGAGGAAGCTCAGGCCCTATTTTCAAGCTCACATCATAGTACTGCTAATTGATCAGCTGATTAAGGCCATTCTCCACCATCCGAATACCTCAGGATGGATTGTAAAGTGGATCCTTGAACTTGCTGAGTTGGATGTGCAGTACCATTCGAGGCCTTCCATCAAAGTCCAAGTACTAACAGACTTCATCCTGAAATGCACCATTCCGAATGGACAAAGCTCACAAGATGGAGAAGGCTCAAAAGCTAGGAAAAGCTTGAGAAGTGAGGAGGCAGATGCAGAATCTGACCCTGAGGAGCTATGAACACTGCTTGTCGACGGTGCATCAAATGCATCAGAAGTAGGGGCCGGACTCATCTTAACCGGTCCTAAAGGAGATATGGTAGGATATGCTTTGTGCTTCGAGTTTCCGACTACTAAAAATAAGACAGAATATGAAGCTCTGATTGCTAGTTTCAGGGTTGCAAGAGAGGCAGGAGCTCAACATCTGAAGGTCTTCAGCGACTCCCAACTAATTGTGGGGCATATCAAGGGTGGATACAAGGCCAGAGAGAAAATTATGAAGAAATATCCTCAGAAAGTAAAGAATTTGATCTTATCCTTTTTGAGTTTTGACATTTAGCAGGTTTCTAAAGCAAAAAACACCAGGGCAAATGTATTATCAAACTTAGCAACCTTGTTGCTCGTCGATTTAGAAAAAGGGACATATTTCGAGTTATTAAAGATCTCGAGCTTCAAGGAGTCTCTCATTGTCCAGTAGGTTGACAAAGAATTCTGTTGGATTGATCCTCTGCTGAAGTATTTAAAGTCGGATGAGTTGCCATCTGATCGAAAAAAACTCAGAAGATAAGGAAGCAGGCCGCTCGCTATGTCCTATATGACGACAAACTGTATAAGCGATCATTCTTCCTACCTCTACTGAAGTACTTACGCCCATCCGAGGCTAATTATGCACTGTGGGAGGTCCATGAAAGAATCTGTGGAAGTTACTTAGGGGTAGATTCCTATCTTACAAGATTCTTCGGCAGGGCTACTACTGGCCCACAATGCAATAATATGCAGGCTCCTTTGTCAGGAACTGCGATAGGTGCCAAAGAAATTCTAATATTCAATATCAGTCGGTGACACTTTTGACTCCCATCAGGCCCCTTGATCATTTGCTCAATAGAGAATGGACATCCTTGGCCCTTTTTCTCTTACATCAAGTCAATATAAATTTTTTCTAGTGGCTATCAACTATTTTACCAAATGGATCAAAGTTGAGCCTCTAGCCCGCATAATCGAAGCGAGAGAAAGATTTCATCTGAAAATCCATCATTTGCTGCTATTGTCTCTCCAAAGTACTGATTATAGATAATGGCAGACAATTCAGTGGTGCTCGACTCCATAAATTCTACAGAGAACATGGAATAGAGCATCGCTTCATCTCGGTAGACCACACACAGGCCAATGGAGAGGTGAAGGTAACCAACAGGACTCTCCTATGGGACTTAAAGGTCAGGTTAAACCTGATAGGGGGGTCCTGAGTAGATGAGCTTCATCATGTGCTGTGGGCTTATCGGACCACTCAGAGGATCCCAACTAGCGAGACTCCCTTCAATCTGGTATTTGGGACTGAAGCAATCATTCCTATAGTGTTCGGACTCCCTTTCCTCAAAGTCGAGGAATACAATGAAGACATCAATTAGGTGCGGCTCCGAGCCAACCTCGACTTGATCAAAAAAAGTGGGGAGCGTGCCAACGTTAGAATGGCTGCTTATCGCCAGAGGATGGCTAGGTACTAGAATGCTCGGGTCAAAGCCAAGGAGTTTCAAACTGGCGATCTGGTACTATGACAAGCTGAAGTTTTGTAGCCCACTGAGCAGAAGAAATTATCACCTAACTGAGAAGGCCTTTATCAAGTGAATGAGGTGGTACGCCTTGAGATCTATCGACTGAAGCAACTCCTTGGGACTCCATTTTTTAGGCCATGGAATTCGACGTACCTATGTATGTATTATCAATAATATTATAACTGTTAGGATTTGATACCTCAAGATTCTATCCACACTGATCCACAGCAAGGTCCACGATGACAAACGGAGTCCAATGAGCCCAAGATCAGCCTAAATGGAGTCCGGATGAAGAAGTTACAATTGAAGAAAGTCTGCATGGAGATCAGAGCGATGGAGGCCGGCGGTGGCTGGTCAACGGAGCGAGCACGCATGGCAGTGCACAGGCCGACCGTGAGTGCACGGCCCAAGCCCAGGCGAGCGCGCATAGGCACGGCCCGCATGGGACTCTTATACGGTCCACATGTGGTGCATGGACCGACGATCCATGGGGGCCATGGTGGACTAAATGGACATTTCTCGCCCTGAATCGACAATGTTTTGGAGTTGTTTCTCACAGTCCATGATACTATTTCTTGGATCGATGCACGATCGATGGTTGAGGATGATTTTGATCATGATTGGATGGTTATCAGTGGTTATAGGGAGATCAGTGGGCATGTAGCGTGCGATGAGGCACGATCGAATGGCCCAGGGATGAGCCAATCAAGATCTAATGGTTCAGAGGCATGTTCGGATGATAATCGAAGTGCATATCCGATCAGGGCTCGAATTTAGTTATTTAAAAGGACATGTGGCAGCGAACTGAAGGCAGCACGGCATGGTGTGTTTGGCCAAAGACCCAGAGCAGTAGCAGATCGAGAGGAGCCGATAGAGAGTAGAGGTAGGGATGCTTCAGACAGACTGTCAGACAACAAATAGCAGTCGCTTCAAGAGTTTAGGGGGTCTTCCTAGAGAGAGCTTTTGTGAGGGAGAGCTTCTTATGAGAGAGAGATTGGGTATACGAGGATTGAGGGCGTGATTTTTTTTTGTAATTTTTTTTTCATAGTAAGACTTGCATGCCCCATGGAGGTGAGCCTTTTAGCTGATCCACATATTTGATTGTATTTCTGTTTTGTTTCTTCTTTTTTCCTACTGCGATGTGTGGTATCGAAAAGATCTTGTGGAGGTGGTGTCCTGACCAAACATCCCAACAAGTGGGATCAGAATGAGGCAGTACGAAGATGCAGATTACGATGGTGGTGAGCAAGATTGAAGATGGAGAAGATAGGCTCAATCAAAGTGGAGATCAATCGGTTAGATGGGAAGAGTAATTTCTCCTTATGGCAGGTGAGGGTGAAAGACATGCTCATCCAGTAAGGATTGATCGATGCTCTTTTGTACAAGGAGAAGCCGACTATCATGGAGATGCAGGATTGGAGGCGACTCTAGATACAGGCAGTGAGTACAATCTATTTGTACCTAGCCAATGAGGTGGTGATCTATGTGCTTGATGAGATTTTTTCGAAAGTACTGTGGTCGAAGCTCGAAGAGTTATATATGGCGAAGTCTCTCACCAACACTCTCTTCCTCTGGAGGCAATTCTACCAACTACAGATGACTGAGGGACAGAGCATGTAGGAGCATCTCAGTTACTTCCAGAAGATCCTTACCGACCTCCTTAGTGTAGGCATGAAAGTTGAAGAGAAGATCAGGGCGCTGGTCTTACTAGCATCACTTTTCTCTTCGTATGAGTTCTTGGTGACTGCTTTTCTAGTAGAGAAGAGCACCATCAAGATGGACGAGGTCATCACAGTGATTCTTTGAAATGAGATTCTCAGAAGGGAGAATCCAGCTTCGAACTTAGGTGGCAGCTCAGCTTTGACGGTTTCTGAAAAAGCAGGAAGTGGTAGACGGAGCGATAGGAGATTGCGATAAGGGCGGCCCAAGTTCAGGATGAGGGACTTGAGCAAGAACTGATGTTATTGGTGTGATAAGTTGGAGTATCTAGCCAGAGATTACCCTCAACTCAGAGATCGGACAAGGGTTACTGCAGCGACAGCCAGTAGTGAGTCAGAGGATGATGTTCTAGAGAATCTGATGAAGTATCTACTTCTTTTCAGTAGTAGATTTTAGATTCTGCATGCACCTATCATGTATGCTCTAGAGAGGAGCAGTTTGACCCTCTGAAGAGTAGTGAGGGTGTTGTTTATCTACCGGATGGATCGAACTATGTGATCAAAAGCATCGAAACGATCAGCTAGAGGACACATGATGGTGCAGTGAGAAGATTGAGGTAGGTCCGATACATACCCAATTTCAAGTGGAATCTTATCTCACTGAACAAACTGAATTCGAGAGGCTACAAGACGGTAGCTGATGCAAAAATCCTGAAGGTGTTGCATGACGATAGAATTATTTTAGAGAAAAAGAAGAGGATGAGAGGATATTACTACCTGATGGGGAGCACAGTGTAAGATGGAGCTTCAAAAATCAAGAGGAGTCCAAAGCGAGATGGAGCTTCAGGTGGAGGTGTATCGGGCACGAGATATGAGATTCGGGAGGATGAGAGATGATATCGTAGGGTGAGATTCCTATTGCCACAGAATGATCCTCTGAGCAGGTCTCAGATCACAAGGAACACAGTATACGATGGAGATGAGATCGAGTGGCCTAGCTCGACTCCCATATTTGTCTATCCATGATCAGCAGGTGATTGCCCCAGGGCATGGGGGTGAGGAGATTCAAAAATTTTCAAAGTTAGAAGTAGGTCGAATATCGAGTCGAGATAAAGATTGTTAGAATTTTATACCTCAAGATTCGATCCACACTGAGCCCACAGTAAGATCCGCGATGACAAACGAAATCCAATGAGCGTAAGATCAGTCTAAACAGAGTTCAAATGAAAAAGTTACGGTCGAAGAAAGTCTGCACGGAGATTGGAGTGGTGGAGGCCGGTGGATGGCTGGTGGAGCAAGCACGCACAGCAGCACACGGGCCGACCGTGAGTGCGCGGCCCAGCATGCGGATGTACGGGTGCATGCGGTGCACGGCCCAGGCTCAGGTGGGCGTGCGCACGGGCGCGGCCCAGGCCTAGGCAAGTATGCGCAGGCACAGCCCGTGCGGGACTCTCATGCGGTCCACACGCAGTGCAAGGACCGACGGTCCATGAGGACTGCGATGGATCGAACAGGTGTTCTCACCCGCTTCTCGCGGTCCATCATGACTGGCGGCATTTTGGAGCCATTTCTCATGATCTATGGTACTATTTTATGGACCAGTACATGATCGGATGATTGCAGATGATTTCGATTGCAATCGAATGATTATTGATGGTTCTAGAAAGATCAGCATGCATGTAGCATGCGATGAGGTGCGATCGAATGGCCCAGAAATGAGTCGATCAAGGTCTAGCAATTTAGAGATGTGTTCGGGTGATAATCGAAGTGTATATCCGATCAGAGCTCGGATTCAGTTCTTTAAAAGGGCCTATGGCAGCAAACAGAGGGTAGCACGGCATGGTATGTTCGATCGAGGACCTAGAATAGTAGCAGATCGAGAGAAGCCGACAGAAACTAGAGATAGAGATGCTTCAGGTAGACTATCAGGCAGCAGACAGCGGTCGCTTCAGAGATTCAGAGGGTCTTCCTAGAGAGAGAGCTTCTTATGAGGGAGAGATTGGGTGTACGATAGATGAGGGTGTGATTTTCTCTTGTAATTTTCTGTTCTTCATAGTGAAGCTTGCATGCCCCATGGAGATGAGCCTTTTGGCTGATTCACGTATTTGATTATGTTTCTATTTTATTTCTTCTTTCTTCCTGCTGCGACGCATGGTATCAAAAAGATCCTATGGAGGTGGTATCCTGGCCATACATCCCCAACAGTAACATCATGTTGTTATATATACATATGGGCTTTTACATTCATCAACTCTTGCTTGTGCATAGAAGCGACATGAAAAGCTGAAACTCTCATCCGACAGGTTTTACAAGAGTTTTTCTAATCGAAACCAACTTTCTAAGGATTCCTTCAGTTAAAATCATATTTAATGAATGAAGACTAACCTAAAAGGGCCTTCGGAGGGCTAACCAAAAAGACCCTCAGCCTATAATAACCGATCTTTGATCGGCTTTGATGTAATCAGACTTTGATCGGTCTATAACTAACAATGAGTAGAGCAAAGATGCCGCTCATACAATGAGCAGAGCAAAGATGTCGCTCGCATGAAGGGCGGAGCAAAGATGTAGCTCATCATCATCCTTGGATAATGGCCTACGATCGGCCCTGGCTCAACGGCCTTTGATTGGCCTAACTATCATCGAGGTTCTTTTGTTTAGAACCTAAGTTTTTTTTTATCAAAACTGTATTGGCTATGGTTCCTTTAGTCAGAATCAGCCTTACTGAGGCTCGTTTGCTCAGAACTAAGGTTCCTTCAATCGAAACTATTTCTATTGAAGTTCCTTTACTCAGAATAGTTTTATTCCCTACGATCTCATGAGAAAACTCAGTCTCCTAAATTGGAGCGGATTCAGCTAAATTCCTAAGGTCGAAATTGAGTCAGATCAAGGTAATTCCAAGTTTTCTAGGTCAGAACTGGCCTCCACGTGCTAAATGAAAATGTGCAAGAATGAATAAAAAAAATATAGATACTATGAAAGTAACTTCTTTTCGTTCATTCAAATATTTACAAGAAAGAAGATGGTGCCTGAAGCGCCACCTTACAAAAAAAAAAGAGAAGAGAGCAAAGTAAAATAGAAGCAAGGATGAGGAGGATCAGTCCTCATCCGACAAGGAGGTCCCCACCTCCTCATCACTATTTTTGAGCTGGAGGTCATGAAGTTCTAGGTATGGCATTATCTGCAATAGGCGGGCCTTACAATCCTTGAAACTGAGTATAAAGATGGTAGTAGCAATGTCAATAACCTCCTTCTCAAACTTCATGGAGGTCCAAAACTCCTAAATATAGCATGCACGGACATCGCGAGGAATCTGCTAAAACTAAGGGGTACGTTCACCACCAGAAGATGGTGGGGATCGAGAGGTGGAGGGCACCCTGCGAGAGGAGGATGAACAAGCACGCCTAGCCCTCTTTCAGACCGCTCTCGCAAAGGCGTTCCGTTCTTTCACTCTAGTCTTGATTGCTGCCAAAGTTGGTGTTATGGCGACAGAGAAGAGAAGAAGTTTTTGCAAAGGGGAGAAAGATGAAAGGTAGAGTTCAACTAGCCTTTGGCCCTTATTTATAGGTGCCAGTGCCCACATCAACCATCAATCAATAGCTTGAAAGAATACAGTTATCCATCGGGTAATAAATGGCATGTTTTCCCACTACCAGAAATAAATCCAAGCGATGCTTTGTGAAGTAGGGCATGACTACGTGGCTTACTCTTGCTAGCCCTATATTCTTTTCCAAGCATTATTCCATCGAAAGAGTCAATAGCTATCATTCTCCATGATAGCTCACATTAAAAAGAGTAAAGCGAAGATGCCTCTCAAACAATTGCCTCAGATTGGCATATGTGAGAAATTACCTCAGATCGGCATGTGCAAATAATTGCCTCAGATCAGCATGTATGAATAATTACCTTATATCGGTATGCGAATAAAAATGCACAATCATAGATAAAAAGATAGAAGGTACAAAGCAAAATAAATTTCATTCATCCTTTTGAAATTTTTTACAATGACCTCCAAAGGTCTGAGTACAAAAGAAAAATAAAAAGCCTAAGAGGTAGCACTTAGATCGGAGGCACATGTTGCAGGTGCATCGGTTGCAGTGGGATCTCAAACTTTGTCCAAAAAATTTAGATTTAATCCTAGATACTTGGCAGTGACCCTATCCCAGACCGATTGCTTTCCGACGTCATAGGCATCAGCAGAAAATTCAACCTTCTCATCTTGATACACCGTTGATGCTTAGAAGTTCGTAACAGTCATTGAAGCGGCCTCAGTTGTCTTCTTCTTCGCTGCCTCGATCACAGCTTTATTCTTCTCTGAGAGCTTTTTGAGCTCCTTTATTCTCGCTGCCTATGCTTTTTGGATGTCTAGCAGTCGAGAATTTTTCTCGACTGCTCCTTTTAAGGCTGCTTTAGAATCCTCAGCTCTTCTAATGATAGCATCGGCCCTCATAGAGGCTTCTCCAGCCTCCCTCTCAGCCTTGTCTCTAGTCACCTTAAGCATTTCGACATCAGCCTTGTACTTCCTTGCCTCTGTCGAAAGTTCGAGAGAGCTCTCTATGTACCCATTTAGATAATGGACGAGCTGTCAAAAAAAATCTCTTATCAGCAAGCATGACAAGCATATATTTGAAGTAAATAAGGCTATAGGAGCGTCAGCTTACCCGGATGAAGGTCTTCACAGCTGCTTTCCTCACTTCCCTACATGGCTCGGCCTGCAGCTTGCTTGCATTAGTTAGGAGGAGCATCCCAACGAATAGCTCATGCGCCAGCTTGTAATCTCCTAAAGCTGAAGCCTCGAGCTTCAGTCCAACTGGTGCAGTCCCGGAAGCCGTAGTTGCCTTTGCTGGCACCTCTTCTGGAGAAGAGTCGACGACTTGAGGGGTCGGTTGGCTCCGAATTACTTCTTCTGATTGGCTCGAAATTGCCTCTTCAGGGACTTGGTCTGTTTGGCTTCTTCGATCTCCATCAGAAGCTGAGGCAGTAGACGAACGAGATTGAACCCTCATGATTCTAAAGTCGCTGGAGTGAGGAGGTTCAGGTCCCTCCGACCCAAGAGCCCACAACATAGGAAGACTCTTAAGGCGGATGCTCTGACCGCCCATAGGCTTAGCTGTCCTCTTTCGATGGATTTTCTTTTCCAACTTCTTCGGCAGGCTCGGCTCCATCTCTGCAGCCAAGATAATCAGGTTAATGTAAAGCACAAATTATGGAACATAAGACTTTGAGATAGGAGATCCGTATGCACCTTAAGGAGCGGCTTGACTAATACCGACATTGAATAAGATCTACTTTGATAAAAGCTCTTTCAGCTTCGGGAACTTAAAGTTGCGCAAGGTCTCTAGCTCCAGCCTTAGGCACTGATCCAATGCAGACTCCTTTAGCGTAGCTTCCTGAGAGTTGCCCCATGCGACAAATCTACAATCTTCACCGAACGTCTTGGAGATGAATATGAAGTGCTCCTTCCAACTATAGACAATGGAAGAGCATCCCAAATCAATGGACGAATGTCTTTCCTCTTTCGAGATGACACATACCACCACCCTCACACTCCAAGATGCCTCTTGAGATTGAAGAAGAAACAAAAAAGTACGATACTGGGATCAATCCTAGCTAATATGCACACTGCAGTAAAACTGCATATATGCCGTCATGAATTTGGGACTACCGAATATGGCGATATCTTAAGGTATTGGAAGAGAGCAACAAAAAAGGGGTGGAGAGGAAGCCTCAGCCCAGCCTGAAAGCACTCCTCATAGGTTGATCCAGCCTAGGGGAGGTTGGCAAATCCGATCATTTGGCTATGGAATCTCCAGTTGAAATGCAGAAGGAATCTGAAACTGCTCGTGAAGCAATACCACATCCCTCTTCATCATCTTAGACTGAAATTCCAACGAGATGAAATCGGAGTCCTTAGAAGCCATTCCCCTTTTGCAAGAAAAGAAGAAAACTATAGATGCAAAAGAGGAGAAGAACCTACGATGAAAGAAAGTAGGAGTAAAGGAAGAAAAAGACAATCAAAAACCCTAAAAGCCTGTCTCATCTGGGGTTTAAATAATCCCTACTTTAAAAGATCTCTTGACGATCCTCTTTCTCATAGCATTAATGATCGGAGGCATGGCAGATGAGGTTTTAACATGTGCTTGACACGTGGTGGTCACCAGTCGAGTACAGTGCCTGCCATCGAAATGGTAGTTAATGTGAGCGATAGAAAAATCATGCTCTATGCCACTTTCGAAGAGACATGCACGGATGTGTGGAGGTACTTGCCACATGGATGCAGGTTGAATTTCAATTCCTTCTAGAACCTACACAATAGATACAAGTCATTATAGCTTGGACTATAGCTCAGATTGTGGTTCAGATTATGCCTTATGGTTCGAATCATGATTAAATTTTTAGTATAGATCAGAATTCAACCGACATGGCTTGGAATATGATTTACACTCATTCATTCGAGCACTATGAATGGTAATGACACAAAAATGAACTTTATTCATTTGCGCCAAAATGATTATATGGTTCAGGTTATAAAAAGAAAAAATACATTATTGCCTCAGAGCATCATCAAGGCGCCTAGATTTGAAGTGACTTTTCTTCATGCCAGCAGCCTCTTCTGTTTGAGTGGCTGCATCAACTTTGCTCGGTTCGACAAGATGCTGGGATGCTCTTGCGAATTTTCCTATACTCTCCGAGATCACAGCCTTCAGACTTTTATCCGAGAGACTAGGTTGCAGAAGTTCAATGCTGGTAGCAGGGAGGTGCGTTCGAGTCATTATTTTGCACCTCTCGAAGCCAGTAGAGAACGCAAATTTGCAGGCCTCATTTATAATGTTGGTTCCTTTTTTTGCCAGTCGATCTATTCTTATCTGAGCCTTTTTAGTCAGAAGCTCCTGATCCATAAGTCGGTGATAGAGGAGATCCATGCTCTCTCTTTTATCCTTCACCTTCTTCTTCAGGTGCTCCACTTTCGATAGAGCCTCCTGAAGTTCGGCCTAAGGTGCAGGCAGCTCCAGGGTCACTTTAATCCCCTTGAATGCAGAATCTTCGTCCCTCTGAGGCATCCTTTCTCTGCGGCTCGCTCTATCTTCCTCAGGCGCTCTACATCATCGAGGGCTTGATGTCAATCTCTTTCAGCCCTAGACCTTTGCCTCTCAAGGTCTTTAATCCTCTCTTTAGCTTTTTTAATCTCATCATCATGATGATCGATTGTTTCTTGGGCTTCTCGAAGGGCCTCTTCAAAAGAGTTGAGCTCTTTGGTCAGCTCGGCATCAGTCTTCTCTTCCTGCACTAAAAGATATTTCAGCTAGTCAATTTTCTCCTTTCGCTGCTGTAAAGTCTAGCATTGAAGCGTTAGAGGTGGAGTTGACAAAGTTAGTCGGATAATGCCCAACCTATACAAAGTTTATACCAAACCATAAGATACTGCAAATTACCAGAGATCAAGAGAAAAGACCCGAAAAATCCTTATCTGGACAAGAGATCTGAGGGCACCCATCATCCACTGTTGAGCACTCTGCTCGCCCAGGAACTACTTCTCAATAGGAGAAAAAAAGTTTCTCAGAAACTCCATCGCGGATTCAAGATTCTCCTTTGTGGATGGAGCGGAAGGCGCCGGTTGTGAGGGACCTACTTAGGAAATGGCCGGGGGAAGACACGGGATAAGGATCGTCTGCTCCAAAGGATTCCCGACTTCTATCACCATCACCAGAACCTTTTCTGGATGATCGACCGTCTCCATTGCCTGCATGCCCTCCACCAAAGTCTCCTTCGTTAAGACCTCCTCTGTTGGAGCTCCCACTACGGCCTTCGATGGTTGAGCTATAGATTCAATGATTAAAGGGAGATTTTCATCCTCCACAGCTGCGGGAGTTGGCTCAGTGGCTGAAACTTTGATATTGCTACTCACTGGAGCTGGAGGACCCGTAGATGGAACTTTGGCCTGCCTTTTTCAGACTGACACTAATTTGAGCTTCTTCACGAGCTCTGGATTCATCTTGCCCCAAAAGTCGCAGCAAAAGTCCGGAGTGGAAAGGCTTTACGATCGTCTTCTCTGTACACCCGAAAATTAGATTTAAAAGAGGACAAAGGTGAAGACAAAAAGCCACCGTCAGAGAAATTAAATGCTTGAGAAAACTGCCAGCTGTGTGGTCCCATCAATCGTGATCATTTGTGACAATAGCACCGAGCTGACGTCATCAACCTTAAATGTTGGGACATGTGAAGGCATGAAAATGCACATTTCCAGATCCAAGGTACAACTTTCAGAGTACTCCTTTCATCTGATTCTCAGACTCAGGAGTAAGGGATAGTATTATGGTGGTATCATGGATATCTTGAATTTGTTGTACTACCATTGATGCCTCAGATCACTGAGCTATCTTTGTGGTTGCCAATCCAAATACCGAGCTAAGGTATATAAAGCAGACCCATTTTTATCCAATCAGTTATGCGGCCTATCTGGCACGTGAGCCCCTCCGTTGCCTTGACCCATCAGTTTCCTAGCATGTGCAGCAGCTGTCTATCCTGTGGACAAGCTCGGACGTTACTAACTCTCCATGATCTCACGAGAGCAGATAGTTTGCAGGAGCAGATAAAGATTAGAATATCTCACTCATTAACAGTATGTCCAATAACCCGATAACCCCGAAACTGCATGTTCTCACGGTTATCCAACCACATCTTCTATAAATGACAAAAGTTCCGAGGACCCAAGTAAGTAGTCCCTCTCATAGAACTTGTTGTTGCTCTCTTTGTTCTCTGAAATTTGACTTGAGCATTAGAAGGTCCTCATTGAAGTGAAAACGTCCAGTTTGGACTTGTTTTACATGTCACTCAAGCACCACCGCATAAGGCCAGTTGCCCATCTTTCGACCTCAATAAAAACAAGCAACAATAGTTATTATATATGGATTGCACAAAAAGAAATATTTTTGATAATGATGTTGGGGTTCTTAATGATTATCTTTTTTTTACTAAAATATAGTTATAGTTTTGTTCTCCCACATCCCTTATCATGGTAATGAGATGTCTCAGTTGTTAGTCAAGTATGCCTTATTTCTGAATGTTTATAAAGCTTAAACTGAGCAAATCTTATCTTATCTTTGTGATATCATATCTTCAAACTACGTGGATTTATTCTTTCGTGACTCAAATGAAATTCTCTTCTGAGCAGAAAACTCCATCCTTATAATCTTAAAATAATAGCATTTTTGTGTGGACCATAACCTACCTAAGTAGTTATAAGAACTATTAGAGAAGTTAAAAACTAACGGTTAGAAAAATATAAATCATTAAGAGAAAAATAAACTATTTGAAGATTTAGCATGTTCGTTCCTTTAATTTTCTCCTCGTGGACTGGATGACCAATCCTATACTCACTGTCTTGATGTTGTTGTCATCTGTTAAATTGTGGTCTCTATTTAAATTATAATTAAAAAAATGTACCCAAGATTAAGTAGTTGAGATGGCCGAGTTGGTCTAAGGCGCCAGATTAAGGTTCTGGTCCGAAAGGGCGTGGGTTCAAATCCCACTCTCAACAACAATTAACGTTTAAACTTTAAAATTATTTTTCTCCTTTATAATTTTTCTAAAGAAAGTTTTTTTTTTTTTTTTTCTAGCATTAAATGGTATTTAAGATATCTTGAGCTTAATCCTCACGTCTAACATCAAAATATAATATTCAAAATATATCTTGTGATATCTTTTCAAAAACTAAATTATAGTTCCCCCAAAACATTTTTATATCAACATTGAAAAAGTGTTCAAAATGAATTTTGAGTCCAATCCTCAAGCCTTAACACTTTTTGCTTTTCTTTTCCGGTCAAACAAAAAAATATGTAGGAGCAAACAAATTAATAGAATAAGAACATCTAAAACCTGGGGGAAACGTAAGTTCAATAAAAAAAGTTCCACCATCAATGAATATATTTTGTAGATATACCTTTTCAAATTGATTATTTTAAACTAATATATATTTCATAAAAATGATTGTTACACTAGTAGTTAAAGGCATTTGGGTTTAATTTGGGATGAAATATCATGTGCTTGATTTTTTTAATTTTCCTTTTGGACAAACACAAAATGCTATTTAGAAGCTAAAAATGTGCTAATTTTCTCGCTAGCATTGTCCATCGATAGTCCATTAAGAGTAGGAATTAGTGTACCATCTTAAGTTTCGATTGTATGATAACTTACTCCTATCATGTAGCTTACTAAGGAGAAAAAGCAATAATTAACCAAATTCCTATATAACCTGTAAGGTCCATTTTAGATCTATTTAAGCTAATTTTGGTTACAATGGCAATATTCTTCTAATTATTAAATACTAGATCTCTATATGTGCCATATGCTTGAGTAAAAGTTATGGATGATTGTGATTAAAGACAGAAGGCATTGGTTGAGATGGGATGAATAATTGTTATTAATGAAAGAAAATAGTCTTGCACAACTATGATTGCAAAGAAGAATGCCAATTAAGATGGAATGATGGACTTCAACTCTAAGACAGTAGTAAGAATTGACTGAGATAGAATTGGAAGTTGAGTTTAAGAGTGTAGGGGATGGCAATGGTGGAATCCAAATAATAAGATCACAACTTACTAATGAACTAGTAAATTGAATCAAACTACCTACGATCAAGATATATAAGAATATAGAGAAAGAAGAAAATCAAAGAGAGCTACAAGCACAACAACACAACACAAAAAATTATATGGTTCACCTACTACCGAGCTATGTCCATGGGCATAGAGAAGATCAAAATCCACAATCAATTTGGAAGATTACAAAAGTTTAGAAAGAGATTACCACTCTATAATAATGGGCTTACTACTTTTCAATGAAAAATCCTCTTCTTATTACACCTCCTAAACACCCTTTCGATCCTGTGAAGCCCACTTCAAAATGCTTTAGGAACCCTTCCAATTAACCTTGAAAGCTTGGACAAGCAAGAAGAACAAAAGAACTCACCACCACCAAAAATCTTTCCTTACTTCTTTTCTCTACTCTAAGAAAAGAAAATACTCAAGAGAAGACCTCATCTCAGTCAATACAATAGAATCTCTCTTTTACTAACCCACCTTAGCCCAAGTAGCTAATACATCAAGTAAGTCCAATAAGTTAATTGGTGAATTTGATATCACCAAATCCAACAATTTCCACCTTGATAGCAAAGTCACCATTCTCCATATCTCTATGCCAATCATGTGCCTCTATGCTCCTTTCATCTTGAAGCCCAAAGAAAATAGATTCTATTTTAATTTCTCTACTCACATCGGGTTCGTAAGCATATCGGCTACATTCTTATGAGTGCCTACCTTCAGCATTCTCATCTTATCATCTTCAATGACCTTTCAGATGTCATAGAATACACATCAATATATTTGATCTTTTTGTGATAAATCGGATTCTTTACCAAACATATAACACTCATACTATCACATAGCAATATCATGGGAACCATCTTTATAGTAAGCTCTTTCATCAAGTCTTGAAGTTACAAACGCTTCCTTGCTTCCGTTAGTGCATGTACTCAGCCTCTATATTCGGCAAAGCAACCGTCACTTGGAGCTTAGACATCCAACTAATTGGATCATTCTCATTTTGAAATACATAATCCATTGTCAATTTTCTCTTATCAAGATCACCAATAAAATTTGCATCCACATAACCTTGTATTGAACTTGAGCTCTTGCTATAAGTAATTGTATAATCACTAGTCCCTCTTAAGTAATGAAGTACCCACTTTACTGCCTCCCAATATATCTTCTCGGGATTTGCCATAAATCAGCTAAGAACGCCAACCGCATAAGTAATATTCAACCTCGTGCACACCATAGCAAACATTAAGCTATCTACTACAATAGCATAAGGAACTCGATCTATCCATTTTTTTTCATCCTCTATCTTAGGATATTGCTCCAAAGACAACTTAAACTAAGATGCAAATGATGTCCTCACCTTTTCTTTGCTCATACTAAACTTTTCAAATAACTTCTCCACAAATCTCTTTTGTAAAAATGATAACGTGCCATTTTGCCTATCCTGCCAAACCTGCATACCAAGAATTTGACATGCCAGTCTGAGGTCTTTCACTTCAAAGGCTTGGCCCAAATCTTTCTTGAGCTCATTAATCATTGTCCTTTCTTTGCATGCTATAAGCATATCATCTACATACAATACCAATACTAGAAAGTTACCATCTTTGAAGAACTTCAAGTAGACATAATGATCATACTTCTTTAGAATTTTTGGCTTAACATGAATGTATCAAATTTCTGACACCATTGCCTTGATGCTTGTTTAAGCCTATATAACAACTTCTTGAGCTTACATACAAGATTCTCCTTATCCTTTTCTATGAAATATTAAGGTTGATGCATATAAACCTTTTCCTCTAGATCACCATACAAGAATGCCGTCTTCACATCTAATTTCTCATGTTCCAAGTCATTAATAGCAACAAGACTAAGAAGAAGCTGCATAGAATCCAACTTAACAATGGGAACAAACACATCAAGGAAATCCATATCTTCTTTGGTGCAAATCTTTTGGCAACCAACCTTGCTTTGTACCTTTGGATCATCCCATCAATTCCTCTCTTTATTTTCATAAACCCACTTACAATCAATCGCTTTCTGACCCTTTGGTAAATCCATCAAATCTCATATTTGATTTTTATGAAGTGCCATCATTCCCTTTTCCATAGCCCTTTTCCCATGGTTTGTATCGATAGCATTAACGGCCTCTTGAAATGTACATGGCTCTTCCTTCATGATTAGTGCTCGAAGTGTACTTGAATCTATAAAGTCCTTTAAATATGTAGATATGCATTGCTCTCTTGTTGAATACTGAGACATATCATATGCTTTTTCACCTTCATAAGAACTCTCCTCCTCATCAGAACCTTACTCAACTGACTCTTCATCTCATCAAACTCAACCGGTGCATTCTCTAATTCAACATTTTCATTTAGTGCATAACTTGAAAATGGAAGTTCAAAACCTTGAGTCTGATGCCTGATTTCTTCCTTCCTTTTACTTTATTTTTTCATACCTCTTCTTAACATATTTGATTCATCAAAGTGTACATCACATATTGTGATAATTTTGCAGGCCACTGGATCCCATAATTGGAATCCTTTCACATCTTTTGTATAGCCAACAAAGATTGTTGCTCCTTGAATTGATTTTGATAATTATAAAGTATTTGAGGGAGTTACTAATGATTTTGGCTTGGAAAAAGATTTATTGTATTTCAGGGGCAAAATTATAATTTTATCAAGTTCTAATTCGAAAGCCTCAAGAGCAAGAGTAGAAGATTTGTAATCTATTGGAGGCAATTTCAATATTTTTGGATGTGTATTTTGAAAGAAAATCATGTTTATAATTTTGAGTCGACCCCATGAGTCGACTCATAGTAAAAGGAGTTGAACGACACGCTGAATTCTTTAGCTGGCACACCCAATTGAGTCGACCCCATGAGTCGACCCCTATGTATGAGTCGACCTCTGTTGCTGTGCAAGCCAAAGATACAGAACTGTCAATTTCTGTTCTGCGCCACATGAGTCGTCCCCATGAGTCGACCCCTGTGCATGAGTCGACCCTATGAGTCGATCCATGCGACGAAAAAATTATGCAACGGCTAGTTTTTAGCTCGTTTTGGCTGCATTTAATGCCCATTTAATGTGCTTCAATGGCTCTATTTCAGCTTAGATTACTCTCCACCATTATTTGAAGTTATAAAAGGTACTTAAAGGAGGGAATCAATAAGAGATTTTTTTTTTGAAAAAGTTCTTCAAACATTCATTTTCGATCCCAAGCAAGAGCCCTCTTAAAAGTTCAAGAAGCTTTTATTTCTAGATCACCAACCCCTCAAGAGCTCATTCAAGTCTTCAACCACCTTGAGAGAAATCAGAAGAGCTTCGTTCTTATTGTGTAAAATATATTTAAAACTTTATTTGCTCATTAAAGGAGCTACATCTATTTTTCTATGTGATTAACTGCTATACTCTATTTTGAGTTGATATTTTATTTTGGAATGATTCCAAAACGTAGAAAGGTTGATCCGAACCTTGAATCGGATTGTATTGGGTTGGCTTGTATCCGAAAAATAAGTGTTCTAGCTTGGAATAGCTAGAGTCGGAGGTTCCGACATTGTATTCGGGTTGAATACGGTTTAGTGGATTTGAATTTTTAAGTAAGAGTTTGGAGAGTGGATATAGGTGCAAGATTGGCACCGAACCACTATAAATCTTTTTGTTTGTGTTGTGCTTACTTGCTCTCCTTTTAAATTTTTTTATCTTCTTGTATTCTTGCATCCAACTTCTACACCTTATACAAATTTCACTCTCTACATTTATCCTGCTCATTGTTAAATAATCCTCATAGTTGTAAGTTAATTTTTAAATTTTTAAAAATCCAATTCACCCCCCTCTTGGGTTGCATAGCTGGACAACAAGTGGTATCAGAGCTCGATGCTCTAGTCCTACTTTAATTTAACCATCAAAGAGCTAAAGATCTATAGCAACTCAAGTTGGCACTTCACTAGCCGAGGGGCAGTCCACAAACCGACCTTCACTTTTCAATGGATCAAATTATACCTATTGAAAAGTTCGGATGAAAATTTTTATTCAAGCACTTGACTGTGATATATGGAGTATCATAGTTAATGGATCACATACACCTACTAAAATAATTGATGGTGTGGAATCAACCAAACTCGAAAAAGAATGGGATGAGATTGATAAGAAAATAGCTCAACTAAATGCTAAAGCCATGAATATTTTGTATTGTACTCTAGATGCTAATAAATTTAATCGTATTTCAATATGCATGTCAGCTAAGAAAATATGAGATAGATTAGAAGTAACTCATGAAGGAACTAATCAAGTGAAGGAATCAAAAATCAACATGCTTGTGCAAAAATATGAACTTTTTAAAATGAAGCATGATGAATCAATAACTAAGATGTTTACTTATTTTACTGATATTATTAATGGTCTAAAAAGTCTTGGTAAGTCTTATTCTAACAGTGATCTCATAAGAAAGATTCTTAGGTCTTTACCAGGAACTTGGGAGGCCAAAGTGACCGTAATCTAAGAAGCCAAAGATCTGAATATCTTACCCTTGGAGGAGCTTCTAGGATCACTGATGACTTACGAGCTAAGCATGAAACAACACCAAGAAGAAGATATCAAAAAGAAGAGGATAATCGTCCTCAAATCCACTGCTTAACCTGATGAAGAATCCGATGATACAGAAAATGAAGAGCAGGATGAAGAAATGGCCCTCGTTACTAGAAGGTTTAAAAAGTTCTTGAAGAAAAAAAGACAAAGAATGAGGAAGAGGCAACCTACAAAAGAAAAATATAGCAAAGAGAAGGATAAAGAGCAATCCCTTATTTGTTATGAATGCAAAAAATCAGAACACTTTAAGTCTGAATGCCCACAACTGAAGAAGGGTCCCAAGAAGTACAAGAAGAAGGCCATGATGGCTACATGGAGCGGAAGTGATGAGTCAAGTTTCGAAGAAAAAGACTCAAATGAACAAGCCAACTTGTGCCTTATGGCACATAAAAATGAGGTAAATACGGAAACCCCTATTGACTTTACCTTTGAAGAACTTCGTGAAGCGTTTTATGATCTAATTGATGAACTAAAGAAGCTAGGGATAAAGAACAAAGAATTAAAATAAAAAAATTAATTTTTACTAAAAAAAATGAGAATATTTCAAATAAAAAATCAATCCTGTCTCAAAAAAATCCGAACTTAAAAATTGAGATTGCCAAGTTAAAACCAATGGTTGAGAAGTTCACTTTAAGTTCAAATAAGCTTCACATGATACTTGACAATCAAAAGGCTATTTATGATAAAGACGGTCTTAGATATAACCATTTAAAGAAACAAAAATTTTTGAAAAATATCTTTGTAAACTCATCATACAACAAGTTTTCAAATATAACTTGCTTTAAATGTGGTAAAGTAGGACACAAATCCTATTCATATTTTTTCAACAAATCTAAAAATTTTAATGTAAAGAAAATATGGGTTCCAAAAGGAACTATTATGATTAACCAAAAAGGACCCAAAAAAACTTGGGTACCTAAAGTCAAAACTTGATTCTTGTGTACAGGTGTGTCTTGCATCCCAAGGAGCAAATCAGAGATGGTATCTTGATAGCGAGTGCTCAAGACACATGACTGGTGATGAATCCTAATTTATCACACTTGATGCTAAAAATGGAGGGATGGTCACCTTTGGAGACAATGGCAAAGAAAAGATCATTGGTATAGGTAACATTGGTATCACTTCCTCCAAGTATATTGAAAATATTTTATTAGTAGATGGTTTAAAACATAATTTATTAAGCATCAGTCAATTTTGTGATAAAGGATACAAAGTCATTTTTGAATCTTCAGTTTGCATAGTAACTAATCCTATTAATGAAGGCATTAAGTTTGTTGGGTATAGACATGGTAATGTTTATATGGTAGATTTGAATGATCTTTTCAAAATAAACATGTAATGCCTAGTAGCCTTGAATGCGAAGATTAATGAGACTAGTTGGCTTTGGCATCGTAGGCTTGCACATATTAGCATGCATTCACTTTCAAAACTTATTAAAAAGGAATTGGTTATCGATTTACCCAAATTGAATTTTAAAAAAGATAGAATTTGTGATGCATGCCAAATGGGTAAACAAACACGAGTCTCATTCAAATCTAAAAATATTGTTTCAACTTCTAGGCCATTAAAACTATTGCACATGGATTTATTTAGATCCACTAGAACTACTAGTCTAAGTGGAAAACGATATGGTTTTATAATTATTGATGATTTCTCTCGTTTTACATGGGTCTTCTTTTTGGTACATAAGGATGAAACTTTTCATGTTTTCTCAAAATTTTATCGAAAAGTCACAAATGAAAAAGATTTTTCAATTCAAAATATTTGAAGTGATCATGGAACCGAATTTGAAAATCAAGATTTTGAAAAATTTTGTGATGAAAAAGGTATTGACCACAACTTTTCAGCACCTAGGACACCCCAACAAAATGGGGTAGTAAAAAAAAATAGAACTCTTAAAGAAATGGCCCGTACCATACTATGTGAAAGCAACCTTCCAAGATATTTTTAGACGGAAGCAATTAACACGGTATATTACATATTAAACCATACTTTAATTAGACCAATTTTAAAGAAAACTCCTTATGAGCTTTGGAAAGAAAGAAAATCAAATATTGCATATTTTCATATTTTTGGTTGTCAATGTTTTGTTTTGAATAATGGTAAAGAAAAACTAAGAAAATTTGATGCAAAATCCGATGAAGCGATTTTTCTTGGTTACTTCTCTTCTAGCAAAGCTTTTAGAGTTTTCAACAAAAAAACTTTAATAGTAGAGGAGTCAATACATGTTGTTTTTGATGAAACTAACGATCTTCCTTCAAGAAAGAATGAAGGTATTGATGATGCAGATCCTCTTATAGAAGGGATGAAGGAGATCACTCTAAATGACTCAACCATTCAAGATGATGAAGAACATGAAGACAAACAGGATGAGGAAGGTGAAGAACAATAAGAACAACCTCTAGGTACAAATGATCTACCTAAAAAATGGAGGTATGATCACAATCACCCCAAGAAACTAATCATTGGTGATCCTACACATAGTGTAAGTACTAGCTCTTCACTTAGAGATGCATTCAATCATTTTGCTTTTGTCTCTCATCTTGAACCTAAAACCATAGATGAAGCTGAAAAAGATTATAATTGGATAAATATAATGCAAGAAGAACTTAATCAATTTGAAAGAAATAATGTATGGACTTTAGTTTCAAGATCTAAAAATTATTCAATAATTGGCACAAAATAAATTGGATGAACATGAAAATGTGATAAGAAATAAAGTGAGATTAGTTGTAAAAGATTATAATCAAGAAGAAGAAATTGATTTTGATGAGATCTTTGCACCTGTTGCTAGATTAAAAGCAATTAGACTTCTACTTGCATATACTTGCTTTATGAATTTTAAGTTATTCTAAATGGATGTCAAAAGTACTTTTCTAAATAGATATATTGCTGAAGAAGTTTATGTAGAACAACCTCCAAGTTTTGAAAATCATGCTTTTCTTAATCATGTTTTTAAATTAAATAAAGCATTATATGGTTTGAAATAAGCACCTAAGGCTTGGTATGAAAGGCTAAGCAAATTTCTGCTTAATAATAATTTTTCAAGAGGAAATGTAGACACAACTCTTTTCATTAAAAGAAATCAAAATGATATATTAGTTATACAAATATATGTTGATGACATTATTTTTGGATCTACTAATAAAACTCTTTATCAAGATTTTGCTAAGCTCATGCAGGGGGAGTTCGAGATGAGCATGATGGGAGAACTTACATTCTTCCTCAGACTCCAAATCAAACAAACAAAGGAAGGAATCTCCATCACCCAAAGCAAGTACACAAGAGAACTACTCAAAAGATTTGGAATGGAGAACTCCAAAGTAATTGGTACACCCATGAGCCCATCATATAAGCTTAACAAGGATGAAGGAGGTAAAAATGTAGACTTAAAATTTTATAGAGGCATGATTGGTTCTCTATTATATTTAACTGCTAGTAGATCAGATATTATATTTAGTGTTTGTCTTTGTGCTCGCTTTCAATCAAATCCGAAAGAATCTCATTTGAATGCAGTTAAAAGAATCCTTAGATATTTAAATGGTACACAAACTCTAGGACTATGGTATTCTAAGGACTCATCAATTGACTTGATAGGATATTCAGATGCCGATTTTGCTGGATGTAGATTAGATAAAAAAAGTACTAGTGGAACTTGCCAATTTTTTGGAGTTAAATTAATCTCTTGGTTTAGCAAGAAGCAAAACTCGGTAGCACTGTCTACGGCCGAGGCCGAATATATTGCAACCGAAAGTTGTTGTGCTCAAATCTTGTGGATTAAGCAACAACTTGAAGATTTTGGCATCAAACTCAATAAAACTCCCATAAAATGTGATAACACCAGTGCTATAAATCTAACTAAAAATCCAATTCAGCATTCTAGATCAAAACATATTGAAATTAGGCATCATTTCATAAGAGAACATGTCCAAAATAAAGATATAATTCTTGATTATGTTTGTACTGAAAAATAATTGGCTGACATCTTTACCAAGGCCTTAAGTGAAGATAGATTTTATGAAATTAGGAGAGAACTAGAAATCCTTGATCCATCAGCTTAAGTATCTCTCTGATTTCAAATTTTTATTGCCAAAAATTCATTGAACCAAATCTATTGAGCTCAATTCTCATTTTTCTTAAGAGCTCAAAAGCTCAAAACTATCATTCACATGATCAATACTTGGGTAAACATCCTTCTCTCAGAGTTTCAAATTTTTTCGAAATTGTCCCATTATTCTTTTGAATTTTTCTATGCCATGAGTCGACCCCCAGGGTCGATCCTAGGGCAAACTTGTAATTTTGTCAAAATTCTTCGGGCGCTCTCTTCTTATTGAGAATTTTTTCTTGAGTTGACTCAGCCCTTCGTCTTCTTCCTCCCACCGAACCAAAAGCTCTCTATCTCTTCTCTCTCAAACCAAAGATTTCTCTCAAATATCTTCTCCCACTGATTTTCACTCCTCAAATCACCTGTTAAGGAACCAACTTCCTCTCCTCTCCCTTCCTCATTTGGGGCGGTTCGAGCTTGCCCTAGAATCATCCCCTCTTCTCCAAACCGATGATTTAACTCCTCAAATCATTGCCTTTTTCCTTCCAAAATCCTTTCCTCTCTGCCTCACATTTAGTCTCCTAAGCTCCTTTCAAGTCTCTCTTGACCTAATGGCTCCCAAAACGAAGCTACCACAAAGGAGGAAATCCATTCGCAGGTTGGAAAAGAGTGTGCGCAGAAAGAGATTAGCAGCCGAGCCCTCTCCTGCTCCAATCCCTGCTCCAGGTCCTGCTTCAGCTTCCATTCAGTCTCCAATCAGCCCAAGCAAGGCACCTCTCTCTGATCGCAATGTGGAACTTAGAAAAAATATCGATTTCAAATTTTTTAAAAAAGAAGGATTCTCTATTAGATTGAAGATTAAAAATCAAGGATGAAAGTTTTACTGCTCTTTAAAGAAAAATACTTATATCGATCTAGTCAGAAAATTTTACTTAAATTTGAGCTATAGCAATGGAACAGTGAAATCTACAGTAAAAGATGTTGATGTTATTCTTGATCCACTCCACTTGGGACAGATACTGCATTTGCCTTGTGAAGGCTATACCAATATAGAGCTCCCTATTAAAGAAGAAGGAATTAATGTTATCTTAGGGAGAACTTATACTAGAAGTCTAAATAAATTGGAAGCAAAAATTCTTTCTGTAGAGATGAGGCTGTTACATCACTTGATAACCAAACTGTTTGTCCCTAGGAGTGGTAGACACGACCTTCTATCTGGTAGGAACATTTGCATTATATACCATGTGATCACCCAAACCCCCCTGAACCTTCCCGCATTAATGTTTGAGGCCATGAGAGAGTCCCTGAACAGGTCCAAGGCTCATTTGCCTTTTGGTATGGCACTCACCTTAGTTTTTAGAAGGTTTGGAATCAGTTTTGTGGGGGAGACAGTTGCTAGACTATCTCATTCTGACACCATCAACTGCCACACACTGCATCACATGGGTTTCTCTAAGATCGATGGCGGTTGGACAAAGGGTGTTGTAGAGAGAGCGAAGAATAGAAAAGAGGAGAAGGGACCATCTTCACCTCTTTGTGATCACAAAGCATCCCCAGATATTCAGTTCATATCTGATCACGAGGCTGGTCCTTCAGAGTCTGTGAGGAGGCATGCTTCAATTCCACAGTCAGAGAGCAGAGCACATCCTTCAGAGTTCAGGCTAGCAGATGATCAGATTGAGATGATGTCCCAGCATGTTGCCTCCATTCTATTTCAGCAGTTTGCCACTTTAGTCTTTGCATAGAGATCGACATCCCAGGATGACTCAGACCAGACTCTAATCCCTCACATTTCTATTATTTTTCAGATGCTCACTGCTCAGTCGGTACGTATTGAGCAGCTTGAGGGATATATTTTGAGATTGACAGGCAGAGTATTAGATTTGCAGGGACAAGTATTAGCTTTAGCCCATCCCCAACCGCATGAGGATATCACAGAGGTCTCAGACCTATCTGCAAAAGTGGCTAGACTTCGAAAAGTTTTAGAGAGTGGTTTTGACTTCTTGAGGAGAGAGATCAGGGGCTCTAGTGAGAATGCTTCTACTCAGTTCAGTGCCATGATGCAGTCTGTATCGAGAGCTTTGGATCTTTTGGACACCATCAGACTTTTCCTTATTGCACAGTCCGTAGCTTCTCAGGCTCCAGGATCCTCTCACCCCTCTACTCATGCTGGTACCTCTATCCGTGGCCGAGGCAGACGTGGTCAAGGTCGTGCTCATAGACTGGATCCTACATCTCCTTACTCTATCTTTGATTCTTCAGATTCTGATCCCTCTAGCCATGACATCTATTAGATCTAGATTAGTTTGTCTCCTATGTCTAGGATCTATCTTATGGGCCTTGTATTTGTTGGCTAATTAACTCTTGAATAGTTTCTATCCATGACTTTTGTATTTTGAGTTGACTCATGTATATTGGGACACCTTTTGTATTCAGTCACTTTTGAATATATATATATATATGTGTGTGTGCGTGCGCGCGCGTGCTCGCGCGCATTTTAATGAATGTCTATGAATGTGATCAAATTGAATTATTTTAATTATGAGATATGAAAAATAACTCATATTAGTGCTAAGAAATACTATGAATTGCAATATCTTCTAGATGAACAAGTTGATATATCCTTTATGTTTGCTATGTTGAGGGGGAGTAGAGAAATAAGCAATCAAAGAAGGGGGCTAAAAAAATAAAATATGGTATCAAAAAGGGGGAGTAAAGAAAATATATCATTTTTGTCATCTTTCTTTTCTTTTCTCTATCCTTAAAATCTCTTAAGATCTTAATTGATGCTATCAAAAAGAGGGAGTAAAGAAAATTTATCCTTTCAAGATCTCTTAAAAGGAGGAGTAGAGAATCTTAATTGATGCTGTCAAAAAAGGGGAGTAGAGAATCAAAATCGAATTTGAGCAATAAGCAATAAAGAAATGCGCAATAAGTAATAAAGAAATTAGTAATAAGCAAAATTATTAAGCAAATGTATCAAAGAACCAAAATCGTCAGCTCCTTTTTTATCTAATTTTCAAAGCAAATGAACTTATAAGTAAATTACAAATTGATCTTCAAACTGCTTATGATGCATTCCGTTCAAATACTTGGGTATGATATTGAAGTGATGCATCTTCATAAATTTAAAATTTATTTTCAATGCTTTATATATGCTTTTGCTCAAGTATTTTGTCATCATCAAAAAGAGGGAGATTGTTGCTCATTGAATTGATTTTGATGATTACAAATCATTTCAGGGGGTTACTAATGATTTTGGCTTGAAAAAAGATTTATTGTATTTCAGGAGCAAAATCATAATTTTATCAAGTTCTGATTCGGAAGCCTCAAGAGCAAGAGCAGAAGATTTGTAATCTATTGAAGGCAATTTTAATATTTTTGGATGTGTATTTTGAAAGAAAATCATGTTTATAATTTTGAGTCGACCCCATGAGTCGACTCATGGTAAAAAGGGCTGAACGGCACGCTGAATTCTTCAGCTGGCACACCCAATTGAGTCAACCCCATAAGTCGATCCCTGTGCATGAGTCGACCTCTGTTGCTATGCAAGCCAAAGATACAGAACTGTCAATTTTTATTCTGCGTCACATGAGTCGACCCCATAAGTCGATCCCTGTGCATGAGTCGACCCTATGAGTCGATCCCTACGATGAAAAAATTCCGCAATGGCTAGTTTTTAGCTCATTTTGGCTGTATTTAATGCCCATTTAATGTGCTCCAACAGCTCTATTTCAGTCCAGATTACTCTCCACCATTATTTGAAGTTATAAAAGGCACTTAAAGGAGGGAATCAATAAAAGATTTTTTTTTTTGAAAAAGTTCTTCAAGCATTCATTTTCGACCCCAAGCAAGAGCCCTCTTAAAAGTTCAAGAAGCTTTAATTTCAAGATCACCAACCCCTCAAGAACTCATTCAAGTCTTCAACCATCTTGAGAAAAATCAGAAGAGCTTCGTTCTTATTGTGTAAAGTGTATTTAAAGCTTTATTTGCTCATTAAAGGAGCTACATCTGTATTTCTGTATGATTAACTGCTATACTCTATTTTGAGTTGATATTTTATTTTGGAAGGATTCCAAAACGTGAAAAGGTTGATCCGAACCTTGAATCGGATTGTATTGGATTGGCTTGTACCTAAAAAATAAATGTTCTAGCTTGGAATAGCTAGAGTCGGAGGTTCCGATATTATATTTGGATTGAATACGGTTTAGTGGATTTGAATTCCCAAGTAGGAGCTTAGGGAGTAGACGTAGGTGCAATGTTGGCATCGAACCACTATAAATCTTTTTATTTGTGTTGTGCTTACTTGCTCTCCTTTTAAATTTTCTTATCTTCTTCCATTCTTGCATCCAACTTCTACACCTTGCATAAATTTCACTCTCCACATTTATCCTGCTCATTGTTAAATAATCCTCATAGTTGTAAGTTAATTTTTAAATTTTTAAAAACCCAATTCACCCCCTTCCTCTTGGGTTGCATAGCTGGGAAACAAAGATACATTCCCTTAATTTTGGATCTAACTTTATTCTTTGACAATTAGGAACCAATGCATAAGCATGATAACCAAATATTTTTAAATTAGAATAATTACAAGGATTATCGAACCATACCTCCTCCAGTGTTTTTCCATCAAATGCCATAGAAGGTGAGCGGTTGACAAGATAACATGCCATAGATATAGCCTTGGCCCATAACTCGTGCTCCAAACCAGCATTGCTCAACATACTACGAGCCCGCTCCATCAATGTATGGTTCATCCTTTTCACAATTTTATGTTGTCATGGATTATAAGGGTTGGTGTAGTGCCTCAAGATACCATTCTCCTTACAAAAGAGTTCAAATGCTTTAGATTTGTACTCTAAACCATTATCCGATCAGAGAACTTTAATGTGATGTTCGGTGAGATTCTCTACTTCAACCATGAAATGCTTGAATGCTTCAAATGTTTCATCTTTTGGCTCGAGAAACTTAACCCAAACCTTCTGTAAGAAGTCATTAATAAATAATATGAAGTAATTGGAACCACCATATGAAGTAGTAGGAGTGTTGGATTTTTGTGCCTCGAATTCGATCCATAGCAGCTCAAGAAGAAGAAGCCCACAGCACATAGCACGAGGCTCATGTGGAGCAGCTTGCAGGCTGGCCTGTGGGCATCCAGATCCGTTGGCACCTAAGCCCCACAGGCCTACAGCATGCGCGACCTAGGCAGGGCCTGCATTGTACGTGGCCCGCAGCATGTAGGCTCGTCCAACGCATGCAGCGCACGTGGCCTAGTGCGGCCCAGGTGTGAGATGCGCAGACCATCACACAGTCCATCGCACGCCCGAGGAGGAGTCGCGGTCCATGCATAGCACGTGGACCGCCACGATCCAGAGCCGGTTTCTCGCAGCTCACGTGCACGCGGATGAACACGTGACATGTGGCGTGCACTGAGAGGGTCCGATCCACGGTCGGTTCACACCAGAGTGGTCTATGTGCGCTCCACAGAGCTATTTTACGTGATCGGGCAGCCACGAAGGCTTGCGGAACGATCGAATAGTTCAGACTAGTTTTGGAGTCCTAATAGGAGTCTAAATGTGGTTTTGACTTGGATTTAGTGCTTTATTAAGCGCTTGATGGCCTGTGGAACAGAGGAGGTAGCCTGAGGGTCTTGGTGAGCGACAAAGAATTTTCTTAAAGGTTTTTGTGAGAGCTTTATAAGGGTTGAATGTTTCTTATTGAGAGAGAGATTTATAAGAGTTGAGAGTACATGATTTTTTTTTGTATTTATTTTCTCTCATAGTGAAGCTTGCATATCCCATGGAGGTAAGCCTTAGGCTGATCCATGTATTTGAGTGTGTCCTTTTTATTTCTCTTCTTCTTTCTTATTGTGGTATCGACATCGTCACCTGAGTTAAAGGGTCTTGGGTGGGGGATCCGTATTCTGTACTTATAAGAGATCCTTTCCAACAAATGGTATTAGAATACGTGGTTATCTAGATTGTGACAATGTTGATTGAGGTTGAAGAAGATGGAGAAGATAGGCTTAATCAAGATAGAGATCAACCGATATGATGGAAAGAGCAATTTCTCCCTACGACAAGCGAAGGTGAAGGATATGCTCATCCAACAAGGATTGATTGATGCTCTCTTGTATGAGGAGAAATCGACTACCATGGAGGAGAAGGATTGAAGGCGGCTCTAGATGTAGACGGTGAGTACAATTCGCTTATACTTGATGGATGATATAATGATCCATGTGCTTAGCATGATTTTTTCGACGATGATGTGGATGAAGCTGAAGGAGATGTACATGACGAGTCACTCACCAATGCTCTCTTCCTCTAGAAGCAGTTCTACCTGCTGCGGATGAGCGAAGGGCAGAGCGTACAGGAGCATCTCAGCAACTTTCAAAAAATTCTCACTGATCTCCTCAGCGTTGGTGAGAAGATTGAGGAGAAGACTAGGGCATTGATCTTGCTTTCATCGTTTTCTCCTTCTTTTGAGTCTTTGATGACTGCTCTTCTTGTGGCAACGAGCACCATTAAAATAGATGAAGTTACTTCTGCACTTCTTCAGAACAAGATTCTTAGGTGGGAGAATCGAGCTTCGAGTTTAGGTAACGACTCGACTATGACGGTGACTGAAGATGGTGGTGGTAAAAGATGAAGGGGCAAAAGATTGTAAGGTGGGCTGTCTAGGTCCAAGTCGAAAAACTACAGCAAGATTAGATATTACAAGTGTAATGAATTGGAGCATCGAGTCAGAGATTATCTACAACTCAAAGATCAGATAAAGGCTACTGCGACAGCGGTCCAAGATAGCGATACAGAAGAAAGTGATGATGCTTCCGGTATCTGATGAGATATCTACTTCTTTTCCATAGTGAATTTTAAATTCTGTATATTCACATTATATTTATTGTAAAGAGGAGCTATTTGACTCTCTAGAAAGCAGTGAGGGTGCTATTCATCTATTGAATGGATCGAGCTGTGTGATCAGAGACATTGAAACTGTCTGCTTACGGACTCATGATGGAGCAGTGAAGAAATTGGATGAGGTCCGATACATATCCAACTTCAAGAGAAATTTAACTTCACTGAGCAGACTAGATTTAAGCAGCTATAAATGGAGAACTAAAGATGGAATCTTGAAGGTTTTTTGCAGCAGTAAGATTGTGATGAAGGAGAAGAGGTATGGAGGATATTACCTCTTGGCAAGGAGCTTAGTATGAAGTGGAGCTTCAGGAGCCAGTGAGAGCTCAAAGCGAAGTGGAGCTCCAGTTATAGGTAGATTGGGCATGAGACGAGAGATTAGGGAGGATGACAAATGACGTCGCAGGATGAAATTTTTATTGCCACAAAAGGCTACCCCGAATAGGTCTCTGATCAGACAGATCACAGTATATGACAGAGATGAGATCGAGCAATCTAGCTCAACTCTCATATTTGTCCATCCATTAGTAGTCAGGTATTTACCCCAAGATAAGGAAGCGAGATCATCTAGAAGCTCTCAAAGTTAGATTGAGGTCGAATGTCAAGTCAAAATGGAGATTGTTGGATTTTGACGCCTCGAATTAGACCCATAGTAGCCCAAGACGGAGAAGCCAACAGCATGCAACGCGAGACTCATGACGGAGCGGCCCGCAAGCCCACTGGCACCCGTGGCCCGAGCAGGGCCTGCAGCACGTGCCGCCCATGGAGGGCCTGCAGTGCACAGCCCGCAGCGCGTAGGCTTGCCCAGTGCATGCAGCATGCAAGGCCCAAGCACAGGATGTGCGGACCACCGCATGGTCCACAGCACACTCGAGGAGTCGCAGTCCATGCGTCGCTCATGGACCACCGTGGTCCAAAGCTGGTTTCTCATGGCTCACGTGCACATGGATGAGCGTGCGACATGCGGCGCATGCGAAGAAGGTCCAATCCATGGCTGGTTCATGCGGGAGTGATCTATATGCGGTCCATGAAGCTATTTTACGTGTCGAGCAGCCATGGAGGCTTGCGGGCGTGATCGGATTGTTCAAACTGGTTTTGGAGTCCTAATAGGAGTCTAAATGTGATTTTGACTCGGATTTAGGGCTTTATTAAGTGCCTGACGTCTTGTGGAACAGAGGAGGTAGCCTAAGGGTCTACGTGAGCGACAAAGGATTTTCTTAAGGATTTTTATGAGAGCTTTGTAAGAGTTGAGTATTTTTTGTTGAGAAAGAGAGATTTATGAGAGTTAAGAGTATGTGATCTCTTTTTGTATTTATTTTCTCTCATAGTGAAGCTGGCATGTCTCGTGGAGATAAGCCTTAAGCTGACCCATGTATTTAATTGTATCCTTTTTATTTCTTTTCTTCCTTCCCGTTGTAGTATCGACATCATCAGTTGGGTTAGCGGTCTTGGGTGGGAGATCCGTATTTCGTACTCATAAGGGATCCTTCCCAATAAGGAGAACTCCATACATCCATATAAATGTAATCAAGTATACCTTTCCTTAAGTGAGATCTAGCTTTGTAGCTTCATTTATGATACTTCCCATAAACATAATGCTCGCAAAATTTGGAATCACCAAAAATAATACTTAGAATAAACTTCCTCTCTACTAGAATCTTTATACCCTTCTCACTCATGTGACCTAACCTCCTATGCTATAATCGAAGGGGAAGGTCATCATTCTCGTTGCATAAGCTTCATTTATCGTCATGCTCCCCAATAATTTATACAAATTTCCAACTTGGATACCCTTTATAGCAACCATTGTACCTTTAGAAACTCTAAAAACACCTTGCCCGATGAATTTGTAGCTTTTCTTGTCTAATTCGGAAAGAGAAAGTAAGCTTTTCCTCAAATTTGAAACATGGCATACATTTTTGAGTACCCAAACCATTCCATCAAATATCCGTAAGTGCACCATATCAACTCCAACCGTCCTGCTATTTGAGTTATTTCTCATCAAAACTTTATCACCTTTACAAGCCTGATATGCAGTAAACCATAAATGATGTGGACATATATGATAGGTTACATCGTTATTAAGAATCCAATTTTGATGAAATGCCGAACTTGAACCCACCATCAAGATTTCATCATCAACAACACCTGATGTCAATTTTTCTACTTAATGTATTTTATTTTTCAATTCGAAGCCATTCTTTCCACTACTTGATTCACCAACATACTTTTCGAAATTTGAAACTTGTCAATTTCTATAATCCTTCTTAAAGTGTCCGATCTTACTATACAACCAACAAACCCCTTTATCATTTTGGCCTTTAGATTTCGATCTATACATATAGACTTGCTCTTTGAGAGATTTCTTGATATGCTTTCACATTCTCCTTAACGATCTCTCATCAAGAGTATCCATTTTACTTTCTTAACTCCCCAAAATTGCCTTTCTTCGGAGCTCATCAGCTAACAAAGCACTAAAAACAGTATCCATATTCAAAGAATCTTTTTTGGTGCAACTTAGACTTATAATTAGTGTATCATAGAAATTCGATAATGTACCTAGTAAAAATATAGCATTATCCTCATCTTTCATCTTCTCTTCAATACTTTCAAGCTCACAAATAATGTTGTTGAAAATATTCAAGTGCTCGAAGATTTTGGTACTTTCTTTTATTCGAAGATTTTGATATTTTCTTTCATTCTCAAAGAGTACAACATTCTTTTCACGAAAATTCGATTGGTGATTGACTTTTTTTTGATACAAGCTCTCTAACTTTATCTATAAGCCTAAAGCTACCTTCTCTCTAATATATTAAAGAGAATTTTATTGGCCAAACACATGCACATAGTAGTTAAGACTTTCAAATCCATCTCATCCCATCATCATTTGACATCAACTCCAACTTCTTATCCTTTCCAAGTAGAGCTTGTGATATCCTTGTTGTACTAGCAAATCATGAACTTTCAACTTTCAAAGCTCAAAATTTCTTTTCCCCTCAAATTTCTCCACTTCCAACTGACTTGTAGCCATTGAGATAATTCGTCAAACATCTTACACTCACAACTTAAAGCTCTGATACCAATTATAGGAGATGGCAATAACGAAACAAGATCACAACTTACTAATAAACACGTGAATTAGATCAAATCACCTACCATCAAGATAAGTAAATATTTAGAGAAATAAGAAAACCAAAGAGAATGCCACAAGCACAACAATGCAACATAAAAAATTACATCGTTCATCTTATTGGATTACATCCACAAGCACGAAAAAGATTAAAATCCACTGTCAACTTAAGAAATTACAAAAATTTAAGAAGAGATTACCACTCAATAACAATGGACTTACTACCTTCCAATGTAAAACTCTTTTTTTGTTATACCTTCTAAGCACCTTTCCAATCCCATGAAATCCACTTCAGAATGCTCTAAAAACTCCTCCAATCAATTTAGCTTAAACAAACAAGAAAACTTACCACTACCAAAATCTTCTCCTCACCTCTCTTCTCCACTCCAAGAAAAGAGAAATTCTCAAGAGAGAGCCTCACCTCACTCCATACAATAGAAGCTCTTTTTTACTAATCCACCTTAACTCAACTAGCTAATGTATCAAGTAAATCCAATAAATTAATTGATGAATTTGATATCACCAAACCTAACAAAGAATTTCTAAGTTTTTTAAAAATTAGAGTTCAATTAGGATTTCGAGTCTCAAAGGTGATCTGTCTCTCTCAAAAGAGTGGGTCTTGCACTTCTCTCCTTTTGCAGATGGAAGAGTATGAGATTTGTTTTTTCTTTTATTGAACCGGCCTCGAAGCCTTTCTCACTACATGCATAAGATATTCAATAATATACAATTGTTGTCTTAGAAAAATATTCAGTCTCTATGCAGGGATCAGGTTGTATCTTTCACACGAAAGAAGGATTCACCTTCCTTCATGGGAATCCACCATTGGACTACCATACACAGATCTGAAAGCGTTCAGAACTCCATCATTCATCCATGGGCACATATCTCAAAGCAATCAGCCAGGTTGTATCTTTCACACAAAAAAAGAATCCAACTTCCTTTGCATGAAATCACCATTAGATCACCATACACAGACTGCAAAGTTCTGAGAACTCCATCTTTGATCCATGGACATAGATCTCAAAGCAAGTAGCTAATGATCCCATGGTGGATCCCCGAAAAGGAAGGTGAATCCTTCTTCAGCACAAAAGATAATAGTAATAGCAACAATAACTACTACATAAATAGATAGATTAATGATCACACCAGGAATAATAACTTTTCAGTCAGGCAAGTTCACAGTAAATGATGCTCTCTTTTTTTCTTGAGGGTGTAAAATGATGCACTGTAATTTAGTTGCCCTACAGTGGATTCTACGTATAGGTGATACAATGAAAACTATCAAGGACTGAACATAGGTAAAACTCATTTGCCTATGAAAGACAGCATTGTTAGTGAGGCTGATGCTGGTACACGCAGAGTTCTGACACCATCTTAATTGGTTACTCTGCCCACCAAGAAAGAAGGCCCAAACCATCTCCATATATATCTCCCTGACACAAAAAAAAAAAAAACAAAATTGTTTGATCAGTGATCTCATCTACTTTGCCCACTAACAAGGAAGGCCCAAAACTTCAACTTTGGAAAAAATTAATTGGCAAACACAGTTCAATATGGTAACATGTTGGGGTCATGCAAGATAACTATCTCATACCACATCAACAACTCATTTTATTGTAAAATCTTATCAAATTCCAGTAAATTCATGTGGAACATGTCATTTATGAAAACAAAATATCACTTTGTCAAAATTTATGATATCTATCTAACTGCTTACAGAACAGAAAAGCATTTCAATATCACTAATCAACACTACCTGAGCACGTTTGTCCTTGACAGCAACAAAAATACCTACTAATACCATATATCTCAACCAAATTTCTAAAGTCACACACTGATATTTTGCATTTCTCATATATGTACGTATACATATGTATATATATACATGTAGATGTATGTGTATGTATACACATATGTAGATGTGTGTGCGTGTGTATATGTATGTATGTATACGTATATCAATCTATCAATCAATCTATGTATCTATGTATGTAGGTCAAAACTCTATAATAAGGGTCCTACATCAATGATCCAAGTCATTGAATATGATCTACTATCTCAATACTGCTTGCACACCAAAAATTATATGATTTGCAGACCCCTAGTCTATGCATCAAGTAGTCAAAAATTGGACCGTCTAAATAAAATTGAATTAGATGTATTTTTTGATTATTTAATACATAGGCTAGAGGCCTTCAAATCATATAATTTTTAGTATGTAAGCAATTTTGAAGTAGTAGATCACATCCAACGGTTTGGATCATACATATATGACTCCCATTGTCCAATTTTGATCTGATCGGATCTGAGCCTAAATCCGATCGACCTTATCCAAATCTCTCCCCCCCACACGCACACATATATATACACACACACACACATACATATATGTGTACACATATATGTATAGATACATGTATATGTATGTGTGTGTACACACACATACATATACATGTATGGAAACACACACATACATATACATGTATCTATACATATATGTGTACACATATATGTATAGATACATGTATATGTGTGTGTGTGTACATATATGTGTAGATATATGTGTGTGTACATATATATATATATATATGTATATATATGTATATGTATATATGTATACGTGTATATATATATATATATATATATATGTATATGTATATATGTATGTATATGTATATATATGTACACACACACACATGCATGCATATATGAAATGCTATCTATATTGTTAGCAAAGGCGTCAGTGTTCAGGCATTAGGAAGTGGTTGACACTCACCTGTAAAGATCTGAGATGATAATACCTTCATACACTTCAAAAATGATGACACGCACACATATACATATGGATATATGTACATATATATATATATATATATGTATATGTATATATGTATGTATATGTATATATATGTACACACACACACATGCATGCATATATGAAATGCTATCTATATTGTTAGCAAAGGCGTCAGTGTTCAGGCATTAGGAAGTGGTTGACACTCACCTGTAAAGATCTGAGATGATAATACCTTCATACACTTCAAAAATGATGACACGCACACATATACATATGGATATATGTGCATGTATTTGGATGTGGGGAGAGAGAGAGAGAGAGGGGGGGAAAGGGACATCAGGGATTTAAAATGCACCAGAAGATAGCTCATAAGCTAAAACACATTATGGGCATGTATTTTGAGAGTCTAAAAGGTCGATCTTGGTATAGACATCTTAAAACACTTCCAAATCAGAGCACGATATGCATGAGCATTAAATCAGTGGTACATCCCTTCCAAGCAAAAGGTCGGGAAATGAGTCTTGAAGTGGAGTTATCCCTTGAGAACTTCAAGCCCACCTTGTCTGGGGATTTTTCTGAAGCAAAAGACGTGGTCTCAGGAGAAATAAAAAGACTGCATAGGCAACAAGAAGGGTAGTAATGAGGTGGCTCTCACCTCCCCAATCTCACTGTCAAAAAATTTTTTATTGCAACATTGCCAAAGAAGTGATAATCTGGATGGCCACCCCTCCTCAAGGCAATCCAAGATAATATGGATTACCACCCAAAAAGCATGCCAAATACAGTAATCCAAATTACTATGTTAAATTGCTAGCAATCTGAATAGATTGCTAGCTACCAAATGCATCCTAAAGCATATTCAATGATTGAAAACAATTAAAAAGAATTCAAAAATATATTGCAGTCTGTAAAATTTACGCTAAACTAATTACTAAGCATGGTAGATGTGCTAAAGTTTACCATTGCTGTTTTCAAGCGCATGTTGGAGATTGCCAAACTTCCACTATTGTCCATCTCATTGGAGGTTGGAGACAAGGTTTAAAAGAGCAACTATGGTATATGAGCGGTCAAGGTAAGGCACAGTGCCTAAGCAGTATGCAGTTGCTCAGTTGGCACCGAAGCATTTCATATTTAGAAAAAATAAAAGATAAATATATTCATAATAATAGATCAAAGAATAGAAGTTTTAGAGGAAGCTTGATAAAGATTTCTAAAATTAAGAAAAACCTTGAGAACATGGTGAGCCACACATCCGGGGCTCGGGCATATATGGGCCATTAGGCAAGCTATACAACCCATCTACATATAAAGGTAAGCTACACCCATGCAGTGTGGTTAGGAGGCAACATATGAACACGGAGCCATAGGTGACTGCATAGATCATTTTTAAAACAATGCTTAGAGTTTTGATCCAGAGCAAAACATTTCATATGTTACGTCTTCAGCACATAAGCTTACATTAGTTTTCATTTTAACATAATTTACTTTTTTCCATAGGACTCTAATCAAACATGTCTCATACACTTACTAGCACTAATGTCTCATTTATAAAAGAAAGTATAGAAAATTACTTATCTGTAATTAAATACATACTTCTATATAATTAAATACATAAAATTACTTACATATTAGCAAATATATGTACATCTGTGTATGCATGTGAACATCTGAATATGCATATAGGCATATATCTACAGATGTCGGAATTTTTGTGTTTCTTACATTCTTACACATAATGTATGCCTATGAATATATTTTTATGTATTCGATAGCTATGCGTACAGTGGTAGCAATTTCTAACCCGATTCCGCTAACTGCCCAAATTCACTTGACATTAAAGGGTTTCAGTTGGTTTTTGGTGAACGCATGGGTTGAACAAATCCTTCAAATCCACTACCATACAGTTAGAGTAGCCTTAGTAATGTTCCAGGTTATGGCCTAGTCAAGGATTGTTTGGGTTACATATATTCACAATAAGCATTTAGACATAATAGATCTCATCCAAAGATTTGGATCATCGCAATGGGCCCCAATAATTTGGTCAGGACAAACCTCTTTTGGACTGTTCTAGGTACCCATATATTATCTCTCTCCATCTTCCATCTAGACCTGAATAGATCTGAGTCAAGATTCGCTCAAATGTCGTCAAATCAAACTCATACATATAGATGTATGTGTATATACATATTCTTGTTCTCATTTTCTTTTCTTGGAGTCAGTCATAGAACGTAAGTCCACAAGTTACTAAAAGTTCCCCAGTCTTGAAAACTTCTCTTGAAAAAATACTTATTTCTAGGAAATCACAAATCTCCAAGAACACCATTGACACACTAAGCTGTGTCTGAACCTCCTGCATGCATCATCTTTCCATCCAATGTTAATTCAGCATGCCCATGCATACAAATTAATTCACAAAGTTTACAATGGAAGCATTTTCCATCAATCGATGCACTATGTCCCAAATGACCAACAACAAGGCCATAATCAAGATCCGAAAGCCAGGAATGGGGTAGAAGTTGATGATATAGTATAAGGTGTGGCATAAAAATTATTCAAATAGGGCATGTTAAAAAAGAAGCATGACTCACAATAATTTCCATGGGAGCAAATGGTTCTGCATCTTCCTTCTGCTCAATTGGGATGGAAGGATATTTAATATCAGCCACTCTAAAGTGTACCTGCAAGATAACTTTTAAGAAGATGAGTGGAAGGGCCAGCACAAATTTAACACCTGTTTGTCAAAATATCAAGTTGAACAGGAAAAAAAAATTAAACACCTCTTCATTTAGATCTAGAGTCAATTCTCCACATTCATGTTGCCATATCCATATATTATCTGGTCCCCTATCATCAAAATGTAAGGAGAAAAGAGATTATATAGTATAGATTATGTAGTCTCCCTTCTCCAATACGAACAAATGGCATAGAAGGATTCATGAAGAATCTCAAGTGATGTTGGTTAACCATGGGTGTAGTAGGAAAATTCAATTGCAAACATAAAGACCTTACAATTTGCATGGCTGTTGCAGCAGATGAACAGGAACATATATGTCATTAAAAAACCCAAGAGACACTGCAACACAGGTTAACCACCAATTATGATCGTAAGCCTATAGAGTAATAGTTGCTGATATGGTTCAACAGGCCAGTTTTGGAATGATAAACATGTAAAATTAACAAAATAATTAAAATAAAAAAACAAAATAAGTTTCTCTATAATGAGTGATACGATGGTTGCACAGAAAGTACAAGTGACCATAAATGGTTGCAATAAGTCAGAGACACCCTCCCAGATATAAAGAAGCACACGTTAGTACTACCAGTTGTGCTCCCAATCTTATATGGAGAAGTGGAGGATTATTCATTTACCCATAAAGAAAAATGCAAACATGTAAACTGATGGAAATAAACAAACAAAAAAATCAAAACACTATGTCTATAATGAGAGGTAGGATATTGGCATAGAAAGCACAATCATGCGACTAGAAGTGGGTGGTGATCACTTAGACACAGCCATCCAGACACAACAAGAAGGGATGACTAAAGTTTTAGTCATCAACAACAAAAATCCATTTGACATGGTCATACTTTAAATTCAAGAAGAGTACACATAATTACCGCCATTTATGGTCCCAGGATGATATGTAGAAGTGAAGGATTATATTTGCCTATAAAGAAAAATGAAAAGAATCCACACTGCCAATCACATATAACCAAGAAGACTTGTTTTCCCTTTTCCTTTTCTGTTCTTCTTCAGACAAAGGAAGGGAAGCCCCATCCAAGGTAAATAATCAAGGTCCAAATCAGAACCTCCCCCAAGGGAAGGGGGTGTGACCACTAAGGCATTGCCCAGTTCACGTAAGAGTACCTGTTTACCATAGGTAATGTGTTTCATGCCCATACATGGTGTATGATTATTCTGCTGAAATCCAGAAGACCCTGAAATCACCACTGATTTGTAGCAGTTGTTACTTGTGATAACATAGAACTGCAAAAATGGTTTTTCCTTAGAAGTGTATATTCTTTATAAAGTTCTCTATGTTAAGGAGATCAAGTACATTTTCTCAACAAACAAGTCTGGCCCTGATATGTAATACCATCCACAACATAAAATTATTGATTTGGTGCTTTAAAAGCAAAGCGCAAAAAAAAGGATCATTACAATTACAAGTTATGGGCTTGTCAAATTATATCTAAATTTTATCCAATTAGATCATGAGTTCAACATAGTCAGGACTTCACATCAACTTACCTAAGGATACCATAACTGGCCTAAACAAATCTTTATAAACCCTGAAATAACTTCACAGCAACATATGACTAGACATTTTAATTTTATATCTATTTAGAGATTTTTGATTCCTAAATCTTTTAAATCATGAGTTTGTAAGAAGTCACAAACTCACAAACTCCATTCCATCATAAACTTCTTAAAACAATCTAAATCCCAAATTCTACCATGAAATAGGGTATGTTACAAGGAACCTATTCAAATTATCATCGAACTCTAATTTTAAAGTAAAACCATTCCAAAAATTTATGAGGAGAATGTAAGAGTTGGATGAACTCATTCAAAGCATGAATCATCTTTGTGGAGCTTGTATTTCATCCAAGATTAACACTTGCAAAACTCCATAGTTTATACCTTAAGTTGGAGAAAGAAGTTATGTACCGATCAATGAACAAATCCTAATTAAACACTACATCTAAACTCTTCCAAGTTCCAACAAGATAAAAGGGCATCAGCATGAAATGTTTCACAGTTTATCACAGAATGTGCCTAAGAAAGTATGAATCATCACCAGAATGAGGAAAACCTGATGACCATTAAACACAGACTTCTTTCACCCAAGATTATCAAGGAAGCTATCATAAGTCCTTAGGCCTTGAACACTACCATAAGAACCTGATTAGTAAATGTTGTCCGAAGTGTCTTGAAACTTGAACTTAGCCTAGAATTAAACCCATGAAAATTTGATTTTGCAATAGCTTCCTTACAATTTTCACCCAAAACTCCACTTAAAAGAAGCAAATAAAGGACCTACACCATTAGTTGATGGGATAATTTAACCACCATCTACCCTCTACATCATGACAGAAATATGCTTTTGGCAAAAGATCCATTACTTTTAAATAGAATACAAGGAGAAGCAGATAAAATAAATAATAGTGTACTATTTATTATTTGTTCGCATGCTTCCAGTATCAACACTTTGAAAGCCTGTAGAACAAACTATCTTCCATATGACCATGACCATGAAAATATGTTTAGTGCTTAACAAGTAATTTCTTACTTACAGCGCAAGCCATCTGCACTAGATTTTTCAATCCTTCCACCGAGAATCTCCCCAACAAATGGCCGAAACATAACTAATCTGAAAACAACCTATCAAAAGAAGAATAGTTGATTAGTTGCATAACTAGTGACAAAAGAAAGCACATAAACCAACATATATGTACCTTATTTTGATCGGATGAAATGGCTGTTATCATGAAACAATATTATCATTTGTAATTGCATATTATTTTTTCGAAGTGCAAATTTGGAAGCAATAACCAATTTATGACTTAAACATAAATTTTAAGGTAGCAAGAAAAAAGGATGAAAAGAAACAAAGGGTTAAATACCAAAGGTTAACAAAACTGGAATAAAATGGAAAAGGAAAGAAAGAAGGAAAAAAAATATGTTATTTTTGTCTCAACTGGATCCAGAATTAAGAAAATACATGGAAGAAGATAAAGAAGAGAATAAAGGGAAGTGGAAAGGAAAAATATCTATAACAAAGTAATGAACCAGTGCAATAAGAAGAAAAAAAACATTTGGTCCAAAAAAGCTAAAAAGCGAAAAAAGGAAGAAAGGACAATAGAAAAGAGGAAAACAATAACAGGAAAGGGATGGAGAAGAACAAAGGAAAACAGAGGAATGATAGGGAAGAATAAAGAAAGAAACATAACAAAGAGGAACAGAATGCAATATTAATGGGTAAACATAAGTTTGGTGGTTGGTGGGAAGATCATCCACAATCCATGACATTTACGTAGACCTTCTTAACTTCCTCCCATGAACAAAGAAAATAGCTATTTAACAAGTACACATACCAGGGGGGTTTCTAGAAGGTGTCTTGCTTATTGATATGTCTATAAATAATTTATTAGTTATTATGATCTAAAATTTCCAACTCATTAATTAGTGAATATTTAACAAACAGCATAGTTCATATGCAATAGGCCATCAAGTAGCATATATTAACTGACATGAGTTGTATACCATTTTTGCTCGGTGTGCTATGCGGCTGCCTAGGTTCTGGATGGTACTAAGCAGGAACTTGAAACTCTAGGCAGCCACTTTGCATGGGTGACTATAATCTAGGAAGTAGAACTGAGCTAAGTACTGAAGCAGCTGCCTATCAATAATACCTTTAAGCAAACTTTCAAAATTTATGCAATTGAAACTCCATAAGTCAAAAATGAAGAAAAAGATATGCACCTTATATGTTGAAGAGCCATCTCCTGGAAAGATGAAACCACCTTCTATGGATTGGATGTCATAGACAGAGACACAAAGCCCCAAACTTGAGATAACCTAGTAGACACCAAATATATGCATAAATAAATGGAAGAGATGTACATAAAATTAACAACACTATTACTAGTCCCACCTTGTCCAAGAACAGCCTCTCAAGTTCTTCCTTGACTGCATCAAGTAGAGGACGGCTGAGTAAGTGAGGAGGCACTGGCAAATTATGCTCAATTAGGCTAAGATAAAACATGGTACCTAGAACATTGAGATATCATAAACAGCCTGTTAGCTCTGTAAGCAAGATTTTTTTTTAAAAAAAAAAAGCAAAATAAATTGGGTCTTTTTCATGCATATTCTCAAAAATATTACGTTTGATATTTGCTCTCTGAAGTTGCAAAAACCATATATACCCTCTATTTATTTTATTTGCTATTGTGTCCTTTAGGTTCCATTGTCACAATTGAACAATGTTGGTTAGAAGCTACAATACAGAATTAATGATGCAAGATCAATTGGGAATGGCCTAGTTATACATTTCTGGAACTAAAGGGTTAGGGGTCCAAGATGTGGGTGGTAACTCTATAGAAAATCACAATGCAAACATGGAATTATATAGTGTCGATATGGGATATTGAAATTGATTATACATAAAGCACTTCAAATGCCAACCTCATGCAGAGTATGCAAATGCTACAATTTGATAAACAAATGATAGACAAATAATGGCACAATGTGAAAAAATTGACATAATGAATAAGTAAATTGTGTTTATTTATTCAAACTAAATAACTGTGACAAATAAATGGTTCATGAAATAAAAGTTTGGCTCACCTTTACTTCTTCTATACATGTTGAAACTCTTTGCATACACAGCTCCTGGTACTAAATTTCTTTGAAACCATTACAATACATAGGTCCAAACACTAAAACTCATCACGAATACATGTCCATGAACTGGTGACTCCATTTCAGTGCAAAGAATGTATTTTAAGCAAAATTACAATTACTATATTGAGATAGGCCCACAATACAAGGGCATTGATAATATTCAAAGCTTTATCCAAGAATAACAAAAGCAATCTCAAAAATATAGTGATACAATTTGAATAGTTTTTTATCATCTAACTATAGCAAGGTTATACCCCTAGACCATTCTCTTTTTCCTCTTCTCTCTCTCTCTCTCTCTCTCTCTCTCTCTCTCTCGATATTATGTTTAATGATGGTCTCTATCTCAATTCTTAACACAGCCCCTAGTATTTGATTCTAAACCCCTAGCTTTTAGCACTCCATCTCATATTATGATAGCTCTCTGCAATTATTAAGACACATGATAAAAAAATAGAACTTTATAGCCATGTTTGGCCTCTAGAAAGTTACCACATATGGATAAGTTGTGAGTGGTGGGGAAACTCTCTCTAACCCTCCGTTTGGTACGAAGGATGGTTGAAAGAGGATGGATGGAGGAGGAAGGACCATCCATCCTCTCATATGTTTGGTGAAACATGGAAGGTGGGAGGAAATGATTCCCTCCCCCATTTAGTATAGGAAGAATGAGAGGAAGGATGGATGACACTTGTATAATATTTTTACTAAATTATCTTTTGATAAAAAATATTATTATTATCAATTTATAACACTTATTTATACTAAAGAAGTAAACAATGTATAAACTTATAATCTTATAATCTATAATTATACAAAAAATATATAAATATTTAATTTTACATAATTTTATAAATTAATTATGAATAAATTAATTATATAAATAACTAATTAATTTATAATTTAGTTTATATAGTTAATTAATATTATACAAATAGTTAATTCAAAAAAGTAAATATAAATAGAGAAATAGAAGATAATCTAATTATTTAATTATAATTAAGAAAATAATATACTAAATTAAAATAATGACTAATAAAATTTAATAGTATATATAAAAATATATATAAATAATATGAATGAAAAATGAAGAAGCATCATAGTTTTATCAAAAAAATTAATGAGGGATAATTTTGTCAATGCAAAAGTCTATTTTTCAATGCTCCATCCTTTCTTCCTTCATCCTTCCAATTTTGGAGGATGCTAATTGGTGGGCCAAGGTAAATGGGCAATCCTTCTTTTTTCATTCATTCTTTCCCTAACTTTTTGAGCCAAACGGTAGATGAAGGCCATCCATCCTTCTAATCCCATCCATCCATCCTCTTACGACCCCAGTCAAACATGGGATAAAGGTCAAGAAAGAAAGTTGATGAGAAAATTGACCAAATTGCTAGTCTCATCTCATTCCTTATTGTTTGGGATAACAGGATCTATCTCCAAGGTGATTTATGATATTCCAAAAAAAAAAATTCAGGTCTGTGTATCCCTAGACTGCTTTCCATCTCCTTCCCCTCACCTCTCTACATTGTATCTCCAACCAGTCACAATTTATCCATGAATTGTGGCTTCAGCAATCCAAAGATATATCCTATCTGATATCTGCTACAACCTGATCATTTCTTCAACTTATTGCCCAAATACTGAGGCCTCCAAATATATATTGTTGGTGCAGAATTCCATCGAAGCCGGAGAAGCTGGAGCTGGGATCACCGCGACCGCCGCTGGGACCTGCAAGGAAAGTCTAAACCGGAGTTGAAGGTGCTCTGGCAAGACCCTCTGACGCTCAAGTTAGTACTCTGCTTCAACAGAAATGGAGTGCTCAAGTGAAAATTTTAGCAGAGTTTCGAGACAGAGTTTAAAGCTTAGAGAAGAACGTATCTGGGGGTCTCTTTTTATAGGCGGAGAGCGTAACTAATTGACAGCAACGTCTGTAACCGCTTGGTAGTGGGCCGTTTAGAGCCACGCGGAGTTTGTTACGGAGAGTAGTGGCGTCAGGGGCCGTTCAGGGCCACGTGGAGTTTGTTACGAAGAGTGGAGTGGTGTCCGTTGTCGCGACTTGCCAGAGAGTGGTGGAGCCACGCGGAATCCGTTGCAGTGAGTGGAGTAGGATAGTGGCCATTATCGTGACTTGCCAGAGAGTTCGGATCTGTCGGCTGAAGCTCGGCTGGGATGTCTGATGGAGCGGAATGGCTCTCTATCTCGTCGATCTAGGAGAAGCTCGGATGTTTTCGAGGTTACTGACGAGTCTACTGTTGTCGGATGCCTTGGACGTTGATACTACAAGCGGGAGTCATCTGCTGTAGAAGCTCGGATGGAGACTTTCTGTTGGTGAAATCCGGTAGGAGTCCGATTGCTAGAGAAGTCCGTCTGGGATTTGCCTGATGTGGAAGCTCGTCTGAAGATTATCCGCCGGAGAAGTCTGGTTTCATGAAGAATCTAACAGAGGGTCGGCCGGCGGTGGACTTCGGATGGCGTTGGGGAGGCTCATCCGCTGGAGGAGTCTGGGGATCCTGTGGAAGTTTGGATGGCGTTGTGAAAGTCCGACTGACGCTATTGAAGGCTGATGGCTGGAGAGGTTCGGCAGACACCGGAGGCGATCGATCGTTGTAGAAATTCAGCTGCTGGAGCCCGTCTGTTGTAGAAGCTCGTCCGGAATCCATCCGCTGTGGAAGTTCGGACAGAGTCCGGTTCTTGCAGAAGGCTGAAAGGAGGCCACTTATTGTAGAAGCTCGGTCGAAGATCGGTTGTCGTGAAAGCTCGGAGTAGTGACCTGGCCGGTGGAGCCTGTCCCGTTGTAGAAGCTCGTCTGAGATCCGGAGTAGATATCCGAAGTAGACTACCTGTAGTAAGAGTTCGGAGTAGACTGCTTGCTGTAAAAATTCGACTCTCGCAGGAGCTCGGGTGGAATCCGGAAGACGGTCGACCGTCGTAGAAACTTGGATAGAGTCTGGTTACTGTAGAAATCGCATCGTCGGAGAAGCTTGGATATTGACGAAGTTCGAAAGAAGTTCGGAATAGGGTCGTCCGCGGTCGGAAGGAGTCTGGGAGAGATTCGGAGAATAGTTGATCACAGTAGAAGGTCAACTGATAGTGAAGCCCAGAGGGCGTTTGGAGCAGTCCGATAGATGAATGGGAAAGCTCATTGTCGGAGAAGTCCGGATGATCGAGGGAGTTCAGAAAGACGTCACACAAGGTCGAAAGCCGGAAAAATCCTGGAAGGGTCGGTCTTTTATAAACTTCGGCTGGGGGTATTTTATACCCAACACCAGTCCCCCTACTTCCGAGTTTGGATTCCGAATGAAGGAAATACAGAGAAATTCTCACAGCCGAAGTTGCCCCCCTCGATTTTCGCACTCGATGGTTGTCAGATATTTTGGCATTTGGCGCGCTGGTGCCGTAGTCTTTTCAAATCAAAGCGATCCGAAAAAATTTTTTCGGACTTCCCGCTGGGGCGTAGCTCTAGGTATGACGCAATAATGATTTTGTCAGCTGTCAGCCATTTTCAGCCGCCTGCCACGGTGAATGGGACACGCGGCGAGTGCAGGTCGGCCAGAGAAGATCCACAATCATTATTGCGTCGGACCCCGAGGTCTATTTAAACACGTCCTCCTTCAGGGGTTTCACTTTGCCTGAGAAAATCCCTCGGTCCCCCTCATCTTCCCTGAGAGCTCCAGCTTCCCTCTAGCATCCTTCTCGGCCTTAGGCGTCCTCCGGGTCGACTTCCATCGTCCCTGCCGTCTTCCTGCACTTCTTTAAGAACAAGGATACTACGAAGACACAGTGCCCTTCCTCTAGCGCCAATTCTGTTGGTGTAGAATTCCACCGAAGCCGGAGAAGCTGGAGCTGGGATCACCGCGACCGCCGCCGGAACCTACAAGGGAAGTCTAAACCGGAGTTGGGGGTGCTCCGGCAAGACCCTCCGACGCTCAAGTCAGTACTCTGCTTCAACAGAAATGGAGTGCTCAAGTAAAAATTTTAGCAGAGTTTCGAGACAGAGTTTAGAGCTTAGAGAAGAACGTATCTGGGGGTCCCTTTTTATAGGCGAAGAGCGTAACTGATTGACAGCGACGTCTGTAACCGCCTGGTAATGGGCCATTCAGAGCCACGTGGAGTTTGTTACGGAGAGTAGTGGCGTCAGGGACCATTCAGGACCACGTGGAGTTTGTTACGAAGAGTGGAGTGGTGTCCATTGTTGCGACTTGCCAGAGAGTGGTGGAGCCATGCGGAATCAGTTGCAGTAAGTGGAGTAGGGTAGTGGCCATTATCGTGACTTGCCAGAGAGTTCGGATCTATCGGCTGAAGCTCGACTGGGATGTTTGATGGAGCGGAATGGCTCTCTATCTCGTCGATCTAGGAGAAGCTCGGATGTTTTCAAGGTTGCTGACGAGTCTACTGTTGTCAGATGCCTTGGATGCTGATACTATAGGCGGGAGTCATCTGCTGTAGAAGCTCGGATGGAGACTTTCTGTTGGTGAAGTCCGGTAGGAGTCCGATTGCTAAAGAAGCCCGTCTGGAATTTGCCTGATGTGGAAGTTCGTCTGAAGAATATCCACCGGAGAAGTCCGATTTCATGAAGAATCTAGCGGAGGGTCGGCCGACGGTGGACTTCGGATGGCGTTGGGGAGGCTCGTCCGCTGGAGGAGTCTGGGGATCCTGTGGAAGTCTGGATGGTGTTGTGGAAGTCCGGCTGACGCTATTGAAGGCTGATGGCTGGGGAGGTTCGGCAGACACCGGAGGCGATCGGCCGTTGTAGAAATCCAGCTGCTGGAGCCCGTCTGTTGTAGAAGCTCGTCCGGAATCCATCCGCTGTGGAAGTTCGGACGGAGTTCGATTCTTGCAAAAAACAGAAAGGAGGCCACTAATTGTAGAAGCTCGGTCGAAGATCGATTGTCGTGGAAGCTCGGAGTAGTGACCTGGCCGATGGAGCCTATCCCGTTGTAGAAGCTCGTCTGGGATCCGGAGTAGATATCCGAAGTAGACCGCCTGCAGTAGGAGTTCGGAGTAGATTGCTTGCTGTAGAAATTCGACTCTCGCAGGAGCTCGAATGGAATCCGAAAGGCGGTCGACCGTCGTAGAAACTTGGATGGAGTCTGATTACTGTAGAAATTGCATCGTCGGAGAAGCTCGGATATTGATGAAGTTCGAAAGAAGTTCGGAATAGGGTCGTCCGCGGTCGGAAAGAGTCTGGAAGGGATTCGGAGAATAGTTGATCACTGTAGAAGGTCGGCTGATAATGAAGCCCAGAGGGCGTTTGGAGCAGTCCGATAGATGAATGGGAAAGCTCATTGTCGGAGAAGTCCGGATGGTCGAGGGAGTTCAGAAAGACGTCACACAAGGTCGGAAGCCGGAAAAGTCCTGGAAGGGTCGGTCTTTTACAAACTTCAGCTGGTGGTATTTTATACCCAACATATATAAATATAAATCAAGATTTATAATGCTTATAAGGGAAGGCTTTCTCTTTACCTGAGAAATGATGAACTATAGATTTCGCCAGGCAAAGAAGATTTTAATAGTTACACATCTAGGGCCACTTGTACTAGGTATTTATTTGTGAACAATCAAAGAATCAGGTTTTCATGCAGCAAAAAAAACAAACAAATTGGCCCCAAAGCCAAGAAACAATTATCGAATCTCTCTAGCATTAGACAAGAGTAAGGATGGCAATTTTAGCCAATCCATTAGGTATCTGACCCAATCCGATTTGAATGGGGTTAAAAAACCTAAAGTAGGTTCAGATCAAGTACGAATAATGGTATATCCCACCCCAAACTCAATCCGATATAACCTTAATCTAACTCCTCCTTTCCAAAATATAATTATTTTACAATGTTTGCAATGATGAGTTCCTTATCCGACCCGACCCGATCCGACCGTCTTATCTATCCAACCCAACCCAAACTATCTTATCTACCTGACTTGACACAATCGGACTCGATGCCAATATGGGTATGGGGTTCTTAACTGACCCATACCCAACCCATTGCCATCCCTAGGCAAGAGATACAACTAAACTAAGTCAAATTCTATACAATTGATCAAAGAAGTGGTTTCATGTTGTAACTCACTGACAGAGAAGCGAGATATAACTATAACTTTTTCTCTCCATATGATTGACCCATAATCCATAAAAACCCAAGGTTTAAATCTCGTGAGACGGAAATATCCTGATTTTTTCATGGAACAAGATGCACCACTGTCCCACCCATTCCAACACTTAGGATAGAATAATGGCAGGATAGTCCTATACCAACACTTGAGATGGTACCCAATCCTAACGTCCTATGAAACGTCCATCGAGACTTGAGTCCTTGCATAAAATCGACTACCAGAAGTCCTTCATGACACGAAATGTATCAATGGAAGGAGAGATGAAAGTGTGAAACTGCCAAATTTCCAAAAGGGCACCAAGAAAGCAGAGCACTTAAAAGCCAAGAGATTTGGGGGCTTTAGCTAGACGAACAAGCTAGTGGTGGTTGGCCACTTAAAGAAATGAGGTGAAGGGTACAAAGGGGGTTTGGGCTTCAGATAATAAGGGTAAGGAGGGGGCTAGAAGCAATGTACTGAAGGCTGGCTAGGCACTGAACCAAGAGGGAAAACAGGGGGGAGTTTGAAAAAGCAAGAAAGAAGGGTAGTTAGTCTAGGCTCATTACCAGGTCAGCCCTTGACTCGACCCAAAACTAAAATTCTGAAGGTTGATGCAACACAACCCAAGTGTTGGTCAAGTCAACCAACCCCCGACTCGATATGTCTCTGAAGCCAACCTAACAAACCAACTTGACCTGAGTCTAGAATTTGAACTGCTTCTATATTTCTAAGTGAAACTAGGAGCCAATAAAAAGGAATAAAATCATTGATTAATAAAGTTTTGCATCAGCAATTCATATATCTTAAGTAACAACTCCAATAATTAAAACAGAATAGTTCCAAAATTCTTTTTCTTCGAATCTAAAATGCAGAAAGTCATCATGTTTCTTAGAATCTGAATATAACATGACACAATGTAACCAGCACTGAGTAATACAAGAGGAAGAAGAATCATTGTTTATGGTATCACAATTTTTGGCGGGCTTACGTTGTCCACTTAGCAAAATAAAAAAGAATCAAAGAAAAAAACTTCCATGAGTCAGTATTTTTCCAATTTGATACACCTATGATGACTTAGTAATTATGCAAATCTCGAAATATGCCGAGAACTGAAATAACATTACAGAACGGGCTCATAAAAGATAAAAAAGAAGTTAGGGCAAGTTATTGAATTGATTTCTCCGCAAATCCCAAAGAAACAAATCAACGCATGCTAAGAAACATCTCAGATTCTAAAATTCCGAGTAAAATCAGTATTTCAGAAATCCCAAAGAAACAAAGCAACACATAACAAAGAAACATCTCAGGTTCTAAAATCTCGAGAAAACTTGGCATCTCAGATCGTAAACCTCGTCCCTTGGGTTTGTTTTCTGTTTATCATCACAAAGTTTCTAAGGTTACAGCCTCTAAAACGATTCGGATTACAAACCCTAGGCTCAATAAATTAGCACATCAAGACGAACAAAAACAGATTTTTAATTCAGGAAGGAAAATAACCGAATTTTAATTCAAGAAGGGAAATTAAAAAAAAAAAAAAAAGTAGAGAAGCCTCGAATTACCTCTCACACCCTCTCTTCCCTTCAGAAGTGGGCCATAATGGGTGCTGACCGATGGGAGCATTACGATACATACGAAGATGTGCCAGAGAGGCGGGGGTGAGCGGCAATGTCGAACAGTCAGATGTGCCACCCTTATGGCGAGGCATCTTGCGCAGCCAACCAAAAATTGCCAGGTAAGGAAGGACTGATACCTATAATGGATAATATAATAGGGGAGGTATTTGGTTGGGGGGAGTGGAGTTTGAAATCGGAATCGAAATTAGAATGGATGACTCTCATTTCATCCATTTGATTGGGAGAAATCTCATTCCGATTCTGGAGTGGAATGGAAATGGCTCAATCTGTATAGAACTCAATCCTTACTGTCCTCTATGAATTCAAATTTCTATTCTGATTCTGATTCCGAGCGCTTCGAGGGATTTGGCCATTCTGATTTCGATTTCAAGCCATTCTGATTTCCATTCCGATTCCGATCACGAACCAAACACTCTCTAGATTCAAAGTTGCTTTGTGATTTGATCATGACCTAATTCAACATAGGTCTACGCAAGCATTGCTAAGAATGACAATTTTACTTCTACATGGGTAACCGATTCGAATGAGGAATACCCTTAGTTGCACTGATTTGCTTTCTCTTCTCTATTTGGACAATGATTTTCCATGTGATTAGTTTCATTCCTACTTCCTCCAGCCAAATACTTTGTGCACAATTTACATGTACCTACCAACTTTCCATTAGGCCATATAAACTTCTTAAGATCCCTAGACTTTGGGGATCCACTTTCTTCCTCACTCATCTCCATGTAATCACCTTATCTTTGAGTAGGTTCAAACATTTCACTCAAAATGAAGCAAAACATTGAAAAAAGTTACAACAATATTCAAAGCATCATATTGGTATAGATGGAACAACAATAAAATAAAGAGGCCCATGAGCTCAAAGTAATATCATTACATTGAAAGTTATTAACTAAAAGTTACTTCTGCAATATTCCTTGAAAAGATAGCCGCAAAGCTATGTAGCAAGACCAAAAGAATGTGTTGATTACATCTACCATGATGGCATACTTCCTCTCCAACTCTCTAAAAGGTATGGTCCTCCTGTCCCATTTACAAAAGCATATCCCAAATTGTTAGTAGATCAACTTCTTCATTCCATTTAAAGAAAAATATGACAGCGTCTCCCTGTGATTCTCAGAGATCACAAACAGGACTAGTTAAAACATACCATCAGTTATGATCCATTTGCTATCAATGTCATGTTCCCTATATACACAGACAACAACAGGAATTTTCTTGAAATGGCTAAAGCAATTGAGAGACCAATACAAGGAATTGGGGACTGTATCCTAAACTATCAACTTGGATAATTCAAAAATCATCTACCATAGTCATGGCCCTCAACTTTTGAACCAGGCACCTAACTTTTAAGCAGTGATCCCTGAATGGGAAATCCAAGGTAAGATGTATGCGTGCACCAATGAGTGAACATTATCAAAAATAAATTCAATGCAAATACACATTAATAATTTGCAAGCTGAAAAATAAGAACCTACATTGTTTTTTGTTATAGCTGACATTGCATACAAGCAGTTGAATATAACCTCGTCCAAAATATATGCAACAAAGTTCCATTGCAATTAACAACTAAATGTAGAAGCATGAATATGCATTAAGGAAATCAACTTAAGCAATAACAAAGTCCACATTTAACCTACCTTGTTGGTTACACAGTTCAAGCTCTTGCAAACAACTCTCGAAAATCTATGATATTTAATCCTTAAAGATTTTACATTATCATGGAAAGAAATAATTCCAAACAAAAATAGATGGTTTTTCAAAATTGATTGTTGCCAGCAATAAGAATAACAATGTTGACAAGCACTCTGAAAAATGCCACAATTTGTAGAAATATGCTAACAAAGGTGATAAATTCACAATTAATTATCACCTCTTTTATCAATGAGATAAAATGACAATTTACTCCTTTTAAGGATGTTTCATCGTGACTCTTCACATCACTGAACTCCCTGTACCTAGAAATATACAACACTAACTCTCTCTTACACACTACTAACAATTAACTACTCTAAAGTCCAGCATCTCGTGTTACCAAGTTCACCATCACCCAAGAAGAAACAAACAAGTACATACTTCACTCCAGATGGTTAACCTACTAGTGCAGATATGCACATAGATCCGCAAATGCAAACCTGCAGTCCATTCCACAACATCAAGTACAATAGAGACCCCAAAACATGCACTCCTTGGACTAACAAGAACATGATCACGAACATAATATTTCACGTAGCTCTATGAGTTCATGTATTCCTAAAAGTACTCATTGGAAGACTTATTTATAATTGAAGAGAACCGATGTTAATGGAAATACATATACATTTGTGCACAGATAGATGAAAGACAGGAGATGAGAGATAGAGAGCAGGATTAGAGGACTAATTTAAAATCCTCAAGTCCTAGTTCTTTTTTACATGCATTGCACATGCCAAGAAATATTGCAATTAAATTGGCCTAATAGTCTAGTCCATCTTATTAGTAGGGTAAAAGAAGGTTCATCCATGTCAATGCACAAGGCCACTTCATCACATTCTAAGGAGACCACAGATGATGAGCCTTTAAAAATCAGATGGACTTCCTAGAAATAATACAAGTTGCTCGCACATGCTGCATTGAATCTAACCTAGACAATCAATACAATCCATATTATACATTTTGTTTACAAATTTGACCTATATCACAAGGCACCATGAGAATCATAGCATCCTTATCAAAACAAACTTCAAATCTTTTGGGAGCATATTAATTTAATCACCATTCTAATTAAAGCTGGTCATACAAGCATACTGATCACAAAAATCACAATGCACTGAGAGAAGAAGAACACGAGAAAGAGGAGAAAAAGTGGGCAAGTGTCACATCCCGACCCCAAAATCATAATTCGAGAGCATGACAAGCACCACATACTCATAGGGTTGACCTTATAAGCCTGAAAGACATTCTACCTGTCTATGAATTCAACAATATTTGGTAACAATCTAATTCATACATAGGCAATAGTGATAATCAGAACAACGGAACTATTATAAAAACTACCATAAATTTTCATACACACCACCACAAGTCATAAACAGGGTTCTTCCAAATTTTACAACTCAAAACTTCTATTATTTAAGTTATTTATACATAATCCACAAACAACTCTTTGATATACACAAACTAATTAAAACTAGATCTACTAACTATGAAGTTGGCCTTGCCTCTATATACTCGCCCAAAAGCCAATACTAACCTAGTATTTGGTCCATGGATGTGAAAATAATAGGTGAAGATTATGAACTTTGTAACTCAGTAAGTAACAAACCTATTTTATAGAATCGGATCAAGCCACATCAAGTAATTTAGCCCTATTAAATTATACAAAATATGATACATCGGTACAAATAAAGTTTATAACATTTACTTTCAATAATAACCACATATTGAAACAATACATTTTATCTTTTCAATAATGTCCACTTGATGAATCGATACATGCAATAAGAGTAGGGTAGAAGTAGCACATCCGAATTTCATAATCCAATATACTTACATTCATACACTTGTATCCAGGTAACAAGTTCCAATACATTTAGTTCTACAGCCCTAACTACAGCCTCACTGATACTTTTATTGCTCAAGTATCACTGTAATTGCCTCCTATCATGAGATCACCATATTTATATCCCTGTGGCTAAGTATCACCACAATTACCCCCATGGTGGGGTGCCACTTTTATACCCCATGACTAGTATCACCATGATTATGCCCATAGTGGGACGCCATACTTTGTGGTAGGGTATCACCATGATTACCCTTGTGGTGAGGTCACATCATAATCAAGTCGAGGCTCATCTCATAGTTAGGTTGAGAGTCAAAAAATACACATATATATAATAAATCAAATCTATTTTTATTTTACAATACCTCTTCAAATTTTACAACTAAACATGCAAGATATATAATTTTACATGCAGATCTATGTTTCGAATTATGCTGTTAGTTAACAGAAATGCAATGATAAATCAAATTTCATGAAATTTCAAACTTTCATATGTAATTTATTTTGAAATTAGGTCAACAATTTGCACAATTAATCTTAGATAAGCACTATCTAGTATAAAATGTTACTTACCACGCAGATGTCAACAACTAGGTAGGTTAGTCACTTCACAGGAATCCTTCAAAAACTAATAATCCAAAAACCACACGTATAGTGAATCAGTACTATGCTAGTATTTTAAAATAATTCCTACAACTGTCCAAAATTCCAAATCCTAGATTCTTAACCATCATTTTAACAGGGGAAATGGGACACTAACCTTGCCCTATTTCCTTCGCAGGGCGAAAGACAGGAAGCGGCACAGTGGAGGCCTTTCTAGGGTTAGATCATCGAGGAGATAGACTAATTGTGAAGGAAAATGAGAGAGGGCCGGTGCGAGGGGTGGAAGAGGGCACAGTAGCCCTTCACCCTCGAACACACTCGCGCGCGCGCGCTCTCGAAGGGAGCGGGAATGATGGGTGAGAGAGGGAGAGAGGGAATAAGCGGAGAAAGACTGTGGGATGAGCAAGAGGAGAACAGAAAAAGGAAGAGAGGCGGAAGGCTGAGGTGGCGAGCGGGATGGAGAGAACGGCGGACAAATGGTGGAGGTGAGAAGTTGACAGTGAGAATGCAAGAGGCAGTGGTGTTGGAGGTCTGCAGGAGGTAGAAGAGCGATGCGGAATGCGCCAAGGGCTTGGTCGCACACGAGAGGGGATGAAGGCACGCCGGCTCTGGGTGGAAAAGAGAGGAGACGCAAGAGTGGCAGCGGGACAGAGGCGCGCGAGGGTAAAGCCCAAGGAACGGGAGCCGCAAGAGCGATGGAAGAGACGACGGTGGAGGAGGTTGTCGCCGGCGACGGATGGTGGTTGTCAGAAAAGCTGGGAGGCGGATGTGGGGGACTGGGATAATATTAGGGGAGAATTCTCCCCTCAAACCCTTGGTCGACATAATTATTATTCTTTTTTTTTTTTTTACGTACATACCTCCTGCACATCAAAATTTACACGAAGATCCTTGCAAATTTCACGTTTAAATATATACCCTCGTAAATATTTATTTTATATATATATCTTTTTATTTTTTTTTTTTTTTTACACATCTACTCATGCCATTTTACATTATTAAAAAATTAACAGTTTTAAAATTAAAATGATTAAAATATTTTTAATAGGTATATATATATAAAAAATATTTATAAGGATATGCATGCAAATAGCAATTTTGTAAGTATTCATGTAATTTCATATGCTTTAGAGGGTATACATACCAAAAAAATTATTAGATTTTTTATGTGAATATCCTCTTAATTATTTAATTTACGTGAATATCCTTTCAAAATTAATATTTGCATTCATATGCCTATAAAATATTATTTTTGTATGAATGTCTTTAATAAAATAGTTCAGCTGTTATTCTTAATCAAAATCATATTTATGTCAATAAAAATTAATTAAATTATAAAATTATTCTTTTAAGTTAAAAGTGGGTAATAGATTAATAGTCTCGTTGGAAACCTATCAAATCAATTGAACTTCTCCTTTTCTCAATTGTTGAATCGATCTTTTTTCAAATAATATTTTTATAGAAAATATTGATGAGCAGACATTAGACAAGTCTGAGTGTTAAAACAAGTTGAAATACATAAAAATTGAATTATATTGGTGCAGAATTCCACCGACGCTGGAGAAGCTGAAGTTGAGGAGATCGCGTCCGCCACCGGGACCTGCAAGAGAAGTCTAAACCGGAATTGGGGGTGCTCCGACAAGACCCTCCGACGCTCAAGTCAGTACTCTGCCTCAACAGAAATAGAGCACTCAAATAGAATTTTAGCAGAGTTTCGAGATAGAGTTTTTAGCTTAAAAAAGAACGTATCTGGGGATTCTTTTTTATAGATGGAGAGCGTAACTGATTGACAGCGATGTCTGTAACTGCCTGGTAGTGGGCCGTTCGGGGCCACGCGGAGTTTGTTACGGAGAGTAGTGGCGTCAGGGGGCCGTTCATGGCCACGTAGAGTTTGTTATGGAGAGTGGAGTAGTGTCCGTTGTCGTGACTTGCCGGAGAGTTCGGGCCTGACGGCTAAAGCTCAGCTGGGACGTCTGGTGGAGCGGAATGGCTCTCTGTCTCAGTAATCTAAGAGAAGCTCGGATGTTTTCGAGGTTGCTGACGAGTCCACTATTGTCGGGTGCCTTGGGCGCTAATGCTGTAGGCGGAAGTCATCTGCTGTAGAAGCTCGGACGGAGACTTTCTGTTGGAGAAGTCCAGTAGGAGTCCGATTGCTAGAGAAGTCCGTCTGGGATTTGCCCGATGTGGAAGCTCGTTTGAAGATTGTCAGCTGGAGAGGTTTGGTTTCATGAGGAATCCGACAGAGAGTCATCCGGCAGTGGAGTTTGGATGGCGCTAGGGAGGCTCGTCCGCTGGAGGAGTCTTGAGGACACTGGGGAAGGTCGAACATTGGAGGAGTCCAGAATTCAATTCTGTTGTAGAAGTTCGGACGGAGCCTGGCTCCTGTAGGAGTCTGAAAGGAGGTCGCTTATTGTAGAAGCTCGGACGAAGATCGATTGCCGTGGAAGCTCGGATGGAGACTTCTTATTGTAGAAGTCCCGCTGCTGGAGAAGCTCGATCACTGATGAAGTCCGAAAGAAGTTTGGAATAGAAATCTGACTGGTGGAGCCCATCCATTGTGGAAGTTCATTTGGGATCCATCCTCTGTAGAAGTTCGGACGGAGTCCGACTCTTGTAGGAGCTCGGATAAAGATCGGTTGCCGTAGAAGCTCAGATGAAGATCGCTTACTGTAGAAGCTCGGATAGAGACTTCTTGCAGTAGAAGTTTGGAATAGAGTCGATCGTGGCTGGAAGAAGTCTGGAAGAGATTCGGAGAGTAGTCGATTACTGTAGAAAATCGGCTGGTAGTGAAGCTCGGAGAGCATTTGGAGCAGTCCGGTAGATGAATGGAGGAGCTCATCATTGGAGAAGTCCAGATGGTATTATGGAAGCTCGGACGGTCGAAAAAGTTCAGAAAGATGCCTCACAAGATCGGAAGCCGGAAGAGTCCTAGGAGGGTTGGTCTCTTACAAACTTCGACTGGGATTATTTTATACCCAACACCAGTCCCCCTATTTTCGAGTTTGGATTCCGAATGAAGGAAGTACAGAAAAATTTTCACAGCCGAAGTTGCTCCTTTTGATTTAAAAATTTAGCTGACCTATGAGCAACAGGTGGTCAAGGATGCAGAAGCGGAGTCCGAAGTTCTGAGGAAGAGGCTTTGGAAATTGAAGGGCGAAAGCCGACGGTTTCACCAAATATATCGGGAGATGCTGTTAAGAAAGAAGGAACTAGAAGAAGAAGTTGAGAACTCAAGGCAATCCCTGATAATGGCTGGAACCAAGAGTTCGAAGTCAGAAGAAGTCGAGCTTCCTTAAAGCTTCTTTTACCTTTTGTTCTTCCATGTATTCTTTTCTTTTCTTGTCGTTTTTCTTTTTTAGCCTTCAAAGGCTTTGTAATGCACACTTTACTAATGAAATGAAAAGAAATTTTCTCATTATCTTGTCTATTCTTGCTTTGAGTTGTTGTTTACCGAGCTTCTTTCGTATTTTGTCTTGTTTGATGTTGACGTTATTTGAAGATTCCTGATCGTCGTCATGTTGATTTGTCCTTTTTGTTCATGACCGAAGGTCTTTTCGAGGCCACTCGAGTTTGACGCTTCCTCTCGGTGCTCGAGCTTGGGGGCCCGAACTTCTCGTTACCTTGAGGAAGTCGATTTTCTCCTGTCATTATTGGGTTCCCTCTTAGAGACTGAGGGTTTTTGATGAGAGTCTCCTTCCTCGTTGAGACGAGGTTCCTTGTGTCTTTGATGTAGTTTATTTTTTTCTTATCACTGGCGTGGCTCGTCGCTTTCCCCTTTTCTCTCCCCCTTTTTTTTATGTTCGAGTGAGGGTTTTTCCTCTGCTTTTAACGGGGTTATAGGGGTGTAGAGGAGCCGCTGAGGAGGCTTTCCTCCTCATCCGATCTTGAACGATCAGGTCTTCATTTGTGTCAAGATGAAGTTCTCCTCCTGTTTCCAACACAGTCAATTTCAGCTCATGTTAGGACAAGGTTCTCCTTCTGTTCCTAACATGGCTGTGGGGGCACGTAAGGGCTGTTGCATGGGTCTCTCCCCCCATCCGATCTCTAAATAATCGGGCCTTCGATCTTGCTCATGTTAGGACGAGGTTCTCCTCCTATTCCTAACATGACTATGGGAGCGCATAAGGGCCGTTGCGAGGGCCTCTTCCCCCATTCGATCTCTTAATAACCAGACATTCGACTTTGATTATGTTAGGACGAGATTCTCCTTCTGTTCCTAACATGGCTGTGGGGGCACATAAGGGCCATTACGAGGGCTTCTCCCTCCATCCGGTCTCTTAATAATCGGGCCTTCGACTTTGCTCATGTTAGGATGAGGTTCTCCTCCTGTTCCTAACATGGCTGTGGGGGCACATAAGGACCGTTGCGAGGGCCTCTCCCTCCATTCGATCTCTTAATAACCAGGCCTTCGACTTTGCTCATGTTAGGACGAGGTTCTCCTCCTATTCCTAACATGGCTGTGGGGGCACATAAGGGTCGTTGCGAGGGCCTCTCCCTCCATTCGGTCTCTTAATAACCGGGCCTTCGACTTTGCTCATGTTAGGACGAGGTTCTCCTCTTGTTCCTAACATGGCTGTGGGGGCACATAAGGACCGTTGTGAGGGCCTCTCCCCCCATCCGGTCTCTTAATAACCGGATCTTCGTTTGTATCGGGACGAGGTTCTCCTCTTGTTCCTGACATGCTTAGTTTCGATTGTCTGAAGGAGCTACTCCCTGTCATTATAAGCTCATGCCAAAAGAAAAGATATGCAAATATAAAACTTTCATTTAAGGCAAAGTTACCGGTAATACATTCATAGATTTTTCGAGTTCCACAGTCGCAGAAGGTCTGCTCCTCCAAGCTCTTTTAGATAGTATGTTCCAGGCCGGACTGCCTCCTTAACTTCATACGGGCCTTCCCAGTTCGGGGCAAGTTTTTCTTGGTTCTGTGGTTGTGAAATAGCGGTTTACCGAAGTACTAAGTCTCCCGCTCTGAAGGCTTTGCTCTTGACCCAGGAGTTGTAGTAGCGGGCTACTTTCTGCTTGTAGACTGCCATCTGAACTTAAGCTGTCTCTCGCTTTTCTTCTAACAAGTCGAGATTGGCCTTGAGATCCTGTGAGTTGTGCTGCTCGTCGAATGCCATGACTCGCACCGACGAAAGTTTGAGTTCGATCGGGATCACGGCTTCTGTTTCAAAGGCTAAGGCAAAGGGGGTCTCCCCCGTGAGCAGTCTCTGGGTAGTTCGGTATGCCCACAACACATGATAAAGCCCATCCACCCAAGTTCTCTTTGCTTTTTCAAATCTTGCCTTGATTTCTTGCAGCAGAGTCCTGTTAGTAACCTCGGCTTCACCGTTTGCTTGCGGATGGACTACTGACATGAAGTTATGGGAGATGTTTAAGTCCTCATAAAATTCAACAAACCTTGTCCCAGCAAATTATCGCCCATTATTAGTAATGAGAGTTCTGGATAGGCCGAACCTACAAACAATTGACCTCCAAACGAAGTCCTGCACCTTAGCTTCTGTAATTTTCGCCAAAGGTTCAGCTTCAACCCACTTGGTGAAGTAGTCAATTGCCACCAGGGGGAACTTCCACTGCCCGAAAGCCATGGAAAAAGATTCAGCTCTGGTATTTTCAGCTCTTGAAATCTGCTTGATGTCAAAGCTATCGAAGGTAGGGACGATCTCTTTTATCTTTTCGAAATACTTGGTCATACTGTCCTCTCAAGCTTCATAGTTTTCGCTGACTTGTCCCACCACCAATTGGGAGTCACTGTAGACTTGGAGCCGATCTACTTCTAACTCTTTGACGATCCTCAGTCCTGCAATCAGAGCTTCATATTCTGCTCCGATATTCGTCGCAGAAAATTCGAAGCGCAGTGCATACTCTGCAATAATTCCTTCTAGATTGACTAAGATCAGGCCCGCGCCTGCACCTGACATGTTGGAGGAACCGTCCATGTAGAGGGCCCAAAAATCATCAGGGAGATCTGTTCTTTCTTTATGGAAATTCGATTGGAGCCCTAAGTTGTCGGCTTCATCTCGTTCAAGTTCGGCCTCTTTCGGAATAGTGCACTCCACTATGAAGTCTGCTAATATCTGAACTTTAATCGTCGGTCGAGATTGATAGTTGATGTCGAATTTCGTGAGCTCGACTGTCCATTTTGCTATCCTTCCGAAAGCATTCGTTCGATGCAGAACCGCCTTGATCGGCTGGTCGGTGAGCAGTGTTATGGTGTGCCCTTGAAAGTAAGGTCGGAGCCTCCGAGCTACAATCAACAAGGCGTAAGTTAGTTTCTTTAACTTAGTGTACCTGATTTCGGCATCTTTCAATACTCGACTAATGTAGTAGATCGGCCATTGAATTTTTGCTTCTTCCTTAACCAGAACTGTTGCGAGAGCCACAGAGGAGACCGCCAGGTACAAGAACAACTCCTCTTCGGATTTGGACTTTGCCAATAACGGAGGTGAGCCAAGGTAGCTCTTTAGTTTTTCGAATGCTTGCTGGCATTCAGTGATCCAATAGAAGTTCTTCGGCTGCTTGAGGGTTTGAAAGAAAAGTAGGCATCGTTCGGCCAACCTTGAGATGAGGCGATTCAGGGCTGCTACTCTCCCAGTAAGGCACTGAACTGCCTTTATTGACTTCGAGGCGGTCATTTTCTGGATGGCACGAATCTTTTTCGGATTTATTTCGATCCCGCATCCCGACACCATGAAGCCCAAGAATTTTTTTGAGGTTACTCCAAAAGCGCACTTGACCGGGTTTAGCTTCATCTTATATTTTCGGAGGGCGCCGAAGGTCTCCTCAAGGTCGGCGACGTGGTTCTTTGTGGATTTATTTTTTACAAGCATATCGTCCACATAGACCTTCATGTTGCGGCCGATCTACTCTTTGAAGATCTTGTTCACCAGCCGTTGATAGGTCATCCCTGTATTTTTGGGGCCAAAAGGTATGACCCTGTAACAATAAAGACCACAGTTAGTAATAAAAGCAGTTTTTTCTTCGTCCTCCGGTGCCATCCTAATTTGATTGTAGCCGAAAAATATATCCATGAAAGTGAGAAGCTCGTGGCCCGGGGTCGCATCCACTAATTGGTCAATTCTGGACGGAGGGTAACTGTCCTTCGGATAGGCTTTGTTCAGCTTTTTGAAGTCTATATACATCCTCCACTTGCGTTTGCCTTCTTGACGAGAACCACATTGGAGATCCAGTTCGGATAGTTGACTTCTCTGATGAACCCAGCTTTCAGGAGTTTATCAACTTCCTCAGCTATTGCCACTTGCCTTTTCGGTGCATGACCTCGGATTTTTTTCTTCATCGATCGATGTTTGGGATCAACGCGTAGCTGTGGAATCTTCCTGGGGGAGAGCTCCGCCGAACCCTATGGTCCGGGCCCCTCTGCCTACGAGCTCGAGGGGAGTTCGGACATGCTTGTGTCCGGGGAGAGTTCGAGAATGTGGGCGAGTGAGAGTTCGAGAATGTGGCCGAGCTTCACTCGCCCCTTTTTTGACTGCGGGCTTGCTGGAGTCACCCGTCTGTCGCTCCTTCACGGCCTCCTCATCTTTCATCTTGAAGGCTTCCTCTGCTCGGGCATATCCTTCGGCCTGAGCCAGCAAATCAGCGAAGTCTCTGGGATACTTCTTTTACAGGGAGAATAGAAAATCGTTCTTTTGAAGACCGCTCTTCAAGGCGTCCATTGCAACTGATTGGTCTAGATTCTGGACCTCCAACGCGGCGACGTTAAAATGGTTGACGTAAGTTCGGATGGATTCTTCTTCTTTTTGCTTGATGTTGATGAGAGACTCCGAACCTCTTCGGGGACGCCGGCTGCTAACGAAATGAGCCACAAACTGGTGGCTCATCTGATCAAAGGAGAAGATGGTACCCGACTTCAGTGTCGAGTACCAATTTCTTGCTACTCCCTTCAAGGTAGACGAAAAAGCTCGACACAGGATGGCGTCTGGCGTGCCATGGAGCAGCATCATTGTCCGAAAAGCCTCCAGATGGTCAACCGGATCCGAGATCCCATCGTAGCTTTCAAATTGGGGGAGCTTGAAGTTCGACGGGATTGGTTCCTGCATGATCATTTGAGAGAAAGGAGGGTTAGTACAGATATCCTTACCGTAAGCAATGGGAGCATGACGGAGCTCTTCGATCTGCTGGTTCATCTCCTGGAATCTTTGATCTAGGAGGTCCTCTCGATTGTGAGTCTCGAGGGTCTTCTGGTGGAACAGAGGTAGGGACCCTCCGGGGGTGGAATCGTGATTAGACGGAGGGCTCTCCGCCTTCTGCTTCCCCTTTCCAAAGAAAATAGGGCGACTGGCCCAAGTGGCCCACCCGGTCGCTAGATTCTGGAACTCCGACGATGCTCTTTCCAGCCGCACTGATGCCTGCGGCTGTTGCTGCATGGCCTGCACTGCTTCGGTGAGGCTCCTGACCTGCTGAACCAGCAAGTCGAACTGCTCTATGCCGACTGTCGTTGCCGGAGGAGGAGGAACTTGAAAAACTGGAGACGAGGCCAGAGCTTACGGGTCTCGCTGAGATCTGGCCGTAGAGGCCGTGGATCGCCTGATGGATGCCTTTTGAGGAGGCATCAAGTGAAGATCTGACGAGAGAAGAAAGAGAAAATATCAAAAAAGATGACCGAAGACAATCCCGCTGAGTACTCCTTTAAAAATAAGGATACTGCGAAGACACAGCGTCCTCCTTCTAGCGCCAATTTTGTTGGTGCAGAATTCTGCCGACGTCGGAGAAGATGGAGTTGAGGAGATCGCGTCCACCATCGGGACCTGCAAGAGAAGTCTAAATCAGAGTTGGGGGTGCTCCGGCAAGACCCTCCGACGCTCAAGTCAGTACTCTGCCTCAACAGAAATGGAACACTCAAATGAAATTTTAGCAGAGTTTCGAGATAGAGTTTTTAGCTTAAAAAAGAACGGATTTGGGGGTCCCTTTTTATAGATAGAGAGTGTAACTGATTGACAGCAATATTTGTAACTGCTTGGTAGTGGGTCGTTCGGGGCCACACGGAGTTTGTTACGGAGAGTAGTAGCGTCAGGGGGTTGTTCAGGGCCACGTGGAATTTGTTATGGGGAGTGGAGTAGTGTCCGTTGTCGCGACTTACCGGAGAGTTCGGGCCTGACGGCTGAAGCTCGGCTGGGACGTCTGGTGGAGCAGAATGGCTCTCTATCTCAGTAATCTAAGAGAAGCTTGGATGTTTTCGAGGTTGCTGATGAGTCCACTGTTGTCGGGTGCCTTGGACGCTGATGCTGCAGGCGGAAGTCATCTACTGTAGAAGCTCGGATGGGGACTTTCTGTTGGAGAAGTCCGATAAGAGTCCGATTGCTAGAGAAGTCTGTTTGGGATTTGCCCGATGTGGAAGCTCGTCTGAAGATTGTCCGTCGGAGAGGTCCGATTTCATGAGGAATCTGACAGAGAGTTATCCGGCAGTGGAGTTCGGATGGCGCTAGGGAGGCTCGTCCGCTGGAGGAGTTTTGAGGAAACTAGGGAAGGTCGAACGTTGGAGGAGTCCGAAATTCAATTCTGTTGTAGAAGTTTGGACGGAGCCTGGCTCCTGTAGGAGTCTGAAATGAGGCCGCTTATTGTAAAAGCTCGGACGAAGATCGGTTGCCGTGGAAGCTCGGATGGAGACTTCTTATTATAGAAGTCTTGCTGCTGGAGAAGCTCGGTCACTGATGAAGTCCGAAAGAAGTTTGGAATAGAAATCTGACTGGTGGAGCCCGTCTATTGTAAAAGTTCGTTTGGGATCCATCCTCTGTAGAAGTTCGGACGGAGTCTGGCTCTTGTAGGAGCTCGAATGAAGATCGATTGTCGTGGAAGCCCAGATGAAGACCGCTTACTGTAGAAGCTCGGATGGAGACTTCTTGCAATAGAAGTTCAGAGTAGAGTCGATCGTGGCTGGAAGAAGTCTGGAAGAGATTCGGAGAGTAGTCGATCACTGTAGAAAATCGGCTGGTAGTGAAGCCCGGAGAGCATTTGGAGCAGTCCGGTAGATGAATGGAGGAGCTCATCATTGGAGAAGTCCGGATGGTATTATGGAAGCTCGGACGGTCGGGGAAGTTCAGAAAGACACCTCACAAGGTCGGAAGCCGGAAGAGTCCTAGGAGGGTTGGCCTCTTACAAACTTCGGCTGGGGTTATTTTATACCTAACAAATTATTTTTTTTACATGTATACCCTCATAAATATATTAAATTGCATATCCTCATAAAGTTACCATTTACATCTATACCTTTATAAATGTTTCTTTTAGAGTATCTATCTATTAAGATATTTTAGTCATTTCAATTTTAAACCACTAATTTATTAACGGTGTTAGATGGCATAGGTATAAATATATAAAAAGAGAAAAAATAAGGGCATACATGTAAAATAAGTATTTTTGAGGGATACATATAAATAATAATTTTAGGAGAGTATTCATATAAATTATAATATTTGAGAGGGTATGTACTTAAAAAGAGTTAATAAAAAAAATATTATCTAAATCAACCCAATCTGACTGTTGATAGGCCCATGGTTAGAGTTTGGCATGGGGTATGAGAATTTTGTCTAGGTTAGTTTCAGGTTGGCTTAGTTTGATAAGTATTATTTACATTATATTTCCAACCAAAAAAATCTATATAAAATAGAAGCAACTATGGTGCTCTTTTAAGATTTTTTATAAAAAAGTATAAAAGATCTTAACCATTCATTAGATACAAATAGTTACAAAATTTCATGAAGAAACCGGTTGCCACCCTTCTTATTTTAATTTTATTGTTTTTAAAAAAATTTGATTTGGTTGAGGTTTCCTCATCTCCAACTCTTGTTCTATCCTCGTTGTATCCCAATATCATTTGCTTCCCTGCACTACTCGCCTACTTGCATTAGTTGTCTCCACTCCTCCAATCCCTATTTTCTCCCATGATTTAGCCCTACTGCTAAATAAGATAACCCACATTGCCTGCCTCCCCATGTGGTCCATCTCCCTATGCTGGTTACTTCCACCTCCTCCAAATCTCATTTTCTTCCCGAAGCTATTGCAACACTGGCTGCATGCCCAAGCTGCCCATGTCCCTACCCCGAACAAAAGCACCTTCTCCAAACCCTATTTTCTCTCCTAATCTGTCCCAACACTGGTTGCCTTCTCACCGGCACCCGCTTCCCCATGCCTCCCACCTCCCCACTGCCACACCCATCCATAATGCTGCTTATCTCCTTACTATTTCATCTCCCTTTATGACAAAATTATGAGCATTTTCTATGATGCTTTCAAAGAGTAGAATCATCATCTAACTATAAAAGAAATGGTCATCCGATTTAGTAAGAATGTTCAAGATCTATCTACTTGCAACTACCCACAGGCGATTACAATCATGTTTTCAAACTCCAAGGTTGTTTTATGGTTGTTAATCCCAAGAAATAATTTTGATGATCACAAAATATTGGAGCATAAAAATGATCTAATAACTTCAAAGTTTGCCTTGAGATTGATGTAGGATGTTGATGCCTTTGACAAGCCTTAAAGTCTCTTGAAAGAAGTTTGAACCAAGAAAAATCAGTTTAGAGATGGATTCCTTAAGAAAAGCAAATTTAAGGAGTTCGAGTCAACTCATGGTCTCAACCGAATCAACTCTAGCATAATCTGTGTGTAGCACGTAAATCTGGCACACAAGCGAGCCAACTTGAGGATGCCCCGAGCCGACTCTCTCAAGAAAAATAAAAAGCCGATTTTTGTAGACCTGAAATCGAGCCAACTCAAGAGATGCTCGAGCTGACTCTTGAACACAAGCAAGCCAACTCTTATTCTATGAGGCGACTCTCTTAGGAGAAATAGAAAGTCAAATTTTGTAGATCTGAGAGAGCCAACTCAGGAGGTATTCGAGTTGACTCATGGATACCGGTGAGCCAACTCAAAATTATTTCAAGCCGACTCAGCTTCTGACAGAGATAATGGCTAGTTATGCAGGATGTCTAGTTTTGTTCAAAATTCTTTCAATGGGTATATGTCACCTCCAACGATCAATAATGGCTAGAAATGGGTTCAAAATGCATCAAACTTGGAGGGAATGAGAGGAGATATAAGAGAAACTAAGGAATAAATAAGAAATATACTTTTCAAGAAAAAAGGCCAAGAACTTCAGCATTTACTGCATTCAAGAGTATTCAACTACTTTCAACTAATTTTCTCTTGAGATTTGTGAGGGCATTCAAGGAGAAGTCAGTGAACATTAAGAGAAAGCATTTAAGCCTTCTCCGAGCAAGCTACATCGACAACAATCTACTATTTTAAGGAGCTTTTTTTGAGTTTTTCATTTCTAATTTTCTACAACAAGTTTTAGAGGGACTAAAACTAGAGGAAAGGTTTTATCCAAACCTATTAATTGGATTGGGAGCCTTGGGTTAAGACTTGTAAAGATTTGATTGGTTGTCCTAATAAAATCAATTGGGTTGTTTGTGATCTCGATAAAATAAATGGTTGTATTCTTGTGAATATAGTGAAATTCTGAAGTAGGTACTTGGGGAGTCGATATAGGTGCTTTGAGTACACCGAACCACTATAAAAATTACTTATGTTTGTGTGTGTAATTGACTCTCTTCTTGAGCATTGCATTTAATTTGCTATTCACTGTACTTTACTTAGTTACATTTGCCAAATGGCACATACTTGCCTAAAATTTTAAGAAACCCCATTAATCCTCCCCCCTCTTAGGTTGTCTAGCTGGGTAACAACGGTGGAAGGAAATAGTTATTGTGGTGAAATTTTAAAACTTTAGGGGCAATTTTGAAAGGGCTTTCTCCTCCATTTATACAATTTTTTCTCTAGCAATAGAGTAAGATTTTCTCCACCTCTATAGTCCCTTCATGCTTCAATGAAGGCAGATAGCATCCCATTTCCATACACCAAAGAATCTAATCAATTGGCTGTGAACGATGAGATTATGGCATTCCTCAATTGGTGTCGTTCGTGGCATGCAGTGGCTGCACAATGTTGTGTCTCTGCTGGATTGGTCTTCTCCACTAGAGCATATCTTTCCCCCACTTAGAGCATTATTTTGGTCAACAGATCACTCAAGGAGAACTCTTGTTTCCCATCGGCCACCCATTCAACAAAATTCTGAGCCAATTTCCAACCCCACCATTTTCCTGAAATCCAAAACCTTGATCAAATGGGTAATGTTAATGTTATGCTTTTACTAGCATCTTAGATTTTATTCACATATCCATCACTCCCTTAGATTTTATTCACTGAAAAATCTTGTTCAACTTGCTATAGCCAAAACGAAGTCCAAGATTCCTCAGTACAAGCAATGATAGTAGCTTCTTTCCCCGCCCATGCCTAATCCTAACTCTGAAAAAGAGATAAATCCTCCTTTTGTTGGTAGAAGGCTAGTGATTAAAGATAATACAATAAGATTACATCAAGCTAAGAAATCCAAAGTATGCAAATGTTAATACGTAGCTTACATATTGGAATTTGTAAGCTACAAACATAATAACAATCTATGCTTGGTCAAGCATAGCATATGCACCTCTCTATATTGTTATATGACACAATCAAATTAATACCTTCAAGCATAAGGGAATATTGGGTGGGTCACTTTGTATTACATTTACAACGACATCACATGCTTATTTCTTACCAAAAGGGGGAAAAAATAAAATAACTACAATGGCGAACCTTAATTGTTGTATTAACTCCTAAATACCCATTATTGCTTCATAGTGCCAGAAGGAGGTAAAGTAGGGGAAAGTCATTGCTCAAATAGTCATCCAATAGCCCTTCTTCCCACATATCACAAACAAAAATAGTCATGTGCATGCTAACTTGACCAGACTTAGAAAGATGGAACTTGCAAGAGGCCAAGTTTCTATGAACATCCCATGCTCACATGCACAAATACAAACAAAAACAGATTGTTGATATGGAACATTCCAACTAATTTCTATTTTCTAGCTATAAATTTTCTCCCTCTATAATATCAAAGATGTGATTAATTTATGGTCCATTACTGGTTTAGGTGTTCTCTACCTATGATTTTAGAAGTATGGAAAGTGGTGCAGAGCATCCTTTTGTTTGTGGTGGGAGGTGGCGTGGAGGAAGGAGGTGTTCATTTTAGCCCTCTAATTTTGACAATGAGATGAATTAGTCTTAGTAGATTTATTAGATAGCACATGTAGACAAACATTATGTATTTTCAATCACATATTTTCAAGTATCTTCATCAAATTTAATATTTGAATGTTCAAATTCCTATCAGCATGAAGATGCACAAGAGGACCATAGTATAAAATAAATTAATCTATGTACACAAACTATGCAGGAGATGAATTTCATGTAGGATACAAGTTCGATGGATAACATTGACTTAGCAATAGATATAAGGTGCTTTCCAAGACGATTAGCATGATTAATAATTTGAACAGTGCATAGAAGGATGTGATAAAAGAGATGGGATTTGATAGTATATTATGCATGCAAATGATCAATCTTCACTGAGTCCTCTTGGCTTAGTTTTTCAAAAGATGTGATTCCATTAAAAGATTAGTCAGGACTAATAATGCAGATATCCCTATTACAGAATGAATGATAAAGGAGAAGAGATATAAAGACAAAAGCACAAATCAAATGTTAGGGGACATGTATGTTGTAGGTGGCATATGGTAGATCGCTATAAATCACTTGATTTCGTATATCAAGAATAGCAATGATAGAAATGAACATTTTAAAAAAAGATTCATGCTATTGCTAGTAGGAGTCTTCCTTGCTCAAGACACAATGATTGATATTTGTTGGGTGGATGTCTGGCCAGGACACCACCTCCCAAGATTCTTTCAGTACCACGCGATGCAGCAGGAAGAAAGAAGAAACAAAATAAAAGGAAAAATAATCAAAATACGTGGATCAGCCACAAAAGGGCTCGCCTCCACGGGGCATGCAAACTTCATTATGAAAAAGAAATTTTACAAGAGGAGACCTCACCCTCAACCCTTGTACACCCAATTCTCTCTCACCTGAAGTTCCCCTCACAAAAGCTCTCTCTCTCTTGGAGACCCCCTGAACCCCTGAAGAGCCTGGCGACCGCTGTCCAGGAGCCTCCTGCTCCTTCTCTCACAGCGCTCTCACCTCTCTCTCTCTTCTCGGATTCGTACGGTGCGAGAAAACCAACCACTTACCCTGTTCTCTGTGTACAGGGCCTTTTATAACCTTAATCACGACTTAGATCATGATTAGGACTCCTTAATCAACCCAAATCACGTCCCAGACCGTCGGATCAAGACCGGGAGCCACCTGAGCCGTTGGATCGCGCTTCGATCCACAAAATAGTATCGTGGACTGCAAGAAATGCGTGGGAAACGCCCACGCGGTCCACAGGCCCCGCTGTGGACCGCCCGGTCTACGGTGGACCGGGGCAAAGGGGCCGCGGGCCTGGGTTGCGCATCCCGCGTGGGCCTGGGTCGCGCGTCCCGCGCAGGCCTGGGTCGCGCGTCCCGCGTGGGCCTGGGTCATGCATCCCGCGCAGGCCTGGGTCGCGCGTCCCGTGCGCCGCCGCCTGCGGTCGCACCGCCGCCGGTCGCCGGCGGTCCTCCGCCACCTCGATTCTCGTGCCGACTTCAAAAGCTCGTATCTCCTCCATCCGAGCTCTGTTTCAGGTGATCTTGGTCTCGTTGGACTTCGTTTTTCGCTGCGAATCTCGCTGTGGGCTCAATGTAGACTGAATCTCGAGGCGTCAAATCCTAACAATCTCCACCTCGACTCGACGGCCTCCTCCAAACTCTGAGAGCTTCTGGATCTCCTCGCCCCCATGCCTTGGGGCAATCGCCTGCTGATCATGGATGGGCAAACATAGGAGTCGAGCCAGGCTGCTCGATCCCATCTCCGTCGTATGCTGTGCTCCTTCTGACCTGAGTCCTGCTTGGGGCATCATCCTGCGGCAATAAGAATCTTACCTTGCGACATCGCCTCTCGTCCTCCCGAGTCTCTTGTCTCGTGTCCGATCCGTCTCCTGGAGCTCCACCTCGCTCTGGGCTCCACCTGGCTCATCAAGCTTCACCTCGCACTGGGCTCCCTGCCAGGTAATAATGTCCTTTGCTCCCCTTCTTCCCCTCCAGCACAATCCTATCGCCGCGTAGCACCCTCAGGATTCCTCCACCAGCTACCATCCTGTAGCCTCTCGAATCTATTCTGCTAAGTGAGATAAGATTCTGTCTGAAATCGGGTATGTATCGGACCTCCCCCAATCTCCTCACTGCACCGTCATGTATCCTCCAGCTGACCGTCCCAATGCCTCTGATCGCACAGCTTGATCTATCCGACAGATATACAGTGCCCTCACTGTTCTCCAAGGAGTCAAACTGCTCCTCTCTGCAACACACATGATAGGGGCATGCAGAATCTAATATCCACTGCTGGGAAGAAGTAGATACCTCGTCAGATATCTCCAGGACATCTCCACCTGAATTACTGCCGGCCGTCACTACAGCAGCCACCGTCCGATTTTTCAGTTGAGGGCAATCTCTGGCTAGATGCCCCAACTCCTCACACCGGTAACACCTGGTTTTGCTCAAGTCCCTCCTGGACTTGGACCGCCCTCGTTGCGATCTCCTATCGCTCCATCTACCGCCTCCTGCTCCTCTAGAAGCCACCAAAGCTGAGCTACTGTCACCTGAGCTCGAAGCTGGGTTCTCCCTCCTGAGAACCTCGTTCTGGAGTATCGCCGTGGTGACCTCATCCATCTTGATAGTGCTCTTCCCCACTAGAAGAGCAGTCACCAAGGACTCGTACGAAGGGGGAAGCGACGCCAGCAAAACCAGCGCCCTGGTCTTCTCCTCAACATTCTCGCCAACGCTGAGAAGGTCGGTGAGGATCTTCTGAAAGTGGCTGAGATGCTCCTGCATGCTCTGTCCTTCAGTCATCCGCAGTTGGTAAAATTGCCTCCAGAGGAAAAGAGTGTTGGTGAGAGACTTCGCCATGTACAACTTCTCGAGCTTCGACCACAGCACCGTCAGAAAAGTCTCGCTCAGCACATGGATCACCACCTCATCCGTCAGGTACATGCGGATGGTACTCACCGCCTGCATCTGTAGTCATTTTCAATCCTGTACCTCCATGGTGGTTGGCTTTTCATCGCACAAGAGAGCATCGATCAACCCCTGTTGGATGAGCACGTCCTTCACCCTTGCCTGCCATAAGGAGAAATTGCTCTTACCATCGAACTTGTTGATCTCCATCTTGATTGTTCCTATTTTCTCCATCTTCAGTCTTACTCACCACCACTGCAATCTGCATCCTTGTACCGCCTTGCTTTGATACTATTTGTTGGGTGGATGTCTGGCCAGGACACCACCTCCCAAGATTCTTTCAGTACCACGCGATGCAGCAGGAAGAAAGAAGAAACAAAACAAAAGGAAAAACAATCAAAATACGTGGATTAGCCACAAAAGGGCTCGCCTCCACGGGGCATGCAAACTTCACTATAAAAAAAAAATTTTACAAGAGGAGACCTCACCCTCAACCTTTGTACACCCAATTCTCTCTCACCTGAAGTTTCCCTCACAAAAGCTCTCTCTCTCTTGGAGACCCCCTGAACCCCTGAAGAGCCTGGCAACCACTGTCCAGGAGCCTCCTGCTCCTTCTCTCACAGCGCTCTCGCCTCTCTCTCTCTTCTCGGATTCGTACGGCGCGAGAAAACCAACCACTTACCCTGTTCTCTGTGTACAGGGCCTTTTATAACCTTAATCACGACTTAGATCATAATTAGGACTCCTTAATCAACCCAAATCATGTCCCAGACCATCGGATCAAGATCGGGAGCCATCTGGACCGTTGGATCATGCTTCGATCCGTGGAATAGTACCATGGACCGCGAGAAACGCGTGAGAAACGCCCACGCGGTCCACAAGCCCCGTTGTGGACCGCCCGGTCCACAGTGGACCGGGGCAAAGGGGCCGCGAGCCTGGGTCGTGCGTCCCGCGTGGGCCTGGGTCGTGCATCCTACGCAGGCCTGGGTCGCACGTCCCGCGCGCCGCCGCCTGCGGCCGCACCACCGTCGGTCGCCGGCGGTCCTCCGCCACCTCGATTCTCGTGCTGACTTCAAAAGCTCGTATCTTTTCCATCCGAGCTCTATTTTAGGTGATCTTGTTCTCGTTGGACTCCATTTTTCATTGCAAATCTCGCTGTGGGCTCAATATGGGCTGAATCTCGAGACGTCAAATCCTAACAATATTCTTATTTCCTATTAAAATATAGTCGAAAATGTCAACCGTCCTCCTACATATCATTGGGCAAAATTTACCTTAAATTTTTCTCATTTGAAATATTATAAAGGTACAATATGGAAAGCTAAAATATCTGCAAGGATGCCTTGTATTTTTTTATGTTTGAACTTTTATATGATATTCAATTAATCTTATTATTTTTCCTAATTTATTTCACTTAATTTTATATGTTAGAATGTTGCATCTTTGGCTTTGTATCTATGAGCATATTTGGATTTCTCTCCTTAGATCCGTCATCATTTCTTGTACATATCTTATCATGGCTTACTAGATAAAGAAGCATTACAAACAAAATGAGGAGTATGAGATGGAGCATAGATAGGACAATGAAAATGTGATTATGCAATTGAGGCTCCTCAAGACAGAAGAGCCTTAATAGGTAGGAAAGAGATTAGGAAATGTGATGGTAAATTTTATGGATCCTCATACAATATCAAAAAAACTTTTATGGATGTATACATTTATTATACATATTAAGCTAATAAGATTTAACATAACAAGAGAAGCAACTTATGTTTACATCAAATGAGTCACCACATGACTTTAAGTCGAGAGCGTTCATTAAAAAAGATCCTTCAGAAACTTGTGAGGGATAGGAGAAACTTTCAGTGACACTTAGTAGCATATAGTGGCAATCTAGCAGAACAGAAGGATAAACCCCTAGATGTAGTTATCGTGTGATCAAATTCCTCTATCGAGAGTCCCGACAAGATGCAAGTCATGGAACCTCCTCAAATCCTAAGCATCCGTCATATGTCAGACTTAATTAGCTCGAGTCCAATCGTGAATCTCATGAAAACTTCTTTCCATAATCATGCTATTATGGCCACAGATTTATGAACTCAGCCTCTTAGGTCGCATAGGACTACTCAACTACCAAGACGGATAGATCTCCTATAAGTACACTCATACTTATACAGTGAACCTACTGTAGCCAACATCCACTATAAGAATTCATATGGCTAGGAATCATATTTATGTGTAGTTAAACTATAGCAACCCCACTATGAGCAGATGAGGCACCATAGATAAAAGAACCACTCACACAACTACAACATCGAGAAGTCACTGACGAGCGAGTAGGTATCCATGTGACTTCTTGTTCTTGATCACACTCAGTATCATTGTTCTCTAACAACCACCTGTACTCTCGCTCCAGTATCCCAACACTATAGACTCAAGATCCGTCTACTCAAAAAAAAATGATCTATGCACTAGTCTACTCGAATCAATCACCATCTCTATGATATTCATCAACTGAAAGCTTTTAGAAATTAATCTATAATAACACATATCTTAAATTCTAAACTCTTAAAAATATGTGTCATTGACCATTAACTCTATGGACGATTCTATAACACATTACTCTAGAATGGATATAGTTGTCCATAATTTTAATTTTAATAAATCAAGCACAAACTTATGTCCTAGAAAATTACAATATGTCAACCAACAATTGACTTTCCATATTATACATCTAACATATTTCATTCTTCTAATTAGGAATATTGTTCCTATACTGACTATGATTAGAATATGATCGTCTAAAGAAATTCTTCATAAGAGACCTTTGAAAAATATCCTATATAAGTCTATGAGATAGATATAGGTCTATGAGATAGATCTATTAAGATGCTAGTTTCACAGAAGATGTATATAGAAGAGATGCTGAAGGGGTTCAATATGAAAAAATTCTAAAAAAATTTCTACCCTTGGGTATTTGATTAATCTCTACGAGAAGATGTGTGGGACATATCTGTGGGGATATAGTACATGAGCCAAATCTCTTATGCTTTAGTTAGTGGGAGCCTTATGTATACTATGTACATGACCAGATATATCATTGCTGTGAGTATCATGAGCAAATATTGGTTGAATCCAGATCGAGAGTACTGGATAGCTGTAAAAATATTTCTAAGTGCTTGAGAAGCACTTAGGATATGTTCATGATCTTTGAGGGGAATCAAAGTTGAGGATAAAAGGATATAACAAATTAGACTTTATGTCTGATATTGATGGTAGAGAGTCTATATTAGGAAAAATATTTTTTTATGCAGTGTAGATTCGATAAATTGGAAGAATTTCAAACAACTAATCATTACAAATTTCAAAAGCCATGTATGTCACTGCTTATGAGGTTGCTAGGGAAGCTTTCTAGTTAACAAGGATTTATTTCAAAACTGGATGTAACATCATCAGATGGCACAACACTGTACTGCGACAATAGAGATGCCATTGTTTTAGCTAAGGAGCCTAGGTCTCACTAAAATTTTTAGCACATAAGAGCAATTATTCGTGACTATTTCCAGAAGTAAGACTTCAAAAATCAAGAGTATACCCCATGAAAATATGACGGATCTATATACTAAACCATCTTACCAACAAAGGATCAAAGCACATCTTGAGAAGATAGGGCTTAAGTCTATGGCAGATTGATTTGAGTGCAAGTGGAAGATTATTTGATGTATGCCCTAGAATCTAATCAGACTGATACATTAATTCTTTTTAGGACATAATTTCATAGTTAATCTAATTATTTAGGATAGTTAATTACCATTCATATAGTATATTTATCCATGAATCGTTCAATGAATTAACAAGATGATGATACATATTCTCAAGAGTTGAGAATTTGAGGTATGTGTCATTGGTGATTAATTCATAAACTGCTCTCAACCATAGGATCATCACGGAGATGATGATCGATCCAGATAGGTTGGTACATGGATCGCTTTCTTAGGATAGACGAGTCTCGAGTCTGTGGGGATACTGAAGCGAGAGTGCAAATATTTGTTAGAGAATAAAGGCATCGAGAATGACCAACATGAGAAGTCACTTGGATGTCTACTCACTTGTCAGTGACTTTCTCGATGCTATAGTAGTTTGAATGGTTCTTTGACCTGTGGTGTCTCAGCTGTTCACAATGAGGTTGTTGTAGTTTAACTACATCATAACTTGATCTCTTAGCTATACAAAGTCTTAAGATGTATGTTGGCTGCAATAGATTCATTGTAGGAATAAAGTGTGCACCTAGATGAGATCTATCGACCTTAGTAGAAGTAGAAAAGTTCTATGCAATTCGTGATACTGAATTCAGAAAGTCTTTGACCAAAGTAAGTGTGAATACTGAAAAAAAGTTTTCACGAAAATTCACAAATGAACTTAGAGGGCGCACAAAGTTGGGGCGGCAAAAAGAGAAGAGTCCTCTTTTAGGACTCTATCCAAAACCCTAACAAACCCTAGCCCTAACTAGCTCCTATTTAAAAGGAGAAAAGGTGGCTTCTCAAATATGATCTCATAATGAAAAAGGAGAGGTTTTAGGCATGAAGAAAAGAGAAAAAAAGATGGAGGGTGCAGGGGTTGTTGGGCGCATCATCCTTTCTTTCTAACAACTAAGAATTGGTTGTTAAAGGATCTCTTTTTCTCTCTTTCTTTATCCAAGACTTGGACATGCTTTGTCTCTCTCTCTTCTCCATAGATGTCCAAGAGTTGGATAAAAGAAAAGAGATTTGATCTCTTGATTCCTTCTCCTCCATGATTAGTCCAAGATTTGGATGAAAAGAAAAAAAAAGAGATTGGATCTCTTGTTCTTCTTCTTCTTCAAATTTTTTTCTTTCTTTTGAGAAGAGAAAGAAAAAAAAAATAGATTAGATCTGATTTTTTGATTTTCCTATAAATCTCTTTAATTCTCTTGAGAAGAAAATCAAAAAGAATCAAAGATGCGACAATCCAAGGAGCGATCTCTGTAAGAGTGCTAGTATCTCGATGAGATCGGGATCTTCTGATTAGATCAACTTTGTGTGGATATCTATAGAGGTCGGATGCTTATGCGACTTCAAAAAGACCTTGAAGACATCCACAAATCATCGGATCGTGACTTCAACAGACCATAAAGATATCTATGGATCATCAGATTACGGTGAAAATCTACCTGTGCAAAGGTAAAAATCAGATTTTTATTTTTGCTTGAATCTTAATCTTGTACATATGATGATGCTTGGCTTTATGTTAAGATATGATCTCAATATGCATGCTTGATTAAATTAGATCTAATTAGAGATTTATTTTAACATCATTCTGATATAAGATTGCCTTTGCATAATGTTGATACGTTATATTGCATGGTTGTTTTAGAACAATGTTGAAAAAGTTTTGAAATTCTCCTCCATTGTGTATTTAAAAATTTCTAAAATCTCTACATGCATACTGGATCACCATGTGATGGTATTTTCTAACAGTGATTTATTATCTCTGGACAACTATGTATTATATGACCATGCTTCTTGCAATGTCCACATCGATACTTCCATACTTTAAAGTGAGACTTCAAACGCTTCTTTGATACTCTTTTGCTAGTCAAGAGAAGATGATCAAGGACCTTAAGAGAGGGGATACACTTCCATTTAGTTGATTTTCAACATGAGAACTAAAAAATTTGGGATCATAATGAATATTTAAATGTTTCTATTGATTGTCTATCATTGCCAAGATCTCATCATAGCACTCTTCGAACTTAGATGGTTCATAAAATAGTCAATTTTCTAGACTCATAAAATAATGATATTTAATTGATTATTGGGATGTAAGACATATGTTTGCATACCTATTTGAGAGGATTCCCACTTAATATTTTTTGTCTGATGATACCATATGCAACATAAAAAAATCGTTGTATGCTGCACTTGATTCAGAACAACAAAAATTTGACTACAAGGTTTGTTCTCTGTTTATAAGTTCAAACAACTATGCATAGTATCTTCAATACCATCACTGGACATGTATTAAACTATGGCTATAATTTAAACATCCTTTTGCTCCCATGATGTGTTTGAAGGAGGAGAGCCTATAACATTAGAAATACCTAATATACTAATTAAAAGTTCTTTTTGCATGAGCTCAAATATAATAAAAGTGCATATATTTGCAAATCTATTTTGAAATTCGTTTAACTCTGTGCAATAAAAAAAATAATTGTAATACTTTACTATGATAGTGACCCTCATTTTGATGCAATGTTAATATTATATAGTTTATAATAATCAATTAGATCTTTCAAGTATTTCTTTTGATTAAGATATCTATGCAAATGAGTTTAGACTCTTACTTCGTTGGATACTTGTATATCCAAAAAAAACTCCTTGGAAATAGGCTTCAGCTTAATATTTCTTAGTTTTATATAAAAAACTTCATATTTTTATAATCTTCGCTAATCTCATACTTCGTAAGTAGTTCATTTCATTTATTTTCAAACTGATTTGAGTGTATCTATGAAACATTAGACTTCTAATATTAGATAAAGTGGTATGATTTTATATGTCGAGTAATTTTCTCGACATATGCCAACTACATGAATGATGGATAGTATTTGAAAGTATGCTCTTGATCATTTTACCCATTACATGGTCACCGTCTATGATGATAAATTGTAGATGATTTTGATACATTGCCTTCAAAAATATCATTAACAACCATTTGTAGCTTTGAACACTTTTATTAGAAACAACTCTACCTCCAAAAATTATGGTTTTTGATAATGGTTTATTCCAACAAAAGGAATGAAAAGCATGGAATAATGGTTAGTATAATAAATACTAACAAATATGAATATCTCCCCAAATTCATTATAATTAAGATGAGACTAAGTATCACACCAAAATAAATTAGTTAAGTGGCCTTCACAATCTATTTCATAACCATAAAAAATTTTTTGATATTTTTTACTACACATCTTTATATGGTTTAATACCTCTTCTGCATCCCTTTAAAGAGTCTTCTTTTTAGAATTTTGGTATTAAAAATTATAAAGACCCTTTGCTGTGAAATCTAAATTATTATATCAACCTTCTTTATGCTCCATAAAATTCAAAACTTTATTCTTATGAATACCTAAAGCTGCTAAGCTAGAAATTTTTACTTTTTAGCATCATCTATCTAATGATACAATCCAAGAAATCGAACTTCATATGTTTTCAGTAACTAATGATTATGTTTTCACTAAAATCAAGAATAAACCATTTTCTCATATTGAGATCAAGATGAATTGCCAGTTGTGCTAGATAATTACATCAAGTAAAAACTCATTCTTTTCTTTCTCTGTTAGTTTTACCCATATGCTTCCCATCTTGTAACCCTTTCTTTGAGTAAATAAAATACCTTTAGATTATTGTTTTTATTTTTGAGTCATATAATGCTTTATCTATTTTGATACTAAATCCTTGATACTTAGCATATTTATTGAAAAATTGGTAATCTTGCTGTTTTGATAGAAAGGTCATTGGAATAATATCCTTATATGTGAGATATAGTGTGTTAACAAACTCTACATGAGTTACATCTTTATTACATTCATCAGTAGGCATCTTATCTTTCATCACAAAATTGCTTTCCAAAAATTGATATTATTAATTCATCTGTATTGAATAATAAGAAAAGATCACAAAATGATGATATTTGTGTAAATTTAATTGCAAGATCTTATGCAATAAATAACACAACTTAATGGTAGCCGACATTTCCACAAACACCTTATACCCTTATAGATATGCTACATCATGCAAACATTCAAATAAGCCATCATATAAACTTGAAATTAAATATATTTTAATTAACAACTTATGCATATCAAACATTTGAGAAAATATTTCATCAAATAATTCACCAATAAGGAAAGTAATTAAAATCTTTTATAAGATGTATTATTGGTGTGATAAATGGTATGTTACCATTCACTAGTTGTGCAATAATTTATTCAAAGATACTCTTTCTTGTATGTATAAAACTTTCATGAAGTTAAAGACTCCTTCATTAATTAGTCATACTATTTTTATGCTTCAACCAGACATACTTTTGGACTCTTTAAGTATAGAAAGATCATCAAAATTGTAGTTAGTTGGAAGTATCACAAACTATTGAAGCTTATGGGCTTGATTGTTAATTATGGAGATATTCTAGATACACTTGGTGTTTGGCATAAGCTGCTAATATGATGATTTTACTAATCTCCAGGTGCATGGAGAAGCAAGACAAAGGATCTCTCCAAACTCCTCTCAAGTAAAGTAGTTAAAATTTTTTCATGAGAAAAAGATAAGGACTTCTTGGCTCAATGAACTTTCAAATAGGTCTAACCCATCTAACTAATCTTCTACAAACAATCACTATCTATATAAAATAGGAAATACCAATAATGAATGCAAATGTAGAACAAACATGCACGGACAAAACATCCAATCTGTTTATCACATATAACTATAAAGATGATGAGATTGCCCTTACTATGGAGCTACGCAACAAATAGATGCTAGCAAAATGATAAGGAAATGAGTAGCGATATGGAGGTGGCAGGCTTAAGAAGCTAAGTACTGTGGGAAGGTAGTCGATATAGGAAGACAGGTGCCACTGGGAGTTGGATGGCACTAGGATAGATCATAGGAGAAAATAGAGTTTGGAGAAAGTAGTCTTATTAGTTTGGTACATGGACACAAGCGGTGCTGCAATAGATTGAGGGAGAAAACAGGGGTTCGATGAGGAGGCAGTCAATGCAGGAAAGCAAATAGTGGGGAGAGGCGGGCGGCATGGGTAGTATTATTCAGTATAGAGCTAGATTAGAAGAGAAATCAGAGTTGGAGGAGTGGAGATGGCCAAGCAGGGAGGCGGGTAGTATGGGGCGATAGACGACATTGGGATGGATCGAGAATAAAGTGAGGATTGGAGATGAGAAAGTCCCAGCCAAGTTAAACATTTTTTAGAAAAAAATAAAATAAAATGAGAAGGATGGCAACTGATTCCTTTACTTGATAAGAGAAAATTTTCCAATTACACTTATCTAATGAATGGTTAGGATCTTTCTTACTTTTTTATAAAAAATGTTAAAAAAGCACCATATGATATCCCAAAATAATTATATAAAAAATTTTTTTATCATTTTATATTTTTTTTATCAAAATATCTTGACCATAGTATCCTTAGTTCCCTTTTTTATGAATATGCCGAAAAAATACAATTAAGAAGTATATAATCTATATATACCTTATTTCCGTACCTCCCTCTTTTATCTATACTTCTATATGACATCCTGGGAAAACTCTATCTATAAAAAAAAAAATCTCTACCCATCAATGGATTTTCAAAATCTTTATTATATCATTTTTTTTACAGCAAAAATACTTGTCATCTATTTAAAAAAAATGCAAAGATATCTTGATAATTTCTCTAGAGCACTAATTATAAGAAATAAGGGCTTTACTAGCGGTTAAAATTATTGGTAAAAGCAAAAAAAATGCTGAAAAAAGATTTACCAGCGGTTTCCCAAACTATTGAAAAAATTCAAATATTTCTCGACTGTCATGACTGCTTGAAAAAATTGAACTTTTACTGGCAGTTTCGGTGTTAACTGCTAGAAAAATAAAATATATCCCATCGGTCACAACCACTAACTAAAGATTTAGAAATTTTTTTCAGTACTCGTTTATAACCATCGAAAATATTTTAGTGGCATTTCTAACCACAAAAAATTTGATCGCTAAAAAATTTTAATCTTATAGTAGCAATTTTGATCATTGGGAATATGAATTTAGCAGCACTTTGATCATTGGGAATATATATTTAGCAGCAAATATATCTGCTAACAATAATCTTTTAACAATGAATATGACTGCTGGCAATACATTATATATTAGTTTTTAAAAAATAGATAATCTGATAACTTGAATATAGCGTATTCCCTTTTCAGTTGCATCTTAAAGCCACCTGATATACTAAAAATATGTAATTTATCAAAATTTTGAATTCAACTTTCATAAATAATTAGAATTAATTACTCTTTCATAAAGCAAAAAAAAGTTTACAATAAAAGGTGCTTTTCATATAACAAAATTAACAGTGATGAAAGTGTAAATTTTTTGAACAAAGTTGTACATATATCCTTAAGATTTTGATAAAAAAATCTATTATCCCAAGTAGACAAAATAAAAAAAGGACCATATAAATAATGATTAGAAGCTTTTCATCATTTCTCAGCAAGTTCAATTTGCAAAAAAAAGAAAGAAAAGCATAATTAGCCCATAAGTAAATAAAAAAAAAGAGTAATAAAAATTAATAGAAAAGATAGATAAAAACTGTAATACATATAAAAATAGAGGGCCATGCAATTGTTGACCCAATAGCATCACCAATAACTTACTGTAGTCCATCAATTTGGATCAATGGCCCATTTTGCATCTTTATAAAATTAATACAAATCTCCCAAAATTTGGTTCCTAGAATAGTATTACCTACCATCTTAGATGGATTTTTACTTATAAGTATTCTGCGTGCCACCTCAATTTTGTGTGGCCATCTTAAACTCTTCAAGATGATCTCATTTTCTTCCTATAGATAGAGTTTTCAATTTATCAATATAATATGAATATAAAGCAAATATTTGTGAAATATATGAAAAAGTAATAGGAAATGATTAATTTACCTTGATGGTGCAAGCTTGTTGAGACCTTGCTCTTTTATCTTAACTTTTTTGTAATTAAGTAAAGAATATGATTCATAACAAAAAATAGATTCATCCAATATCAGCCAATATAAACAAAAGTGCTACAAGAGCAAGAAATAAAATAATATATAACAATGCAATCCATTAGGTGCAAACATTGTAGTTTGCAAGCTATGAGATGATGCTATAGGAAATTCATATATGTATATATTAATATAAATATATTATACTGAAATTCACTATGAAAAGGACATGATAGTCAGCCAATAATTAAAAATAGTTAAAAATTAAGTATTATAAACCATCATGAGGAGGAAGTAACACAAATAGGGATGTTCCATGATAGTCATTATAAATAATATAAATATGAAAAAAACATGATAGTCAACCAATAATCAAAAACAGTTGAAAATTAAACATTGTAAGCCACCGTGAGAAGAAAGTAACACAAATAGGGATGTTCCATCAAGATGCTAATTTTGTAATAAGAGACAAATTATTATGTTGACTTAACTTCAGCGGTGACTTCTTTCCTCTATCTCATTGGTTAGTAAAAAAAAGTTGGGAGGTTGCAGCTATAGACCATTAGTTGAAGTGTCATGAAACCATCATGATACCTCTAAAATGTCAAACAATGCTACTATAGAGATGTCCAAAGATGGTTCAATATTACAATTAGATGGCTTAAGTAGCCGACAATTAGGTATATGCGGCACTCCTTAATTCTTGAAATCATGACATGTTTTTTATAAAGGAAAGGAGACCAATCAGTTCTTACACAAATTAAGAAATAAAAGATGGAAGCTCATCAGACAAAAGTATTTTACCTAGCATCATTCTCATTTATTGGAGCATGTTTGAACAAGCTGGAAAGTAGTTATGGAGATTATGTTCTGCAAACATGTGGAACTACACCTCCTGAAATTCTAACATAGGAATATAAAGGTAGTAATAAGGACAGAACATGCCTCCAACCTAACAACTAGGCTAAGTATGGTCTCAAAATGAAACTTTAAAGAGAATGCAGGTAAAAAGACAACACCTGCAAGACAACAAAGAGAATAACTAAGATAGCTAACAAGAAATCACCAACACAGAGCATCAAACCAACACCGGAAAAGGAACCTCCTAGGTGACATATAGAATTATTTAAAGCCACACTTTTGCAACATAACACCATGGACAAAATACCACAAAAAAAGGTTGTTTTTTGAGGAAAAGGAGGAAGTAAGATACTTCCACTGTAGATAGCTATATTGATAATGATAAATAAGATATTACCTGGGTAAAATCCGACATATGATGTAACACCCGAGTACATGTGAAGGAGAGTAATGCCTAGCACCTGAACAATCTTATGAACTAAAATCTTGCAACCGATGAGGACTCAAACCTATACAGACTATAGACGGAGAAGTGGATAGGTAAAGAATAGAGTCTGATAAATTTCTGCATGCAAGCCCCCCTGAAAACCTATCTACATTGCACCATCATGACATCGTCTTCAGCGAACCGGTGGATATTCTTTCAGTCAGAGCACAGCTAGGATGAGATCTCATAGTGCAATCCCCATCCCCAATATAATACCAAGAATCGTCAGCATGCTGAGCTTACCAGACCTGTAGCAGTGCTGCAAATTTCGCTGGCCATCACTTCTGGTTGTCAGTCCTAACACCACCCCCCAAGTTCGCTGAAAGTTAGGCAGTACCTTGACTTAAGCCAGAGTTTACAATGGAGCTCTTTTTCAGAATAATATGAAAAAAAAATTTAAATATCAAAATAATTCAAAACCAAATATTTTTATCAAACTAATGCAAAAGGGAAAAACTCCATTTTGAATGGCGTTTTTCCCCTTCCACGTCACCCTATTTTCCACGATGGCATCGTCCCAAAAAAAAAAAAAAAAAAGAAACGCCAAATGAAATGGTATCTTTAAAAACGGCATTTTGAATGGCGTTTTTAAAAACGCCATTCAAAATGGCCACCAAAAATAAGGAGAAAAAATTGGAAAATAATGGAAAATTTTTTTTATAAAATTTGAAATTAATAAATAAATTAAAATTTTAATTTTGATTGAAATTTAGAATATAAAGATTTGAATTTGTAATTCAAAATAAAAATTAATGCAGATATTTTTTTTCAAATTTTTTTTTAAAAATGTGAAAAAAAATCTTAAGAAATTTAAAAATAAAAAATATCATAGAAAATGAAAAAAAAAGAGAAAGAAATATGAAAGAAATAAAAATTTGAAATTTAATTGAAAAACATCATTTCAAATGCTTGTCAAAAAAATTAAAAAAAGAATTTAAAAAATAAAATGTAGCATTAAAAAATAAAAATTTTTAAAAAATCAAAAAAATAAGAATTATAAATTAAAATTTTTTAAAAAATAAAATTTTAAAGATTAATTGAAATAAAAATATTTTTTTAAATTATTTTTTCAAATTAAAATTAATTTATTTAAAAAAGATTCAAAAAAAAAATAAAAATAGCCTAAAAAAATTTCATAAAAACATAAAGAATTGAAAAAAAAATAGAAATTATAATTGTAATTGAAGAACAAAGTTTATAATTTTTAATTTTAATAAATAATAATTAAAATTATAATTGAAATTAAAAATAATATTTTAAATAAGTAAATTAATTTAAATATAATTTTTTAAGAAATATTTTAAATAAAAGAAAAAGAATACGTAATAGAATGTCAAAAAGATAAAAATGGAAGAAAACTAAAATTAAAATTTAAAATTATAAAAATTATAAATTAAATTAAAAAAATATTTCATAAAAGAATAAAATTAAATTAAATTAATTATAATTTCTTTTTTAGGGTATTTTATAAATGTGACTTAAAAAAATTTAATTTGAATTAAATTTTGATCAAAAAATAAATACATTAAAAAGTTAAAAAATGAGGAAAAATTTGAAAAAAAAAATTTGTAAATTGAACTTTAAAAAAAATAATTTTTTTAAAAATTATTGTAAAAAAATTATCTGAAGAAAAAAAAATATTGTAAAAAAATAAAAAATACCCTAAAAAAGAAAGAAAGGAAAAAAAATAGATTTGAAAAAAAATAGAAATTGTAATTCTAATTGAAAAATATAATTTTTAATTTTAAAAAATAAAAATTATAATTATAATTGAAATAAAAAATTGATATTTATGGAGAATGGGAGCCATCTTATGCTAAATTACCTTATTATATGGCTGCACTTCAATATGCAAATCCTGATACAGTTGTTTCATGGAATTTTTTTCAAGCTGTGAATTCCAATGTTCGCACTTTAAATTATATTTTTTGGACTTTCGAACCATCTATTCAGGGATTTATGCACTGCCGTCCTGTAATCAGCATTGATGGTACGCACTTGTATGGAAAATTTAAAGGTAAGATGTTAATTGCAACAGGCATTGATGCAGAGAATGTGATATTTTCATTAGCATATGCAATTGTCGATGAGGAAACGACTGCAAGTTGGAGTTGATTTCTTTTCCAGCTCAGAATACATATCGTTAAAGATAGAAATGGAATATGCTTAATTTCTGACAGGCATCCAGGTATATTAAATGCCATCGCAGATGAGTCTATTGGATGGAGTCCACCACGTGCCTATCACCGATACTGTTTAAGACATATCTGCAGTAATTTCAATACTCATTTTAAAAATGTGCAGCTGAAAAGAGCAGTATGGCAAGCAGGAAGTGCTCATCAAGTTCGTAAATTCAATTTTATCATGGGTAGGATTAGAACAGTGAATGAAGAAGCTTGGAGCTGGTTGTTCGAAGCTTTCAATTTCTTCCACTGCTTGAAGTTGAAGTATGTTGAAATATCCTAGGACAGCGACAACGATCATGACCTTGTTCCCTACAAATACCACAGTGGTTCTTATTTCTTATTTGCCTATCATCCATCTCATTTCGTAGTCTCGTTGACTTTGGTCTACCTTTCTGCTTCGGTCTCAAACGATGATGATCAGGCATACATTTGAACATACGTGTATGCATCCAATAATCTTCATGTGGTAGTGGATTGAAATTACCGCTCCAAGCATTCATATATGCTGTAATTGTATATGCATCATCCACAAAACCACTAAAATTACAGTAATTTCTTGACACACAGCTAAAACATGTGAACATGGATATTTGTACGTGCTCCACTTTCCACAAGAATATTTTCTTTCAGCTAATGTAACAGTATGAGAATTTTCTCCACCTCGTAACCCTCCGCTTGCTCTTCTCGTAAGCACTTCATATATACCTCTTTGAAGGTTGAATGCTGTTACTCGGTGCTGGTTAACTTTAACTTGATCTTCAGCAATCTTAATTGCAACATGAGGAGTAAAAAGATTATTTGGATTCTCCTCTACATATCTCAAGGCTTGGGCATGCCTCGTATTGAAATATTTGACAAGACGATAAAATATCATTGGAACACAAGCTGTAATTGGCACATTTCTAGCTCCTCGTAAAACACTGTTAAAAATCTTTGACAAATTTGTAGTTAAAACACCATAGCGTAGGCCATCATCATGTGCCAATGTCCACTTTGTCATTGTTTTATGAATTACTGTGAGATTGTATTTGAATTTACGTGTTTAATATGTTGGGATGAACTGAATTTTGTGTTTAAGTTATATTATATGATAATATTATATTTAAAAAAAAATTTAAATATATTATCTTATTTTTTTAATACATCTGTGATAATATTGCTTGAGACAGCGTATTATGGCTTACGATCCACGATATCCCGATCCTCGAGACAGCAGCATTCTTACATTGCAGGAGCACCATCGATCACAGACTATTTTAGATGGCGACGTAAGCATTACAATCTTATTTACTCTTTAAATTTTTATTTTAAAAATCATGTACATCATCTAATTGTTATATTTTACTGCAGGAGTCCAGACATCTTCGTCTACGATGATCCGATGCTGATTTCTGGAGGACAGAGGACATCCCAGATAGAGTGTTAGATTATTTACGATATCTGAGATTTTATGGAGTATATCGGATTGGTCGTATACAGATGGACGTTGGTCTTATTACTGCTTTGCTTGAGAGATGGCATCCAGAGACACACATATTTCATCTTCCATTTGGTGAGGCGACCATCAGTTTACAGGATGTCAGCATCCTTACTGGACTACCAGTTGATGGAGATCCAGTTACCGGAGTTGATCCTACACTTACCATTCTGGAGTGGCAGGCTTTGTGCTTGCGATTGTTAGGGTTTGAGCCCGACGTATATTTTTTCGATCATTCACGACTCAAGATTGAGTGTTTGGATGATCGTTATCGCCATTTTCATATTACGGATGATGCACCAGAGGAGATGGTGTAGCAGTATGTTAGGGGTCAGGTGCTGCGGTTGTTAGGTGGTGTCCTGTTACCTGATACTTCATCGAATAAGATGAAGTTGATATTTTTGCCATTATTAGAGGATTTAGACTTCGCTCGTCGACTCAGTTGGGGCAGTGCAGTACTAGCTTGTCTATACCGAGTTATGTGTCGGGGTTCCTATGCTGATCAGAGCGAGATTGGCGGTTATCTTGTATTATTACAGGTATGTGAATTAAAAATTTATATTTTTAATATTTAATTATATTTTACATTGGATATATCATTTATTTAATTTTTAAAATTTGTAGATTTGGGTATGGGAGCGTATGCCGACTATCAGTCCATTACGACGACAGTTACTCGAGATGCCATCAGAGCAGCAGGATCCTGATGTTCCATTCAGACTAGACGGACCATTGGGATACATGTATCGAAATATTATTTTTTTATTTAAAATTTATTATTTTAAATTTATTTAATATTAGTATATTGTGAAACAGATGGAACGTTGCATTCAACGTTCATCACATATCGACAAGAGTGGCACGGGTTTATAGGTGTCAGTTGGATACATTAGTTGATACATCTAGACGGATAAATTTTGAATTTTTTACAAATATCAATTTACAGTATTCATAATCTATTAGAATTTTTTACTAATTTTTTTTTATTTTAACTATACTATATCAGTTTTTGTGGGAGCCATATACAGATGGGATATTAGCTATACTGCCGCAGATGTGTACAGTTGAACACGACATATGGACTGCTAGGGTGCCACTTATTTATTTTGATGTGGTAGAGTGGCATCTTCCCGATCATGTCCTACGGCAGTTTGGTCAGACTCAGGGCATCCCAGAGCAGTTTGATACCAGCCAGGGACTTCATCGTATTGATCGACGAGGGAGAGCTCGTATTGACTGGCATATCAGACATGCACAGTACATCGATATTTAGGATGCATGTCGAGATCACATTGTTCATGGTGATCCTTTTTGAGAAGCCGTTCATATACTGATGACTACATGGCTTGATTTTTTAGCATTACGGTGCGAGTCATTGGACAGTCTCAGTATGCAGTTTCTGGATACGAGGGCGAGAGTTCTACTGTGCATCTTTTGGTAAGATTACGAAAATTACTTCATGTTATTTGTGTTATATTTCTGTTTTATATTTTACACTATACTGACTGTTTTATACTAACTATTTTATTTTTATTTTATAGACTGATTCTATGTCGGATCTCATGTTGGACGCTCGTCGTGCTTTATCTATGACTGATGAGGACGAGCGGATTCAGATACTGCTGGAGATGGAGAGAACAAGTTCCGAAATATTGGTGGTGATTGGTGTTGATCCACATACTTGTGCGCCTTAGTATGGAGCAGTTCGGGCGCCAGATATGAGTTATACGCCGTCACCATATGTTTCACATATGCCATCACCGTATATTCCTCATATGTCATCATTCGATGCTGCACAGATGCCACCGCCTTTTTATCCACAGATGGCAGCATCTTCTTCTTCCTACATCCCCCAGATGCCATCATCGGGTACCAGTTGGCCACATGAGTATAATCTTTTTTTTCAGGTCCATCTGTGTATCCAGATGAGAGAGTTGAACGGGTCTCTCAGTCCGTAGATGATCCGACAGCATCAGTTATTCCTGAGCAGCATGATCAGCAGATCTCCTCCACTGATATAGGGGAGGAGCCATCACAGCAGGAGCAGCCGGCGAGGACCTTCCTGAGAAGGTCCAAGCGACCACGGGCACCGCGACGTCCTTGTGGGACTTAGTCTTTGTTATATTTATATTTAATATTTTTTATATTTTTATTGTACTATTTTTTTTGTACGTTTGATATTTTTATTCTATTTAATAATATTAAATATTAATTTTATTTTATATTATTTAATTTTAAATGATCGGATATTATGATTTGTGCATATGGATACACATACTCGAACGTGTCTCAGAACATTAGGAGAGAAAAAGTTATGCTGAAAGGACTACAAAAATTATAACGTAAATAATAATATATCGAATGTTGCTCTTTGAATTGATTTTGATGGTTACAAAGCATTTGAGGGGATTACTAATAATTTTGACTTGAAAAAAGATTTATTATATTTCAGAGATAAAATCGTAATTTTATCAGATATGATTCTGAAGTCTCAAAAGCAAGAACAAAAGATGTGTAATCTATTGGAGGCAATTTCAACATTTTTGGAAGTATATTTTTTAAGAAAAATAGGTTTATATTTTTGAGTTGACCCCGTGAATCGACTCATGGCTAAAAGGGCTTAACGGCACGTAAAATTTTTGGCTGTCACACTCTGTGAGTCGACCCCTTGGCTTTCTTTCTGATAATTTTTATTTTTTAAATTTAATTTTTTTATATTTTTTTAAAAAATTTTAATTTTAAATGATAAAAGTAAGTTGAAAATTTTTTTTATTTCATTTAAAATTATATTTTTTTAAAAAAATTAAAATTATTTTTTATATTTTTTTACCGACCTTCTGACGCCGGTGGCCAATGAAAAAGAGGGAGAGAGAGAGGAAGAGGGAGAGAGAGGAGGCAGCTCACCGCCGTGCTGCCGGAGAGATGCCGGAGAAGGGAGAAGAGGGAGAAGGGAGAAGAGGGAGAAGGAGAGAAGAAGGGGGGAAAGGAGAAAATGCCATTCCCTTCGGTGTTTTTTTATTCTTTTTCTTTTTTTTTAATTTTTTTAAATTTTTTTCATAATTTGTTTAATTATTTTTTTTATTTTTTTAATTTATTAATTTTTTTAATGAAAATAGTAATTTGAATGATAATTTTTAATTTTAATTAAAGTTAATTTTTTTTATTTATAATTATAATTTTTATTTTATTACCATTTTTTCTCTTTTATTTACTTCTTCTATGATATATTTTTTTAATTTAATTTATAATTTTTATAATTTAAAATTATAATTTTAGTTTTCTTCCATTTTTATCTTTTTGACATTCTAGTACGTAATTCTTTTCCTTTATTTAAAATATTTTTTAAATATTTATATTTAAATTTATTTAGTTATTTAAAATGTTATTTTTTATTTTAATTAAAATTATAATTTTTATTTCTTAAAATTAAAAATTATAAACTTTGTTCTTAAATTACAATTATAATTTCTATTCTTTTTCAATTCTATTTTTTCCTTTTTTTTCATTTTTAGGGTATTTTTATTTATTTACAATATTTTTTTCTTTTCTTGAGATTATTTTTTAAAAAGTATTTTGAAATGGACAACGTAATTTGAAATTATATTTTTTATTTGAATTATAATTAAAATTCTTATTTTTTTGGAAATTTAATTTACAAATTTCTTTTTTTCCAACTTTTTCCTAATTTTTATTTTTTAAATTTTTTTTACACATTCTTTTAAAAAAAATTTGAAAAAAAAAATATCTAAAATTATTTTTTTAATTGGAATTACAAATTCAAAACTTTATATTTTAAATTTCAATCAAAATTTAAATTTAAATTTATTTATTAACTTATAATTATAATTTTTATTTTATTATTTATTTATTTATTTATTTTTTATGATTTTTTTTTAAATTTATTTTAAAATTTTTATCATTTGAAATTATAATTTCAATTTTCTTCCATTTTTATCTTTTTAGCATTCTATTAGGTATTCTTTTCCTTTACTTAAAATAATTTTTAAACAATTATATTTAAATTAATTTAATTTTTTAAAATGGTATTTTTTATTTCAATTATAATTATCATTTCTATTTTTTAAAAATAAAAAATAAAAATTTTGTTTTTCAATTACAATTACAATTCCTATTTTTTTTCAATTCTATTTTTTTCCTTTCTTTCTTTTTTAGGGTATTTTTTATTTTTTTACAATATTTTTTTCTTTTCTTGAGATAATTTTTTTACAATAATTAAAAAAAAAATATTTTTTTTAGAGCTCAATTTACAAACTTTATTTTTCCACATTTTTCCTCATTTTTTAACTTTTTAATGTATTTCTTTTTTTATCAAAATTTAATTCAAATTAAATTTTTTTAAGTCACATTTATAAAATATCCTAAAAAAGAAATTATAATTAATTTAATTTAATTTTATTCTTTTATGATATATTTTTTTTAATTTAATTTATAATTTTTATAATTTTAAATTTTAATTTTAGTCTTCTTCCATTTTTATCTTTTTGACATTCTATTACGTATTTTTTTTCTTTTATTTAAAATATTTCTTAAAAAATTATATTTAAATTAATTTAGTTATTTAAAATATTATTTTTAATTTTAATTATAATTATAATTCTTATTTCTTAAAATTAAAAATTATAAACTTTGTTCTTCAATTACAATTATAATTTCTATTTTTTTTCAATTCTTTATGTTTTTATGAAATTTTTTTAAGCTATTTTTAAAATGTATTTTGAATCTTTTTAAAATAAATTAATTTTAATTTGGGAAAGTAATTTGAAATAATATTTTTATTTCAATTAATCTTTAAAATTTTATTTTTTTTAAATTTTAAATTATAATTCTTATTTTTTTGATTATTTAATTTTTTTTTTTAAATTTTTTTTAAAATTTTTGGGACAAGTATTTGAAATGATGTTTTTCAATTAAATTTCAAATTTTTATTTCTTTCGTATTTCTTTTTCTTTTTTTTCATTTTCTATGATATTTTTTTTTATTTCTTAAGATTTTTTTTGAGAACTTTTAAAAAAAATTTGAAAAAAAAAAAAACTAATTTTTTTTAATGAATTACAAATTCAAATCTTTATATTTTAAATTTCAATCAAAATTAAAATTTTAATTTATTTATTAATTTCAAATTTTAAAATTTTTTTTCCATTATTTCATGATTTTTTTCCTTTTTTTTTGTGGGAAAAATTGAAAACGCCATCTTGAATGGCGTCTTTAAAAACGCCATTCAAAATGGCGTCTTTAAAGATGCCATTTCATTTAGCGTTTCATTTTTTTTGTTTTTTTTGGGACGATGCCATCGTGGAAAAAATTGGTGACGTGGAAGGGGGGAAAAATACCATTCAAAATGGCGTTTTTCGCTTTTGTATTAGTTTGGTAAAAAAGTTTGCTTTTGAATTATTTTGGTATTTAAGTTTTTTTTTTGTATTATTCTGGAAAAGTAGTCGTTTACAATGCGCCGAAAGACCGGTAAGACCAGAATCTATAGGAGACCTTTTAGGGCACAGTCAATGACTACGTGGATGATCTCTACAAATGGTACTAGGTTCAAAAAAACATCCAAGAGGAAATGTAGGTTTTAGTTTGTTTGGCATCTGATAAGCTGTGGCTAACCCAAGAAACTCAGCCTCCAATAGCTTTCAGAGAGTAGCCAATTTGTGTGATAAAATGGTTATTCACTCTTCCCAGCCAATCATTGAATAGGCAAGCAATAGATTTACCTGTTTGGAAAAAAGCTTGTGCCTCAAATGCAAACAGTCGTTTGTTTCGTTCTAACTAGATGCTCCAGCAGTAAATGGCTTGCAAGCAATCCCAAGGTAATGATTCCTCCCTGTTCTCGTCGATTGTGCGAGAGGTGCTCTAGAGGTTCTGATAGGAAGAAGGAATCTTACCTCTCTTACCCGAACTAAATAGAAGATGCCAAAGTTGAGTGGAATAAGAACATTGAGTGAATAGGTGATCCGTTGATTCTTGTTGGTCAACACACAGAGGGCAAGTGTCAGGTCCCTGAACACCTTTCTTCTTCAGATTTTCAACTATAAATATCTTGTTGTAATAACACAGCCAGAGAAATAATTTCACCTTTTCAGGTATTGGTAGTTTCCTAATAATCTGCCCAACCTGAGAATTTATTCCTCCATTTTTTAGGAAGAGATAGTGGCTTCGAGTTGCAAACTTCCCATTGGGAGTCCAGCTCCAAAGTTTCTTGTCTGGCGACTATGACAGGTTTATGTTGTGGAGAAGAGATTCAAGCATCTGAAACTCTAAAGAGGTGGTGGAACTGAGTGGGAGTTTGAAGTTGGCTGATGGACAGGTCTTGATCATGAAAGAAAAAATACTTAAATTCCTATTGAGAGTGAGTGTGAACAAGGATGGAAAACGCTCCCTTAGAGGTGTCTCAGCAGCCCAGCAATCAAACCAGAAGGAGGTGTCTTTCCCATTCCTAATTGCTATAGTTGTACATTGTCTGAATATCTGGAATGTCTTGGAGATTTCCTTCCAGACCGGGGAGGCTGTTGAGAGCAGGTATTGGGAATGTTCAGAAGGGGGTTTCTTAGAGTAGTAATTAGATTCTACCACTCATTGCCATTGTGTATCAGCATCAGTATAAAATATCCACCACCGCTTGGTTAGAAGTACTTAGTTGAGTGTTTTGAGGTCAATGATTCTGAGACTTCCAAATTTCTTTGGGCAGCAGATATTGGGCTAGTTTGCCAAACATCTAACCCTGCTTACGGAGTCCTGAGTGCTGCAACAATCACCCCAGATGAAGTCTCTGCAAAGCTTATTAATTCGTTATAGGATTGGATTGGAGATTTTCAACGCTGTCATCCAGTAGATAGGGATTGCTCGTAATACAGAGTTGACCGATGTTAGTCTCCCCACCATGGTAAGGGAATTGTGTTTCCAACTGGAGAGTTTTTTAGATACTTTCTCCATTAGGAAGCCCCATTGATTCGAAAGAAGGGGAGAGTGGTCCAAGAGAAGCCCCAAGTAATATATAGGGAAATGAGTGAGTCTGCAATTTAGTAAAGCTGCTAGATTGGCACCTTCTGACTCGGACAAGTTAATTTCAATGAGGTTGGATTTGCAGAAGTTAATCTTCAGTCCCTTAGCAGCTCATAGGAATAAAGAATCAGTTTAAGGGTGTTTGCAAACTTGGTTGATGCGCCACAGAAGATCAAGATAGCATCAGTGAATTGTAGGCATTAGATTTGTTTAATAGTTGCAGATGTGCCAATGCCTTCTACAAGCTTCCGAGATCGGGCAAAATTGATGGACCTGTTTAAGAGATCAGCGGTGAGAATGAAAAGTAACGGAGAGAGAGGATTTCTTGCTTGAGGCCATGTTTACTGCTGAACCAAGCTCCAGGTGTGCCATTTGGAAGAACGCAAGAGGTTGTGGATATGATAGATTGGATCCAAGAGCTCCATTTGCTGCTAAACCAATGTTTATAGAATAGTGTATGGAGGAGCTTCCAAGATACGCTATCGAAGGCTTCTTCAAAGTCGATTTTACTGAGGAATCCCTTGGCTTTCTTCCTCTTGCTGGCTGAGATGATTTCAGTAGCCGATAGATAGCTCTCATGGATAAGTCTTCCTGAGATAAAAGTAGACTGGGAAGAGAAAATTAACCTTCTGATCACCAACTTGAGCCTATTAGCAAGTATTTTGGAAAGAATCTTGATGATACCATTCTTTAGACTAATTGGCCTGGAAGCTCTGACTGATGAACAGTCTGTCTTCTTAGGTATCAGGGTGATATAGTTGTAGTTCAATCGCAAAATATCTGTAGATTGTTCGTCAAAACTTGTTAGCAGATGTAGGAAGTCTGGCTTGAAAGTTTCCCAGTATCACTGATAGAAAGAAATCGAGAAATCATCAGGTCCCCGTGATTTATTTTTGGCCAGACCGAAGACTGCCTGTTTAACCTTTTCCTTAGAAAATGGTATGTTAAGAGCACCGACATTGTGGTTGTCTCCGCGATACAGTTGTTCCTAGTCAGCCTCAACGCTTTCTTGTGGCACAACTCCTAATAAGTTATGATAAAAGAATAAAAAATGTTTCCCAATTTCTGACATATTAGTTATTCTTTTACCATCATACTGAAGCTCTGATATATGGTTCTTCCTTTTATTAACGTCTTTCATCATCTGATAAGCCCTGTTCTTCCTCGGCTTCATCTAGATGATCTATACGATGAGCAATTTCTTTTTGTTGCATAGAAATGTTGCCAACAGTAGTTCTGCTCCATTCTCTGAGCTTCAATCTTAGCAGTCATATTTTTTGAACCATATTGGTGGCTGCATCTGAGTGACGAGGTATACTCTCCCACCATACCTTGATAAGGTCATCGAATCCAGGATAAGAGTACCAGAAGTCCTCAAAGCAAAATGGCTTTATGCCTTTGGAGTCGTCTGTCAGGGAGTAGTCGAGAGTTATCAACAAAGGAATGTGATCGGATGTGATTCGAGGCAGAGATTTTATAGACATCAGAGGAAAGGCTGTGTGAAGGGTTGTGGAGATGAAGCACCTATCGAGTGACATTAAACTTCCCAAGAAGTATCCAAGGGTCCTGGATCATCACATTGACATCCTGTAGTTCTTGAAAGAAGTCCATTCTTTCAAGAATTGTGCATAGGGAGAGGCAAATGGAGAATGGGAGAGGAAGAGAGAGCGAGAGAGAAGGGGAGGGAAGGAGAGGGAGAGCGAGAGAGTGTTTCTCAGTATGGGGTACTTCCAAGAGCTATTTAAGATAGAATATAACAAACTTTGAAGTTGAACCTATTCATGTTTTCATGAAAAATAGTTACAAGTTCATACAGAGATAAAACCATTTAATAAATTTTCCCTCTATGGTGTCTTCATGCGTGGGACACTTTTTGAAGACAGCGAAGAACATTGCCAACATCAAATCTCTAACAATAATAGAAACATAAACAATTATCCAGTATCTGAAGATGACAGCACTTCGTTACCGTCAAGTCCTTAAGAGTCTAAGATTTCATCGTGTGGATTCACTATAGATTCTCATCTTATTGGTTTCTTTTTACTTTTTCTAGCCTATCAGCATATACACCGGACACCCTCATCGATAAATTATGTTTGGCTAGAATTGCAAATATGCAAGATAGCTCAATCAGTTATCCCTTCTTTTCAACTTCATAGGTATCATGACAACCTTCTTCTTACTTTAAAAGAAAAAAAAAAAAAGTATTTACTACATTGAATATATTTCGATGATTAACCAATAGGCTTATAGCAAAGTTTCGCCAGAACTTCTTGCAACCAATGTGTTTTTGAGCATTTCCTGTCACATAAATTTCATAGATCATATTTATACATTATATTATACTACGATAACATCTACTTCTTTTCTTAAAATTTGGTGTTTTCTAATCTTAATCTATTTTTCCTATTAATTTTGATATAAACATATGTTTTCACTAGACCTAGATATGGACATGAAATATTTTATGGTTCTATATTTGGATGCATACCTCAAAAATAAAAGTTTAACATTTTCATCAAGTTTGGGTTAAGTCTGCGTTGAGTCTAAGTCTATGGATCAAAGTGACTGCCCAAATATAGGGTGCTAGTGCTCTATCACTGTATATGGACCTGTAATTAACACAACTACCATAAAAGTGAAAATGGAGAGACCTTATAAGTACAAGACAAAGTTTCAAATAAGGTTCAAGACCTTAAATAAAAGAGTTGGTCACAATGACATAATAGATGAACTGAAGGTAAAGTTGTTGGTAGACTTCTAAGATTAGGAACTATGAGGTAACATAAGTCTATAGGCATTTCATCATTATGAGTATATTGAGAAAAATAGTGTTACGAGATTGTTGTGAGATATCAAAGGCACTAGGATAGGAATTGTTGATTTTGACTTAAGTAAATATGAATTTAAACGATGTAGGAATGGAAACAAGTTGTAAAATGAAGGTAGGAAGAGATTAGGCATCAAGCTTTGAGGAAGAAGGAACCTGAGATTTTTTTAATGGCATGGTTTTTTCCTATATGGCTATCCATTATTCTTCCTTTAAAGGCTATAGGATATTTCAATAAAATAATGTGATCCAAAAGTTCTAGGGAGCATCAAGGCATATCCACCATGGATGCCTTGGCCAAGCATTCGTTGATTCTGATATCTAAAAGCTAAAGAATACATTTGAATGCCAGCCCAAGCCAAGGTAGGAATCATGGCCTATAGAAAATTATCATTATTTTTGGTCACGAGACTGTGTGCCGTCATGGGCAGGATAATTGACCATAGCGACTACAAGGCAAATGATTAGAAACCATTCTCTAAGATAGTAATATTAAAAATGTCAGGCTTCTTATTCAAATTCAATACCATGAAAGCTTGTGGTAGCAGCATTCTTGAGTTCATTTTCCTGGTGTTTTATATTTAAATAGATATCTAGCATTTTCTAGTCCAAAACTATATTCTGCAAATTTTTTTGGCAAACCATGGGCATATGCCAACTAAGGGTGCGTTTGGTTACACTTTTTGATTTTTAAAAAATATTTTTTATTTTTTTGATTTTTACTACTGAGTAAAAACAAAAAAATAAAAAGTTTATTTGATAAATACATTACTATAAAGCAAAAAGCAATATTTGGGGATGGCAGGTGAAGAGCGCTCGATGAGGAAGAAGGATTCGGAAAGGGAGGGAGAAGGATTTGGAAAGGTGAAAAGCTCGACGAGGGAGAAGGATTCGGACTTTTTACTTTTTGATTTGGCATTTTAGACGTAGAAAAGCAAAAAAAAAGCAGAAAAGTAAGTTTTGGAAAGCAAAAAATTTTTGCTTTGCATATAAAATAATTATTTTAATTATTTTGATTTTTGCTTTTTGCTTTTCATGACGTTACCAAATATTGCTTTTTGATTTTTGCTTTTTAAAATTTAAAAAGCAAAAAAATTTTTTTTTTTTAATGGCTAACCAAACGCACCCTAAGTTTATCCAATATCTAGCAAATTACCCCTTTAAAAAATTAGACTTTAGATGACAACTCCTTGTATGTTCAAAGAAAATTTCCTCTAGTTCATAACCTGTCCCAAATCTGATTCTCATCTCAAATTTAGAACTAAAGAAATAGCAGTAATCTATTTTCCACCTTTAGCAAGTGTTTTTGCAATTTAAGATAATTCTATACTTCTCAACAAAATTATATCAGCATGAAAGACATCCACACATACTAAGTGAATAATAATCTCTGGGCCTTTGACATATATATGCTCATAACTATTCTTTTTTTTTTTTGGTAAAGATAACTAAAGTATTCTTTGAAGTCATTCTCAGCAACCTAGCAAATAAACTATTAATTTTACTTCTGATCCTCACTCCGACTGACATTTGGCTCCTTGCAACCAATTAAACCTTCAACCCTTCATTCAAATGAATTGTTCCCAAAGCCCTTATAAAAGCCTCAAGGTAGTCAATTCACTACTAGCAGCAGCCCCTCTCCTATTGGATAGGATTTCTAAATTGTTGGAGGAAAAACAAAGAACAACCATTGAAATTCCTATCCCTAACCCTATCTCCAACCTAATGAAGCATCATGAGGTTTACCATTTCTATTTAAATTTCTAGATCAAGTTAAGAGAAATAGAAAAGATTCGATCTGAGCTCGTTAATTCAAACAACAAATGATAAAGGGATTGATTAGGGGATGGGGGGACTTATGGGGGAGGACCAGGTAGCATGGAGGATGCAGCGCTCTTGGACATTGGAGCAGAACCCAATGGTGATCTTGTTGAGGTCGCCATGGAGGATGAATCCATTCCAAATGGAGGTGCCATCATAGACGGTGACCTGGTTGATAAGGATGACATTAGAGGTGACATAGGTGTCAACAACGATCTTGGGCATCCACTGTCCAAGGGGAAAATGATGGAGGCTTCTTGGCCATCAGATGGATCACGATGATGGTGCACTAGTAATGCTCATCGACATTTGGGGGGGCAAGAGGACGTTCTTCTTGGAGGTATGATGGCGAAGCAGAGTCCAGAGCTTCATGAGGTCTTAAAGTATAGAGAAGAGGGTGGTGGTCGTTGACAGGTATGGGGAATCCTTCGAGAATGCGAAGGAGATGATGAGTGCTTATAAAAGAAATTCCATAGAAGAGGAAGGGTGTGAAAAAAATCCCACGATTAGAAGAGGATGTGAAAAAAAATATCCCATGCACAGAAGAGGAAGCTAAGGGATGTGTATGGATATTTTAGGTTAGTTTGTTATATTAGAATGTATATCTTTCCCAACGGTTTAAGAAGATCACTGGATAAAATAAGATCTTTCCCAATAGTTTGATTTGACCATTGGTAAAAATAAGATTTTTTCGGTAGTGTGACATGATCTCTAATAAAAATAAGACTTTTTCCAGTGGTTTGATCAAAGCACTAGAAAAAATAAAACTTTTCCAAGCGATTGATCTGACCGTCAGGAAAAATAAAACTTTGCCTAGTAGATTTAAAAAAATACTACCTAAAGTCTATTTTACTAGTGGTTTTCCATATCTACTAATAAAAGAGTGCTGCTAAATCTCCTTTTCCTGTAGTGAATCTCATAAAATAAAAATTAAACTAATTCTAATTTATTATATTTTTTTCTCTTATCCTCAATTTGTTAATTAAATATCTTCCTCAACTTACTTAAACCAATGCCACTATCCCTCTTTCTCTCTTCACGCTCTAACACCAAATCAGACTACTTTTTATCTTATTTGCTAGCCAGCCCTTGACCTTTCTCTCCTCTCCTTCCTCTCTTATTTGCTAGCTAACTCCCACACTCTCTTCCTTTATCTATCTTAAAAAGTTACAATGATTACTTAGATAATTTTTCTAGAGCACTAATCTCATAAAATAAAAAAATAAACTAATTTTAGTTCATTGTGTTATCTTTTTATATTATCCTTAATCTGTCGATTAAATCTCTCTCTCTCTCTCAACCAACTTAAACCAACATCACCATCTCTCTTTCTCTCTATCAATCCTCTAACTTTATGTATATGATCCAACCCCCTCCCTCTCTCTCTCTCTCCCTCTCCCCCCATCTAACTCTCCACTCTCATCTCCCCACTTTGCACCCCTCACTTCAAACATTTAGAAAAAAAAAAAGTATATAATCTATTTGTACACTCTGTACCTCTATCTTTATGTATATGATCTACTCTAGATATTTCAAACTAATTGAACTATATTAAAAACTCTTTATCATTTAATAGAATATACTATATATATATATATATAAGTTCTTTATGCTAAAAATATCCTCCCATCTATCTTAAAATATAATGATTGCCCATTTAGTTTCTCCTGAGTGTTAATCTCATAAATAAAAAAAAAAAATTATAATTTATTGCATTATCTCTTTCTCTATGTTACCCTCTAAACTAAAATTTAACATAAACAAAATGAAATACTAAAATATATCATAAAATATTTAATATTAAAATATACTATATAATAATAAAAATAAGTTAATTGATAACATATAGCAATAAATTAAAAGGATAACATAGTATTATTTTGATTTAAACTCTTTTTGGATTTTGTTGGTTCTTGTAAATTGCTATAAGTATTATATACTATTATGCTATTATAGGAACTAATAATGGCTCATAAAACATGATAATAGTATTATTTGTAGATAACTTTATTTGTTAGTAAAATTCTACTATAAAAATATATCCTCTTGTATATTATGTGCCATAAGCATTAATAACTATAAGATATTATTGAGTTTTTAATTTTGATATAGGCTTTTAAAATTTTTTTAAAAAAATAACTTTAAGAAGCTATAAATTTAGAAAAATATATCAATAATGTATGAAATTTTTTAGTAAAATAGTGAAAGTTTACTACCATTATATTAAGTGAATGAAATGATATAAGGAGCAAAAAATTAAGAAAGAAAAGTGGAAGGAATTGAGGGAGGAAAGATAAGATGAAAATATTAAAGTCGCATTATTAATCATAACCCTATCATTTTATAACTAAAAATAAGTAATCGACAATCTTTGAACAAAGAAGTTATAAGTATGCAAACATAATGAAATATTATATTCATGATATCATTTAAACTCCATGACTCATGGATAAGAGCATTACAAGAAGAAGACTATATGGATAAATGTGCAAACTTAAAGAAAGTTTGAGCATCATGTTTACACCAAATTGTCCATGAGCACTGCAACCATGTAATTTCAATTTAGATGAACTTCTTTTAAGACTTGCTTGTTCTTCCAAATCTTCTGGAGAGTTTTAGTACAGGCATTCATCCCTCTCCTTTTGAATAAATACTTAATTATAAGCTAGATATGTTTAACACTTGTAGTGCAAAAATAAGTGTTCTCTTACATGAAGACCTTTCATAATTTTTTTTTAATGCTACTAGAAAAAACAGAATTGATAGAAGACAACTATAAAAGATTTGATAGCTACGTGATGATTAAAAAATAACTTTAATAAAACATAAATAAGTACTTTATTAATCCTAAAGAGAAGGGTTAATAAAGAACTATTAGTAAAGATCTTCCTTGTTTATTTTATTCACTAATATTGAAATAATTAAAATATGAAATGTTTGATAAATATATGATGGATATTTAATGTGGATAGATTGAAAAGGGACTAAATTATTAAAAGATTAAGAATAATTAAGTTATGAGAGAGTGCCTGCAACCTATACAATTATGTAACCCTAATGCCTTGTATTAAATAAAAACAAGATAAGATAAACCTATAAACAATAGAGAAAAAGATGATGAAGAGATTATTGATTTCAATGATATTATCTCATGCTCAAAAAATAGATCATAGATCGACTAAAAACAAAAATAATATATATTAAGAATAACTATCACATCACATGGTAAATCCAAATAATATATCATGCAATCCAAGAAATTTTTAGCTTATAGAACTTAAATTAAGATGCCTCATATTTAGCACATAGCCCTGACCAAGCCATAAAAAAAAGAAAAAAATGCTAGAGTTTTTATATCTCATTCGCTTTGAGAATATAGAGCTTAAGGATGCAATAAGGTAAGATATGAATATAAAGAAAAAGGTAGTCATGGCATAAGATAGAACACATGTTGGATCAAGAGTTAGAGTTAATTAGAGACTATGGAGAAATGGTCTAAGATCTTTTTTTGCTTTCTCAATGACAATTTACATGGGAGCTAGCATTGGACACATAAGGGAGGAGGTTGACAACATTGAGCAACTATCTTGACACCTTGGATTTGTTTATTTGGAAAACTTATTTAGTTGACATAAAACTCTATTTTAGATATTATGCTTGTATGAAATAGCACCTTATTTCATATGAAATAATATCTTACTTTTGTTATCTCACCTTATCTCTATCTTTCACATTATTTTAATCTAGTTGTTTGTCTATTAGAGCTTAAATCCAAAAATCTCAAGTCTCCATCATTTTGTCACTGGAAATCAAGGTCAAGTAAGCTAGGACTCATCACTTGTCTTGCTATAATAGCTTAAGAGGGTAAGATTCTGTTGGCAAGTCCAGAAAATTATGAAGTCTTATTTTATTACATGTTAATCGCTGTCGTAGGTGGTCAAGAATAAAAACCAACTCAAACTATATAGATAGAGTGAGTAGGGATCGTTTCCTTGGAGATCTAGGATGATTATCCTTTTTTTTAAAGAAGAAATAAAAGAGAATTGATTGTAGAAGGTTAAAAAAAATAAAATAGTAAAAATTAAATTAAAAGTATAATTAATTTGTGAAAGAAAATAAGTTAGAAAAATAATCCAAAAATTTTGAATCCACAATGCAAATTAGATTTATTATTTTTTTTATATTGCAATATTAATTCTTGTGATTAAGGTATTAGTATAGCTTATCTCTAAGAGGTACGGACTGTATCAGTAGATCACAGCTCGTCTTATCAGAATATAAACTATCTAAATTTAATTATAAGATATAAGATTTAATCTAACATATCATAATCTATCTCTCTTAGGTACGTACCGTATCCAGAGATCATGGCACGTCAGTGAAGGGTATAGTTCATGTAGGCTAGATCAATATCTCAAAAATAAAAAGATATGAAATAAAAGTATAATTTTATTACATAAAAATTAAATATAAAAAAAATAAAAATTGGTTTACAAAAAAAAAAAATAAAAACTCATTTACAGGCTTCATCGTATTCCTGAATTGAAGGAATTTAGCCACGCATCAAGATCTCTAGCTCCATATTCATCTTTTGTCTAGGATCCTTAAACCTCTCTTATTTTTTTTCTCTAATTTTTCTTTGCTTTTCCACTAATTTTTTCTCTTTTCTATTCTTATTCTCAAATCTCCTATTTATAGATGAATTTTTCATCTTTTTCTGATCACAAAAGTAGTCCTAAATCCTTAGAAATCATAATATACCCTTAGAATTAATTTCTGACCGTCGGATTGCCTTTGGACTGCCCAGATCAGCCCAAAAGATGGGTGTTTTCTCTTTATTACATTTAGATATGATTCTGACTGTCCGATCGTGCTTCGAATGAGATCTGGACTATCGATCAGCACTCTTTATCTCCTATTCAAGGTCGGGATGAATGCTAGCCGTCGGATCAGCCATCGGATGGATTTTCGATCGTCAGATCGCACTCAAATCTCCTTCTTTTAATCGATAAAGAATGTGGACCGTCGAATCTAGTTTAGTTTGAATTTAGACCATTGGATTGTATAAATTTCTTCCGCCTCACCTGTGAACCGTGCCTGTGGATCGCGAAATTGTTCTGTAGATCGCACTCCTGACTCTATGGACCGAGCGATCGGTCCACCATGCACCAAAGATAATAAAAATTATTTTTTAGGATATTTTGATTTAATTTTTGCATTGATTTTTTCCTAAAAAATTTAAAAAAATATACATTAATTTTTTTATTAATTTCTTAACATTTTGGTGCTTAAATTCTCAATTAAATCAACATCTATTTTTTATAAATATGTTCTAATTTTATATTTTAAAAAAAAATATTTATTTTTGTAAGAAAATCTAATTTATTCATGAAATTAGATTTTTAAAAAGATGTTAGCATAATAAATTATCAAAAATATCTTTAATAAATATAAAAATATACCACTTATCACACCCTTCAATTTAAACTTTGCTCATCCTCGAATAAAGAAAAAAATTTGAATTAAGTATCGTTTAACTTAAAGTTTCAAATTTCATCAAATAATTTTCAAAAAAAATTATCGATGTTCAGTAGAGCATGAGTGAGGTATGTCATTGGAGTATTAATACTAATCAATGTGGGAGTTAAGCTAAGAACACTAAACTTTTTTTGAACTTTTCTAAATTATTCTTGCCTTTATCTCCAAATCATTAACTTACATATGGACAAATATATTATTACTTAGATCCTTCATTTATTTATTATTATTATTATTATTTTAATATTGTACTGCTATTGAGTGTCTTAACCCCTTAAGCTTTCTGTTTGATCCGTGTAGCGAGCTTTTAGTCAATGACTCCCAAATCAGATGGCTTTAGGGCACTAGGTATAAAATACCTCTCAGACCTACTTGCTTGAATCAAACAGACTACAAGTTAAAACTAGCTTTACAACAAATTTTTTTGCCCTTCATATCTTTTGACATGAAACTCAATGCTTGCTTAGACAAAGAGGCTCGATTACTCAGCATGAAGTACTTGAAAATTTTTTTTTTTTTTAAAATATGAAGATATGTATAGTTACCCCACACAAACTCATAAGAAGTAAACTCTTCTTTGATGCTGGTAGAAAAATTAAGAAATACTAAAAAAAAATTGTTTAAGTTCTAAATTTAACTCTTTATTGAGTTTTCTTAATACTTGATCCCTCAATATCTCATAAACTCTCTAATCTGTACATCAATTTTTTTTAAAAAATACTTGGTTTAACTCGATTCTTAAGTATAATTAGGTGCTTAAATACTAAATACTAACTTACTTGAGGACTTAAAAAAAATTTTTTAATTTTTTTTTGATTTCTCCCTCCAACTTAATCGACATTGTCCTCAATGGAGTAGAAAAAATAAAGGGTACATAAAAAAAAGAGAGAGATGTCACCTAATTCAGACATCTTTTCAAAATTAGTTCTTCCTCCAACTTAGCTAATTTTGTCTTCAAATCTCTATAAAAGATACGAAACAAGCCTCGATTAACCTTAACAAAATGCAAAAGAAAGCAAAAACAAAAGCTAGACTGGGTTGCCTTCCAAAAAGTATTAAGTTTATTATCTTCAGTCAGACCAAATTATTGACAGGTACTTCCACACAGAGTGGTCCATTATTTCTAAAAAAAATAAAAATCAGTTAAAACAAAAAAAATGGGTTGTCTCTCAAAAAATGTTAAGTTTAACATCTTCAGCTAGATGCTAAAAGAGTGCCTATCCTATTCCTGCTCGAATCTTAACATGGGTCTGTAATTCTCTACGTGATTCAGGCTCTTCCTCAAGGTATTTTCTACTTGGGCCCATTATATGACTCATTCTCCTGATAACTAACAATTCTTCCTCTATAATTAGATCTAGGTATAACTTAAGTACTAGTCAGGATTTTAAGAGACCTAGATCTATATACTCGATGTGCTGAGGGAGTATTTTGGAATCTCCTATTGTTGCTTCTTCTTTTTTAAGTAGAGATTAAACCAGTGTCAGAGGGGTTCAACAATTAATTTTGGATTTAGCTAAGTGTAATGGTCACTAAGTGTGGATACCTCATTATTATTATTATCAATTTTGGGTATCTCCTCTAGTTCTTTAGACCTGAATGTTCTTAACTAATTGAACTAGTCTTTAAGTTCTAGATCATTCTGAGCTCTAGGGTCATCCTCTAGTTGGCTTGATAATCTACCCTCTTCTATTTTACTAACTGCTATAGTTGATTGGCCTAATTGTTTAAATAACTGGTTAGTGGTTTGCATGAAATTATTGAAAGTATTTTTAATATCTGAGGTTGATTATGCTAAGGCATCTAAACTCTTTTCTAATGTGTTGACTCCTTCCTCAGGTTCTAAACTCGGTTGATCATTCAGTGTTTGGTTGGGCCTTAGATAGGGTTGATAAAAATTATGGGCTCCTAATGTTGCATCTTGTGACCATATAAAATTGAGATGACTTTCTGACCCTGGGTTATAGATTGGTGCATAAGGTTCATTTATATAGCTTTCATTTAATGCACTCTCCTGTATGAATTCAGTTTGGGTTGGGTTCATCAAATAAAGACACTCCTCCACAACATGATCTGATGCATCGCATCCAATGCACATGGGTGCTAGCACTTGGTTAAATTGGATATGTCTTTCGTATTCTAAGACTTTAATTCTATTGGTCAAAGTTGCAATTCTAGTATCTTCAAACTCCCTTAAATAAATATATGTATTTTCAATTTCAGTGAATGTAAGATGCATGTTAATCGTTTAAGGATCAATTGTAAAATTGTTAGCTGAGGATCTAATTCTAGATGGTTGGATAGAGCTAATCGAATAACACAGATCTAACAGGGTTCTAGGTTGTCTATTGAAATTTATTTCTTTCTCAACGGTCTTATAGGCTTGTAGGCTTTAGATTGTGTCTGACAATCATCATTTTATCCTAGTAGATTTTTTAAATTTTTTTTTAATTTTAATATATGAGAGAAAAAGAGGAGAAGAAGAAGAGTTCTAGAGATGAGTCCTAAGGGGTCCTAGATCGATAGATGAGAGAGTTTTAATTAGATTTAATGTTCAAAGGTTAGTAATCAAGTTATACAGTCAATCCTATCTAAAGGTAATCCTAGATCTAGACAGCTCCTAACTGTCAAAGTTGCCTTTGAGCACTTCAGATAAAAGACTAGCCACTCAACTGGCCTGGTAAGTGTAAAGTTGGTGAGGATCCCCCCGTTGCTTTCCTTAGACACAAATTGAGTTGGCCAGGTAAGCGAATGGAATCAATTAAATAACCACTTTCCTTCAAGATGTAGTCCCTAAAATATTTTTCTAGACACCAGTCAATTTAACTAACCCTAATCCAGTCCAACTCTTAGGATCTCTTGTCCTATTGAGCTCGAGAGTCCTTAGGAGCCAATGTCTAATTAATTTTAAGTTAAGATTTAGGTCAATGTAATATGCAGAATAGTGATTTATGGGCCAAAGAAGGGTGATGAAATCTTCACCTTATCTTGTTTAGGGTTTGTGCCCTTCAGATATTTTATGAAATTATGCAATGCAAGAAGAAAAGATGGTCAAATTTGGTAGTTAGCCAAGAGTAAATTGATTTGTTTCACTTTTTAGGTTTTATGATTAAGTATCTAATTTTCTAAGAAGATTATGAGGTGTCAATGTAGAGATTTTTTATTTTTTTTATTTTTTTAGAAGAAAGTAAATTTGATAAAGTAACTAAGCAAGTTAGAAAGCAAATAAAAAAAACTAAGAATAAGACTAAATTTTTTTTTTATAAAAAGATAATCATGCCTAGATCTCCGGCAATGGTGCCAAAATTTGATCACTATCGTAGGTGGTCGAGAATAAAAACCAACTCAAACTATATAGATAGGATGAGTAGAAATCGTTTCCACGGAGATATTTAGAGCGATTATCTTTTTTTTAAGAAAAAATAAAAGAGAATTGATTGTAGAAGAATTAAAAGAAATAAAATAGTAAAAATTAAATTAAAAGTATAATTAATTTATGAAAAAAATAAGTCAGAGAAATAATTAAAAAATTTTGAATCCACCATGCAAATTAGATTTATTTTTTTTTTATATTGCAATATTAATTCTTGTGATTAAGGTATTAATATAGCTTATCTCTAAGGGATACGGACTATATCAGTAGATCACAGTTCATCCTATCAGAGTATAAATTATCTAAATTTAATTATAAGATATAAGATTTAATCTAACATACCACGATCTATCTCTCCTAGGCACGTACCATATCTAGGGATCACGGCACGTCAGTGAAGGATATAGTTCATGTAGGCTAGATCAATACCTCAGAAAAATAAAAAGATATAAAATAAAAATATAATTTTATTACATAAAAATTAAATACAAGAAAGAAAATAAAAATTTATTTACAAGCTTCATTGTATTTCTGGATTGAAGGGATTTAACCATGCATCAAGATCTTTAGCTCCATATTCATTTTTTCTCTAGGATCCCTAAACCTCTCTTATTTTTTTCTTTAATTTTTCTTTGCTTTTCCATTAATTTTTTCTCCTCTTTACTCTTGTTCCCGAATCTCCTATTTATAGATAAATTTTTTTATCTTTTTTTTATCACAAAAGGAGTCCTAAAATCTTTAAAAATCATAATATACTCTTAGAATTAATTTCTAACCGTCGGATTGCCTTTGGACCACCCAGATCAGCCCAAAAGATAGTTGTTTTCTCCTTATTACATTCGGATATGATTATGATCGTCCGATCATGCTTCGGATGAGATCTGGGCCGTCGATCAGCACCCTTTATCTCCTATTCAAAGTCGGGGTGAATGCTAGCCGTCAGATCAGCCATCGAATGGATTTTCGACCATCAGATCATGCTCAAATCTCTTTCTTTTAACCGACAATGAATATGGACCGTCGAATCTGGTTCAGTTTGAATTTGGATCATTGAATCGCATAAATTTCTTCCGCCTCATCTGTGAATCACGCCTGTGGATCGCAAAACTGTTATGTGGACCGCACCCCTGACTCTGTGGATCGAGCGGTCGATCCACCATGCACCGAAGGTAATAAAAATTATTTTTTAAGATATTTTGATTTGATTTTTGCTCTGATTTTTGACTGAAAAATTAAAAAAATATATGTATTAATTTTTTTATTAATTTTTTAACATTTTGATGCTTAAATTCTCAATTAAATCAATATCTATTTTTTATAAATATATTTTAATTTTATATTTTTTTAAAATTATTTATTTTTGCAAGAAAATCTAATTTATTCATAAAATTAGGTTTTAAGAAGATGTTAGCACAATAAATTTTGAAAAATATATTCAATAAATATAAAAATATATCACTTATCATATATCATCCTAAGATTGTTTTGAAGTTATGCTAGAAATTGTTCTCTATTGCATTCCCCTACCTTGGCATATTTTTTTATCTCATCTCATCTAAATATCTTGCTTCTCTTCATAACCTATATCTTATTTAACGGTGATGTTTTACTCAAAACTAGTGTCATGAAAGCTAAAAAGGAATTGTAGTTTAAAACATTTGGCATATTCATAAAAATTATGTATTATTATCAAAGTTTACAAAGATAATATATATTTAGTTGAACAATTCTCCACAATATTGAGAGAAGTCTCAGTAGAGGTTTATAGTCAGCAAACCATTGAAAAACATCGAGACTTTATTACAACATTCCAACATTTTTTAGGTGAGATAAATTGAGATAGAATAAGTCTAAGCACTAATTCTCTTAGAGCCAAAGCCTAAATAAACAAATGAAAATAGTTTTTAGTTTATAATACTACATTAAATACAATCTTACTTTTCATAGAAATGACAATAGGACTATCGAGCATATGTAGTATAGCACATTCTACTTTTTTAACAACAAATTAGGATAATTGGTAAGTTAAAGAGTAGAATATCATCATCAAAAATAGTGTTAAAAATTAATCATGCAATCCTTTTTGAATGAAGAAATAGTTATCTTACTTGTTAGGCATGAAGAACTATATATTAATTTTTTTGCACTAATCAGTTTTTCTCATACATCATGCTATAAATTTTTTCATTCACATCAAATTCTTCATCATATCATGCACAACAAAGTAGATGATCGATAAATCTTATGGATCGTAGGAATTCCAATATCAGTTGGATAAAAGATGAAAAATTATTCCATTAGGAGATCTAGGAGCACCTTGATTGCCATTTTCAATATTATTCTGTTTCCTATTTCTACTAGCCTATTACCTTTTTTTTCAAAGCAACTTTTATGGATAATTTTTTTCAAATGACTTTGCTGCTTTATGGATTTTATTTTTATTCTAAGATTATGGGTTTTGACATCTCAATCTATACAGGACATTAAGTATGAAAACATATAGAACTAATCTTTTGATGGAAGACAACTTAATAATTGATAAATTACTTAAATAAATTAAAATACTAAGTCTTTTATAAAATATTTTTATAAAAAAAATATCTTTTAGGGGGCATTTGGGATAGAATGATCTACTCAAGATCAAGGATGATTTGGATAAAACTGATGAGATCATCATATTTTGTTGCACTCCAATGATCCTACATAGTAGTGATCCCAGATCAACTTCTCTTTCAAAACACCACATAACAAAGTTATGGGAAATACATCATTGAGGGTGGGTATCTAAGATTACCTCAACATAGTAATTATAGATCAAAATATGATGACAAAAATGCTCTTAATTAAAATTTTTTTAGGAAGGCAATATCCTCTTGAATGTATAATGTCCATGCTTTGGAAAGAAAAGTGGAGTTATTCGGCTGTCCTTTTCATGAAAAGAAATAAACTTCATCCTCCCCATCGAAGGGAAGAAACTTGAGGAAGAGAAAGAGGAAAAGTAGAGACTATCATTTGTTTGGCCATGAAGATTAGGAAGATGTCGTTCTCTTTGCTGATTAGGAAGAGGAGAAGCCGAGAAAAATGAAAGGTCATGATCTCTACACCTCTCCTGCATCTATCTACCATCGATCATGATGGTGTATCACCACCATCGGCATTCTAGCATAGCTGTTTGCTTAAAGCATGAAAAATCTCTATCAATCTATCTCTCTCTTTTGATCTTAAGCCATCCACAGTTTCATGATATTAAGCATTTTGCCTTGATATTTTCTTGCTTCCTTCCCATATCTTCTTTATTTTCATATTTATATAAGACAAAGTATTTTCTAAGATAAAAAATAATTATTCTTTTTTAGGTTTATGAATATATTTTAACAATATAGTTTTTATATATCTTTCTTCCACAAAAATAGCTTTAGACAACGGTTGAAAAGCAGCAACTAAAAATCATTTTGTAAACATATCTATAGCAATGATTTTTTTTTAATCATTGTTTTAAATCCAATTTTAAGTAGTGGTTTTAAATTGTTATGTTTGAGTACATGATGCAAGGATTTTTAGACATCATTACATAAACATTTATGTTTTAGTATCAATTTTTGTTACTATATTTATATATCTGCTTATATATAAATAGTTATAGTTGTTGCTTAAATTCATATTTTTTACAGTGACTAATATAACCATTGCTTAAAGCTATAATTTTAAGTAGCTGATTTTATAATCATTGTATAGAGTGATATTTTTTGGTAATGACTCATATAACAATTGCTTTTAGTGATGGTCTATAGTATTGGCTACAATGGATATTGTATATTATGATATTTTAGAGAGGGATCTTGGTTGAATATTATTTCACTTTTTTCAAAAAAATTGATTGTTGTATGTTGATGATATATCAAGTTGTAGACTGGATGTTATGTTTGTATACTATTAAATTATGATTAATAGATTCACAAATATAATTTTAATCATTATATGTTATTATAATTTAATGATATTTGAAAAATATAGATTATTAAGCAAATACAGTGTAGTAATATATCACTAGCTTATAACCTCATGTCTTGCATGAGATACAATTTTTTTCTTAAAAAAGTTATTTTATTAATCTATTAATATCTATTCTATTTATTTTAAAAATATTTAAAATAATAAAAATATATTTTATACATAGTATAGATTATAAATAGAGTCACTCATCCACTCCACTATAGAGATTCAACTTGGCTAATTATTTTTTAGAGATTCCTACAAAATGAAAAGAAACAAAAAAAAATATTGCATAAGCTAGGTTACCTTCCAACAAATGCTAAGTTTAACATCTTCAGTCAGACTTTTATTAAGATTATGCCTAAAAAATTGGGTTGCCTCCCAACAAGCATTAGATTTAACATCTTCAGTCGGACATTTTGAGGGAGTCCTACTTATAACCAACTTAGGTACGTCCCTCAGAATTTTGAAAGAACAAGGCCAATCAGGAGGCCTTATCATCATGGTAGTAAAATATCTGTAGAATATTCTATGATGATTAACCCAGACCAATAGAGTGTACTAGGCAAGCACACAGTACTAGGGTCCTAGTCTTCATGATGATCAAGTAGGGGTTGTGTTTGTTGGGTCGAGATTGGGGGTGATAGTTTAAGAATTTTTTTAATCATATCCTATTTTACCGCAATTCTTTTATCAGGTATAATGTGTCTCGATATCATCTCTTTTCAATCTATAGAATGATATTTTTTTTAAATTAACATTAAATCTGTTTTCATATATCATCTTAATACCGTAGAATGATTTTTGAGATAATCATCGAAAGTAGTGTCGACTATAGAAAGATCAGTCATAAAAATTTTAATATTGTTATCCATTATTATAGAGATATCTCATCTGATAACTTCTTTATATGATTTTAGAATACCTACAAGGTGGGCTTCTTGGTTAGGGCTCACTAAAAGGGTATCAGTGGGTGTGTCAGGAAGTGACTTTAGTTTTAAAGCAGGTGGTGATTCTAACAAGAGAGCTATTGGAGGCCTAGGTGATGGCTCATATTTTTCGATCCAAAATAGGGTGATTTTGGGATAGGACATATCGACTAAGTCATTTACTTCTATGATATACCCATCTACATCAAAATCGTCTATCCTAAAGTGAGCTAGACAGAGATCTAATGAATCTTAGGGGAGAATTATGGGCATATTTTTCTTCATTGTGTTATTCATTTGCGGTCCTTGGGAAGTCTTAATTAATTTCATCATTTCATCAATTTATCCTTCCTTCTCGTTAAAAGAAATTGATGATTCTAAGATACTGGGGAATGGGACCATAGGTAAGTAGGGTAATGATAGAATTGGTTTGTCCCACCATTTTGATTTCTCTTTATACATTTCTGTTTTAGTTGAATTATCTGTGTTGGTCTTTTTGGTTGTGCAGGGTTATTCCATGACTGTTTTATTTTTGAGAGTCATAATCATTTGTTCAGAAAAAGTTATAGGGACATTAAAACTTCTAGCCAAGTATTGTCCCTCATGGTCGCTCTCAAGCTGATTAGACAGCTCTCTTTCCTCCTCTTTACTGAATATGATTACTAGTTGATCGATTTGGGTCTCTAGCTTAGTGATGGATTGCATGTGGAAGCAGAAGATTTGTCAGATGTCTTCCTTGAAAGAAGACTGTAACTGGGTACAGACTGTGATGTATGCTAGTGTCGGCTATAGGATGGATTTCTATACTATGATTCTTGATAATTGTGTCTCTGTGGGATCGGATTGACCATAATTTGATGCATGTGGGAGTGAAGGGTCTGAGTGTTAACTTCTACCTTATTTAATGCTTACAGAACCTTCTCTTCAAATGATGAGCTATAGGTAGTTGGATAAGGTTAATATTATCAATAGGGTATATCATAATCAGGCACATCTATGAACGTAGATCCTTGTAGTATCGGGGTAACCATCGGTTGTAGTTTCTATGAAAAATTTGATGGAACCCCCAAGCCTGGATTGTAGTCGTTAAAGTATAGGTTATTTTCTAGTTCGTAGGCTATTTGGATTTGATCTTGATGAACTTACTTATATCTAAACTCAAAAAATTGATGCACAGTTGGACATTCAACTTGTTGTGCAGGAAGAAAAGATATAGAGGGAGAGTATCTGATAGCCAGCAGGTGATCTAATTTATGAGGCAGCTCATCCTCTCTACTGTAGAAATCCATATTCCTAGTACAGATCTAATTTATCAAATTATTTTGATTATTTTAATATGCAATCAAGAGGTCTAGATTAGAACAATCCCCTTCTCATTTTTTTTAAGGAATAGAGAGAGAAAAAGAAGAAGAGAAGAGGATGAAAGAGAGAAGTTCTAAAGATGAGAATCCTAGAAAAGTCTTAGACCTAGAGAGGATAGATGAGAAGGTTGTTTTTAATTATTTTTATTAATTTTTCAAACAGATGATGCAATCAAGTCAACTCTATCTTAGGATTACCCTAGATCTAGACAGCTTCTAACTGCTCCAAGTGCATCATCAAGCACTTTAAGTGTGGACCTAACCAACCAACAGGCTAGATAAGTGTAAGATTGGTAGGGATCCTTCAGTTTTTTTTTTTAGATACCAACTAAGTTGGCCAGATCAGTGAACGGAATCAATTAAAGAACTATCTTTCTTTGAGACGTAATATATAAACCATTTTTTTAGACACCAATTGATCAACTAGACCTGATCCGGTTCAATTTTTGAGATCACTTATCCTATTGAGCTCGAGTTCCTTAAGGATTGACGTCTAATTAATTTTAATTAAGATGCTTAGGTTAATGCGAATTTAGGATGATGATTTGCAGGCTAAGAAAGAGTGATGAAATTCTCACCTTATATTTTTTATGGGTTCTGCTCTTAAAATATTTTATGTAAATATACAATGTAAAAAAAGAGGATGTCCAATACGAGTAAGAAGCTTTTTAGATTTAATTAGTTTCTCTATTTTAGTTAAGTATTATGAGATGTATATTTTGTTTCTTTCTATATTAAGTTATTTAAAGTAAGAAGAATAAAAGATAAGTTTTAATTAAGTTAATTAAGTTAATTAGATTTGAAGAGATTTATAGAATCTAACTAAATAAGAAGTAAATTATGCTAAGATTAAAAGATAACTAGATAACCTACAAGTAAAGCAAAGACTCAAATCTACTTTAAGAGCAATAAATTATTCTAAACTATAAAATATAGTAAATTACTAGGCTATAGAAAGTAAAAACTTTTTTTTATATATGGAAATAATGTAATCTAGCTAGAAAGCAGTAAATCTATCATATATGAAAGCAATATCAGATAAAAATTTTAAAAAAAATAAATAAAAGATAATTAACCAAGTAAATTAAATTAACTAATAATAAAAGCTAAATTACTAATCAGCAAAATGAAGTATGAAAAGCAAGTGTGTAAAAGAAAAAAAATAATTAACTAGGAATATAAAGTAGTAAAGCAGTCAAGCATATAAGATAACCATGCAATAAAATAAAGTAGTAAATAAGAACAAAAAAAATTTCTAATTTTTTGATTTTTTTTCAAAACAATCATGTCAAGATCTTCGATAACGATGTCAAAATTTGATGCATGTCGTAGTACACCAATATTAACCCTATTCACTACTATATAGATAGGGTGAGTTAGGATTGTATCCATAGAGATCTTAGTTGATTATTTTAAAATTGTAAAAGAAAATAAATAATAAATTGTAAGAAACTAAAAAATAATAATAAAATAATAATAAAATTATTTTTCATTGATCAAATAAAGAAGCATACATAAGAAAAAAAAATAAAAGTACGATACAAGATAACTAAATCAAATTAATCTTCTAGCTATGCCAGATGGTAGATGTACTTCCTTAAATCTTTCATCTTCCTCCATATGGATAGTGGTAGGATGGCCTAAAAGCTTGATCTAAGAACTCCAAAGAAGAAAGATAGATGGAAGTATAAAAATATGGAAAAGAAGGATAGCAGCACTAGTATTAGTCTAGATTTGGTGGAAGGCATGCTAGGGTTAGGACATCTCCTAAACTTCTTGGGATGTGGAAAGAGGATTTGCAAGGAGTATGATGGCGTGCTAGGGTTAGTACCTCTCCTAGACTTGTGGAGAAGAGAAAAAGAGAGAGAGAGAGGAGGGTGGTAACTTGGAAATAAACTTAAGCATTGGCTGAATGAGGAGAGAAAGAGGGCATGATCCCTACAAGGGGGCTAATGGGAGGCTTAGGGCCAGATCGAGATGGATCACAAAGGAGGGCTAGTGAAGTATATTTATAGAGAGGAGGGGTGCTAGTGTTTGTAGCATGAGAGATGGGATGCATGAGGTTTTAGGAAGGATGGCCACGTGAGGAAAGAAATGCGTGAGATGAAAGATTTTTGCGTGGAAGAAGTATTTGCATTAAAAAAACAAACACGTAGGAAAGGGAGAGAGAATTAGCATGTAATAAAGAAAAAAGAGGGGGCGTGGGGTTTTTGAGATGAAGGTGTGAGGAATTGGAGTGCTCCTTTTTCTCCCCACACAATGAAGCCCACGAAAGTGTCGCGCCCGTCTTCTTATTTCTTCACGTGAGATAATGCTGAAATGGTTTGGGTGACACATTAGGTGGCTTGGATGAGGCACTTCCTCTTAGGATTTATGGAGTGATACCTTGATAACCCTTGGGTCAAAAAGATTTACTTCTTAGCCCTTGATTTTTAAGTCGTATTCACATTTGATTCCATATAAAAAGTTATCTTCTAATCTAGACCCTTGAATGGAGAGTTTGCATCGGATCCCTTCATGAATAAGTCGCATTCATACTTGAATAGAAGCTGGTTATCTGATTCACTTGAATTTGATCGATTTGGGTCTAATTTGAATCATATAAATCCAAATTCTCAATCACCTGCAAAATAGACTAGAGAGCATCAAATTTTTAATAAATAAAGAGTAATTAAATAGAATTGTGTGCCTCTAGTGAGTTAATTCAAGTGTTCATCAACTAGATCACAATAGGAAGATATTAGTGATAGAATAATCTATATAGAGGTGAGTGATGCTTAGGCTACTTCCAAAAAAGATTTAGCAAATCATATGTTTGAGCAATGGATTAGTAGCCAAAATGTGTTGGTTGCTATGTTTAATAAAATATTTATTTGCGCCTAAACACTCTGTGCTATATTATTGCTGTAATTAATTATCAATTTTGCTGTTATTTTATGTATTATGCTTGAATATGTAATATTTAATGATCTATTTGTTGCTTCTTTTATTCAATAAAATATATATTTTTATCTTTTGTCTAATGTGTGCAATTTATTGTTGTTTTCTATCTTATTTTTAAAATGGAAGAACTACTTTCTCAAGAAAATAAAAAAGCAACCTTAAGGCAAAAGTAGAGGTTCCTTGAAAAGAATTTGGACAAAGATCAAAGATATAAAGTTGGTTGAGTGCCTTGTTAAGGAAATATGGGTCTGTAGAAAGGTGACAGTGGCATATTCAAGTCAAGATTTCACCAATATTTAGAGAAAATAGACTGAAAAGCTCCCTCATTATGGGTTAGAAGGAATTCCACACATTAAAGATCAAGTGAAGTTATTGAAAAAGCAATGCAATGCAATGCAATTGTATAAATGTTAGGATCAAACTACTCGAAATTTGGGTAAAATGATAGAGAGAAATATATGGTGGCACACAAAGATGCTAATAACCTTTAGGTGAAGGTATTACATAATTATCTACTTTCCAATTTTGCTTTCAATCTATGCCTTTCTAATATAATTCTTTGTTTTTCTGTCTCTTAATTTGGTCCGATGTTTTATTTTGTGTTGATAGATCTCTATGTAGGTGGCTTGAGATGAACAAGCCTTTCCTCTACTATGAGGACTTGTTAATTGTTTTTGGTAAGTATAGGATGATTGAGGAGGATACAGAGGATCCAACTGATACATGTGAATCAATTGAGAAAAAAGAGGAAGCATTAGGTAATACCATGAGTTTGAGGGATGATAAAGATATTGAGAGAGAAACTCCAAGTTTTAGATGCAATAGATTTGTTAGCATCTATTTGCCAACCTATAGATCTTGGTACTGGTATTGCAACAACTAGCAAGAAGAAAGGGGACTTACCAAGCAAAAAGAAAAGGCATAATGACATTATTATGGAAACTTAGTCATTGCGCTTGGAAGGTAAGTAGTGTATATGAAGGAAGTAAAGAAAGACTTCGAACACATTGCAATTTTTGTTAAGGAAAAGGGGTAAGAAGAAGGGGTGAGGTGATAAGGGGCATATGGCTTTATTTGAGGAGATTATGAAGATTAAGGATTTGAGTGAAGATAATGTATTGATCGTTGGTGAGGCTATCGGCAAAAATAAGTCCAAAATTGCTTCTTTTTTATGCTAAACTTAATAGTTCAAGAGAAGGTATTATTGAACCAGCTACAGGACAATGAATATGTAGACCCTCATTTGACTTTGATTCAGTATAATATTGCATAGACCTTAAAGTTGTAATTGGTAGTGATCTTTCTATTTTACTACCTTATTAAGTTTTGCTAGATGTTAATGTTATAGTTTGTTTGCTATGGATGTTTGTAATAAAAAAAATACTTTTGACGTTTGATGACTTGTAATACGACTCATCTTTAATTGCTTTATATGAAAGAAATTGATGTATTATAGTTGTTAAATTTTTTATCAAAAGATAATGGTATTTTATTTTTCTATGCATTTTTCTATGTTATTTTAGTATTGGCTGTGTCCATATGTTATTGTGATGAGGCATTGCACTTTTATCTAATTAATTCTATACATATATGATATTTTTCATAGTATTTTTTCCACCATTGTGCCGAATCATAAACACTCAAATGATATTCATATCATCCAAATGCTATTAATTAGATTGGTCTCTAGTTACTAGATTAAGGCATCAAATAATTATTTTAAACCTTGTTTTATTAGTTTATGTGGTAACTTCATTAGTAAATTACTAGTTTGTGAACCATTTGCTGATGCAATATTACATATGGAAGGACTCTTTTCCATGTTATATAGAAATATAGTTTCGAGTTTAAAATGTAAGGCATTATATGGTAGTCTAAGAAGCATGTATGGTTATATGTGCATGGACAGCTTGTAATAACATAAGCATTGGCAACTTTCATTGAACTCTCTTGAACTTCTTATCCAGATGCATTTAGTTCTAAATCATGGGATACTATAAAATCACTCTAGAGTATAGATATTATTGGTAAGACATTGCACGATCTATTGATTGGCTAGCCTATCTTATATGAAGCCTAGCTTTAGCTTGGCCTGCTTTCGAAGAATGGCCTATGTTGTGGACTACCACCTTGGCCTCGATCGATCAGGTCTTTGGTCATAACTAAGATCTCGAGGAACTTAATCCTCAGTTGATATGAAGGCTGCTAAGGGTCAGCTATAGCCGATCTAGAGGAGTTGAACTTGAGAACCCTGATCAGCCGGCCTAATCCAGTAAGCTTTCAGTCCTAGAAAGATGAAACTTGAATCTTGGCTATGGCCAAGGTAGGTAGAGGTTGGCCATGACCGACCTAAGGAAGTTACTCAAATAAGATAGCAGTCCGAATTTGGAAGAAATCCATTCTCCTTATAATTTCAAACATATCAGATAAGGAAGAAAACTATCGAGATTGAATCTCACCCTGGATGGCAATTAACGGTTGACTCCGTATTGCAAACATAGAAAGAATCATTGCCAATGTGATTCATGCGCGATATCCAGGGAGCAGCTAGTCTCTCCGACGTATACGATTTTTACTCCCCTTTTATAAAAAAGGAGAGAGCAAAGACTCCAGATAAGCTCAAAAAAAAGGCCTCGGGGTGCTCCACTCTCTCTCTACTCTCCACTCCTCATCTAATTTAAGCATCGAAGGGTCCCCATCAGATAATCTTTCAATTAGGAACTTTTTGTAGGTCTTGCTCTAGCTGTTAGAGTCAGCCATTCCAACACCTAGCCCCGGCCAAGGACCTATCCTCCTCATCCCAACCGAGGAGTCTTCAACTGGGGTTCATCAGGTGGGGCGACTGCAGTGGTATGTTAAGAAGTGGCAAACTGGGAAGAAGTCAAGCTCGAACCATCTTGGTATGAAGATCCCCTAGAAGATAGGCCGGTGGTGGGAGTGATCCACAGCATCTCCAGGGGGCAGATCAGCAACCCTACCTCACAGCCAAACTAAGCTAAAAAGAAGTAGAAGAATAGAAGGGTTGAAGATGAAATCACTTTCTCTGATGCTGACCTAAAAGAAATAAAGTATCTTTATGACAATCTGGATATCGTCACTTTAAATATTTCAAGCTATGATGTGCACCATATTCTGATTGATAATGAAAGTTCTGCAGATGTTTTGTTTTACGATGTATTTGTAAGAATAAGCTTGTCTCATAATTAGTTGAGAAGAATAGATTCACCTCAAGTCGGCTTTTCTGGCAACACTGTGCCAATAGAAGGGGTTATCTCCCTATTTATGATGGGGGTACGGGCTCTGAGGCACTCAACCGTCCAGATCAATTTTTTGATCATAAAAGTTCTATCCATCTATAATGCTATACTAGGTCGATCGGGATTAAATATCCTCTGAGTAGTAGTATCAACTTACCACTTATTGATGAAGTCCACTACTTCTTCTAGGGTCAGGGAGGTCCGAGGAGACCAATAGTTCGCTAGAAGGTGTTGCATGGCAACTCTATATGGTAAGGTGCTCATGGAGCCCCGACCCATGAAAGAGCTTGATGTCCAAAATGAAATAACACAGCAAAGGTGTCAACCTATAAAAGACCTCATCCTGATCACGGTGGAAGAGTCTGACCTGACCAGAGTAGTTCAGGTCAGCTCTAACCTAAATGATGAAGACTAACAATATCTCACCTCATTCCTCTGATCCAATACAGATATCTTTATTTGGTTGGCCTCAAATATGTCAGGCATAGATCTGAAGATCATTGTCCATCATTTGAACGGATCCAAAGCATCATCATGTCAGGCAAAAAAAGAGAAGCTTCATATCGGAGCAATAAAAAGCTATAGAAGAAGAAGTTGACAAGCTTTTGAAGGCTAACTTCATTCTAGAGATCCATTACCTCGAATGATTGGCCAACATGGTGTTGGTCAAGAAGGCGAATGGAAAGTAGCATGTGTGTATTGACTATACGACCTTAATAAAGCATATCCTAAGGACAATTATATGCTATCTTGAATCGATCAGTTAGTAGATGCTACGTTGAGTCATCAACTCTTCTTCTTCATGGATGCCTTCTTTGATTACAACCAAATTCACATGGCTTTCAAGGATGAAGAAAGAATATTTTTTATTACTGACAAGGATCTTTTCTATTACAGAGTCATACTATTTGGTATAAAAAATGTGGGAGTAACTTATCAAAGGTTCATCAACAAGCTCTTCAAAGAGTAGCTTGGGTGGAATATAAAGGTATATGTAGACGATATACTCATCAAAAGTAGGGCTACTGAGCATCACATTACCGACCTCAAAGAGACCTTCACGATATTACAACGCTTTCATATTAAGCTCAATCTGAACAACTATGCCTTTGGGGTTACTTCTGGCAAGTTTCTTGACTTTATGATGTTGCAGTGCAGGATTGAACCAAACCCCAAAAAGATTCGAGCGCTCCAGGAAATGATGTTGCCAAGAATGATAAAGGAGGTACAACATCTCATAGGAAGATCTCATGTCTCTTAGCAGATTTCTCTCAAGGTCGGTTGAGAGGATTCTATCTTTTTTTGGAGCTCTTAAGCCTATAAAGGACTTTTGGTGGATGGAGGAATGCCAAGCCGCATTTGATGAGCTAGAGAAGTACCTCAGCTCTCCATCTCTCCTCAGCAAGCCAGAACCTAATGAGGTCCTATACTTATACCTCACAGTCTCTTCCTACACCATCAGTTCGGTGCTTATCCGATAGGATAGTGTGCTTCAAATACCCATGTATTACATGAGCCGAGTCCTCTATGATGAAGAAATTAGATACACCAAGCTAGAGAAAGTGGTGTACATGTTTGTAATTTCAATAAAGAGGCTGTGTCCATACTTTCAAGTGCATGCAGTCACCGTTCTTACTGACCAGCCTATTAGATCGGTTCTTTACCGATCTCAAATCTTAGGTCGGTTGACAAAGTGGGCTATTGAGTTGGAAGAGTTTGATATAAAATACCTCTCTCGACTATCCATTAAGAGTCATGTCTTGATAGATTTTGTTCTAAAATGCACTATCCCTGAAGAGGAACCCACATCAAAACCTGAGGCTAGATAGCCTAAGGAATGTTGGACTCTCCATGTAGATGGCTCCTCTAATGCATCGGGTTCTGGGGTCGGATTGATCCTTACCAATTTAGAAGGAGTGGTCACCGAATACACTCTATATTTTAGATCTAAAGCTTCAAATAACGAGACTGAATACGAAGCCTTGGTAGTTGGACTTAGCCAAGGAGCTGAGAGTTCGGCACTTAAGGGTTGGCAGTGATTCATAGCTTGTTGTCAGTCAAGTGTGAGGTGAATATGAGGCATCAGAGCTTAGCATACTTAAGTACCTGCAAAAGGCAAAGGACCTTACATCTGACTTTGCATCTCTGAATGTTCAGCAAATTCAGAGATCAAAAAATACTAGAGCCAATCTCCTGTCAAAACTCAGTACCTAAGGAGCCGTCAAACTCAAGAGGAGCTCGTACCTGGAAATGCTAGAGAGTCCGAGCATCCAGGAAGCCCCAGTGATGCAGATTATTTACGAGCCATGTTGGATAGACCTGATCATCCAATTTTTGAAAGATGGAACTCCACCTGCCGATCGTGAAGAGGCCAGTAGATTGAGTCACCAAACACCTTGGTACCTGATGTATGAAAGGAAGTTATATAAAAGGTCCTATTCGCTACCGCTGCTTCGATGCCTTCATTCAATAGACGTAGACTATGCTTTGTGGGAGGTTCATGAAAGTATTTATGGTAATCACTTGGGGAGTAGAGCCCTTGCTTACAAAGTACTGCGATAAGATTATTTCTAGCCTACCATGCAGCAAGATGCAGTCGATTTAGTATGAAGATGTAATCAATGCCAAAAGAATACTAACATCCAACGTCGACCTTCGACCCCTTTGGCACTGATCACAATGTCTTAGCCCTTCACCTAGTGGGGGATGGACATCCTCAGATCATTTTCAATTGCTGCCACACAGAAAAAGTTTCTGCTCATCACAATTGACTACTTCATGAAGTGGATGGAAGTAGAGGTACTGGCATATATCCCCAAAGTCAAAGTCTATGACTTCATGTCAAAAGTCCATTATGTATCAGTTCGGCCTACCATGAGCTATTACCACTGACAAAGATGTTAATTCGATAATATTGAGTTCGTGGAATTCTGTGGGGATCTTGGGATCACATGCCGTATGACCTCGATCATGCATTCTCAAAGTAATGGTGAGACAGAGATAACTATCCAAATTTACTATAGGGATTGATGATAAGATTGGATCGAGCTAAGGACCTATGGGTCGGAGAGCTTTACAACATATTCTGGCCTACCGGACAATGCAATGGATCCCCAATGAAGAAACACAATTCAATATTGCCTTTAAGATTGAGGCCAATATACCACGTAAGGTCGGCCTACCTTCACTTAGGATGGAGAAGTTTAACAAAGAAAATAACTTGGATGGCCTGAGAGCAAACTTAGACTTACTAGAAGAGATGAGGGCAAGCTTGACTTTAGATGGCAACTTATCAGCAGAAAGTAGCTTGGTACTATAAAGCCTTTTGAGTGAAAGACCTCATCTTGTGAAAAGTTGAAGTATCTCACTCAGCTGAATGGGGAAAGCTATCGTCTAATTAGGAAGGTCCGTACCATATCGACGAGGTGGTGTGCATAAGAACATATTGACTTCATCAACTAGATGGAGCATTGATTCCTTGAACCTGGAATATCAAAAAATTTTAAAATTACTACCCTTGATGTAACTTTCATTAAAAAATAATAAAGATCAATTTTTTATAAATTGAAAATACTTTCTCCATATTTTCAATCATGAATGAGGCCAACAAATATTTTTCATCCTTGGATGAGTCGAGCAGAGGCCAACAGTGAGGCCAACGGGAGCTCCTTGTCTTTGGATGAGCTGAGTGAAGGCCAATGACATGACTAACAAGCATTTTTCATCCTCAAACAAGTCGATTAGAGACCAGCAATATGACCAATGGACACTCCTCATCTCCGGACGAGTCGATCAGAGGTCAACGACATGGTCAATGAGTACTCCTCATCCTTGGACAAGTCAAGCGGAGGCCAATGGGTACTCTTCATCCTCGGATGAGCTGAGCAAAGGCCAACAACACGGCCAACGAGCTTCTCATCCTCGAAAGAGTTGAGCAGAGATCAGCGGCATGACCAATGAGTGCTCCTCATCCTTAGACAAGTTGAGCAGAGACCAACGATATGGTCAACGGGTGCTCCACATCCTTAGATGAGTTGAGTAGAGATCAATGAGCACTCTTCATCTTCAGACAAGTAGAATGGAGGCCAATGATGATGCCAATGGATGCTCCCAGTCCTCGGATAAGCCAAGTAGAGGCCGAGGACAAGGCCAATAGGCATTTCTCATTCTTGAACGAGTTGAGTGAAGGCTAATGACAAGGTCAATGGGTACTCCCATCCTTAGATAAGCACAGTTCATCCTTGGATGAACTGTGCGAAGGTCTGAAGATGGGGATGACTCTCCCATCGAGGTTCGATTCACACAACTTTGGTCATGAAGAATAACAAAGAAAAATAAAAGAACATCGATAGCACATGGTAAAGACGAAGTTAAAAAAGTATTTGTATTAAAGATGAAATATTTATAATAAGGAGGTTGGCTCATTATAAAGTCTATTCGATCGAAGTCAAAGAATACAAAAAGGGTTCGATCACAAAATTTGCTCGATTAGGACTAAGCTCGAATACAAAAAAATGAAACAAACAAACAAATTCTAGGCATCGACGGAGGCATCCAGCTTCTCGATTGGAGTTTCGAGCTCCAACAGCACAATCATAAGTGGAGGCTGGGGCTGGGGACAGCTATGTTTTTGACCAGCACAACCTCAGCATGTCCCAACTCGACCCCTTCCTCGGCCCTTGTGTTCTTATTCGAAATGACATCGGCTCCAACTCCTCCGTCCTCCTCCTCGGCATCCAACAGGCTGAGATCAATGTCAGGAAAGAGGCCTTGGACTTTCACCCTGCAACCCATGAGGCCCTACAAGTAAGAGTCAGTGACAAACTCCAACTTGATTATCGTGACTCTTACAAAAAATGAAAAGCCTCGATCATCGTAGTCTTCTCAACCTCCAGCTTCTTCTCCTATTGACTCGCTGCAGTGCGGAGATCCTCCATCATACAAGCCTTGGCTTGGCTCTGAGCATTGGCAACCTCAGCCCCAGTGATTTTGCCTTGGCCTCCAAGAACCAGACTTTCTTGTTGGCCGCCGCTTTCAATGCCAAGGCCCTATCTACCTTTTTCACGGCCTAGATAGCTTGGGCCTCGAATTGAGAGCTCAGGCCTTAGCCTCCTTCAAGACCTATCGAGCTTTCTTTAGAACACCTATGAAGTGATCCACATGATTGATGAGTTGAGGGAGAGATGAAGTCAAAAGAGAGAGAGAGAAAAAGAAAGGAAGAGGAGGAGGAGCTTCTAACTTGAAGGAGAGAGTCATAGGAATCTTTGATGCGACACCTAGGGCCTTCCGATTGATGGCCTCAACATCGATCAGGAGGATCGTAGCTCAGAGAACTTCATAGGCAACTCGATTTTTTGCGAGGCTCAATCGGTAGTCTTGGGCCCCTTAACTAGGATGAGAGAAGGCTTCTTTAAAACCAAGGTACGGGGGCGACCAACTGTGGGGAGAAACACATGGACACCCGAGGTGTGTCAAACCTCGAAGAGATGAGGATGTGGAGGAGGGTGGAATTAGCTCCCTAGGAGTGACTGACTTGAGTGGAGGAATGACTTGGATTCTGGAGATAGCCTCCTTCCTCGAGGTCGGACCCTGCACCAGTGTTTGAGACATGCTAATGGCAGGTTGGGTGAGGACGACTTCAGTTTGGGCCTGCTTTGGAGTAGGAGTACTACCTGAGGACTTGTTCCTCTTGGCGGTGCGGCATAAGACTTCGAGTTTCTTAAGATTCATATTTGGAAAATAAGAGTCAACCAAAAGAAATTGAAGTAAAATATACAACAAAAGATTGACTTACTCTGACGATCGATCGGGCTCAACTTGATCTTAAACAATATTTTTTCAGAGAGGAGTTTACGAAGAGGAAGAGCAGCATAATTGAAGATGAGCTTCAAAGTTTCCTCCTTGGGGTCTAAAAGCATCAGAGCTTTGTTTGACGATCTCCAAGGTCGACCTCATAAAGTGCCAAAATCTCATAGCTACTCGATTGAAATAAAAAAATAATGCTCCTTCCAATTATAGATCGAGAAAGGAGTACCTCGAAAGAGGCATTGTCCCATCTGAGGAGAGGCATACCACCATCCAACCTTTTTAGAGTATTCCTTAAATGAAAAATGCACTCGGAAGAGGTGAATGGTTGGTTCATCCCTGAGGAAGAGGCGATGAGCAATGAAGGCTATTATTAGGCTCGAAGAGTTTGGGGCCACGTTATAAGGGCAGATTTTGAAAGTCCTAAAGAGCTCTACAATGAAGAAATGAAGTGATAGTTTGATGCTAGCTTTTAAGAACTCTTCATAGAGCCCGATTCGATCTTTAAAGGATAAAGCTATCTGATCCTTAGGACTAGTGACCTCCAGTTTAAATTCTAGAGAGATTTGGTATTGAAGGCAAAGGATCTCCTAGTCCTCACAGGTAAGGATGGAGGCTACTTGAAAAGGGCCAAAATTAGGCACCTTCTCGACTTGCAGTCTTTCAAGGAAGATTGGACATCGGATCAAGGGTCCTCGTCAGTCAGGTCATGACCAAAGGACCATGTGCCGAGGGACGATGTTGACGCACTCATCCTCGATGAAATTCAAAAAAAGGAAAAGCAAGAAAAACTAACCAAATGATGATCGAGCAAGCCAAGGATTGGACTTCGAAAGTCGAAGTTTGGAGCTTGGCCACAGCTAAGGTTGACTACGACTATCGATAGCAATTGTCGGAGGCTATCGAAAATCATCTAAAGGCTCCGCTCCACTCCCAAAAAGGTGAAATTATCCAATAATAAAAGTTATCCAAGAAAGCAACTGGCTATTTATAGCAACTCGGACAGCTCCAATCTAATGGCGATTCATCTAGCCACTATCGATGATCATCAAATGGTAGCACGAGGTTGGGCACAACCAAGCTTATGCAGATCTGTGGCCTCAATGATCCAGATTGATAGATCAAAATGGTCATCATAGCTGATCTTTGACATGTGTCCTAGTCTTTATGGGTAAACAAGCTTGATTAACAAAGCATCCTGTCAGGTCAATCTCAACTTTGAGTTTGTACTCTTTTCGATCGACCTCGATTCGGACTTAGACTGGAGAGTGGGGTTCATTTGTTGTGGACCACCATCTCGACTTTGGTTGACCAGGTCCTTGACCATAACTGAGATCTCGGGAGACTTGATCCTCTATTGATATGAAGGCTGCTAAGGGTCGGCTATAGCCGACTTGGAGGAGTTGAACATGAGAATCTCGTTCAATCAGCCTAATTCAGTAAGCTTTCAATCCTGAAAAGATAAGACTCGAATCTTGACCATGGGCGAGGTCGGTGGTCACAACCGACCAGAGAAAGTTGCTCAAATAAGGCAATAGCCCTAATCCAAAAAGAATCCACTCTCTTTATGATTTCGGAAAGGCCAGATAAGGAAGAAAACTATTGAGATCGAATTCCATCCTGGATGGCAATTAACGGTTTGCTCTGCATCGCAAACACGAAAACAACCACCGCTAATGTGATTTGCATGCGATATCCAAGGAGCAGCTAGTCTCTCTGGTGTATCTGATTCTTATTCTTTTTCTAAAAATAAGGGAGAGCAAGGACCTAGGTAAGTTTAAAGAAAAGGCCTTAGAGCGCTCAGTCTCTCTCTTTATTCTGTACTTTTTATTTAACTTGAGCATTGGAGGATCCCCATCGAAAAATCTTCTGATTAGAAAGTTTTTGCATGTCTCGTTTTAGTTGTTAGAGTCAGCCACTCCAGTACCTAGCCTCGATCGAGGACCTATCTTCCTCATCCCAACCGAAGAGACCAACACACCCCTACTGAGATCGATTTCGATCTCTCTAACTTACAATTCGACAGTAATAGCCCGAAAGCTTATTAATAAATACGTTAGAATAGAGCCCCTATTCTATATGGAGGCAGACTCTATCTCCTCCTCGTACTCCAACTGTAAAGAGATTATGTGGCTATTAAATTTTTATCCACCCTATGATGCATTGCACTTCCATCGTGAGCATCTCTTTCCCTTCCACTGACAATTAAGATCAAGATAGAGATGTTTAGGAAGAAAAAAGTTTACATAAATGACTTCAAATCTTATGTTATAGTTATTAGCTTTAATAGTTTTAGTATCAACTTCGCTCCTCCCTAATTTGGATAGACTCTTCCATCATGATCTTTGTTTTGTATCTATATTTTTTATATACTACTAATGGGAGAAAGGAAGAAAAAAAATATAAATTAATCAATTAAATAATTAAAAAAGTTAGAAATTAGAAATTATAAATTTTTAAATACATGGAATTTCGAAAACAGAGGCGGTGAGTTTGGTCAATCCCTCCCTCTTCTGGCTTTTATTCATGTTTATAAACCGTTTGCTTCTCTTTTGGTTGAGCGTAATTTATTTTTATTTTTTGATTAATTCAAAATGAAACTGCAGAGGCTTCCTTTTTATAATAATTTTAAGCAGTGTACTTCAATCAGAATGGTTCAAATTATAGGCGTCAAATATCTCGCACCACAAACCAACTCGGATGCCCTCCGGACCCACAGCGTAAGATAGCCGGCACCCCACGGGCGGCCTGGGATTCTTTTGTTCTCCGTCGCTGCCTTATCTTTACTCTAATATCAGCTCTGTCCATCCGCTCCGGGAGACGCTCATAAAACTGTTGCTATATATCACACCGTCCACGGAAGAAGACGAGGAGAGAGAAAGCGAAGGCAAGCGTACAGACGGAGAGGGAGGTGTGAAGGTCAGATGCCGAAATCATCATCACCGTCACCCACCATCACACCCATGAACAAAACCCACCCCCAAACCCTAACCCTAACCCCACCCCCTCCCCCAACCCTAATCCCCAATCCCGCTCCCCAAGACGACGACAACGAGGACGACGACGACGACCTCCTCCACCTCCAATCCTACCCCCAATCCCTCCTTATGGACGAGGAGGATGATCCCGAGCCCAACCTAACCCTCTATCCATCCCAGTCCTCGATCCCTCGCCCTAACCCTAACCGTAACGCTAACCCTAATTCCAACCATTCCCCCTTCTCCTCCCTCCTCTTCCGCGACCCCAACGACGACGGGGAGGAGGAGGCCGCCGACGAGGACGACGACGAGATCGAGGGCAACGACGACCACAAGCCCGGCCTCAACGGCCATACGGTCTCCGTCGCCGACGCTCCCGCCCCCGCCGCCGTCCCTGTTCCCCCGGCCCTTCACATCGACCCGTCCCCCCACATCTCCTCCCAGTTCTACACCTTCAACCGCGACTCCCACGCCCTGATGGTCCGGTGCATCCTGGAGGGCCGCCTCGCGACGCCCGACGAGATCCGCGGTGCCACTCCCGCTCCCGTCCTCAAGTCGTGGCGCTCCGTGTGGAAGGACCGCAACGAAGACACCGCCTACCTCACGGCTTGGAAGCGCATCCAGGACAAGCTCGCCGCCCACCTCGACCTCGCCTCCGGCTCCCTCCCCGCCCTCTTCTTCAAGAACAACCCCAACCAGCGCGTCTCTCATGTCGACCAGTGGCAGGACATCGTCACTGCTGCCCATGCCGACCCAGACCTGCTCCGCCACCTGGGCCTCAAGGAAACCGTCGACCGTATCAAGAAGTCTTGGACTGTCGGTGCCAAGTTCTATGGCATTCCTGAGTCGTTCATCCGGGTCTGTGTCTCCTCCTGTCCTGTCTGCACCTCCGCTTCCTCCACTGTGTCCGCAGGTGGTGCTTCTGCTGCTGCGCGTTCCAAGCGCCGGCGGTTTGAGTACACCGAGTCCTTTGATGTGCCCGCCAAGGATGTGCCCCGCCAGCTCCAGCAGCTCGCGGCCAAGCACAAAGTGGTGCTTTGCATCCGTCAGAAGTACATTCGCTACAAGCCCTTCATGGCCGAGGTGAAGGACTATGCCTGCCACCGAGCTGGGGAGCCATCGTCAGCCTCTGCTTCCTCGAAGAAGGCCAGGGTCTTGAAGAGAGAGCCTTACCAGTCCAAGCGGTGTGGGTGTGGGTTCCGAATCCGGGCCATTGTTCCCATTGCCAACTATAATGAGAAAGAGAAGACCTTTGTATATCAGGAGGAGGGCACTGCTGTTTTTAAACTGTATGCCGTGCACTCTGGGCACGAGCCAGGCCCGCTTGATGGAAATGCTAGGATCATCCACCGGGTGGTTGGGCAAAAGGGGGGTTTTGATCTTGACCCAGTGGACTATGGGGTCAGGGAGGAAGCTGAGACGGAGTCATTTGTTAACCTTATGGGGAAGGACGACTGTGAGAATCCCCACCATATGGTACTGCAGCTGGTCCAAGAGATCAGGGTGGAGGCTGGGTTGCTGGAGGGGAAGATTGCTAAAATGCCACCAGAGATGCTGGGTTCTCTGTCGCACAATCTGTTGGATATTCTTCACAGGCTGAGGACTGTGGCTATAACTCAGCACTCGGAGGAGTCTTTGGTAGTAAGCAATGAGGAGCTTGGGCAGTGGGGTCATGATGGCAACCATCACCTTGACAGCCATGATAGGATATTTGCTAAGGATGCAGAAATGATTGAAGAGGAGGAGAATGATTTTGATTCCACTCTCGGGGCCATTGTTCCATGGGACAGGATGTCAGCAGAGTGCCATGATAGGAAGCTGCTTATGAGGGAGGGCTTGAAGCCTGACAAGTGGATGATGAAGGAGGACTGTGGTGACTTCGACGAGAAGAGCATTCTCAATTGTGGCGAGGATGAGGACTCCAAGCTGATAAAGCCCTTAAGGGATGATGGGACGATTGTGCCGGACCCGAATCTAGTAGGGATGCAGGTGGATGGATTCTATCCTGATACTACCAAGTGGTATGATTCGCCGAGTGGCTTGGATCCGGGTGCAGATTCTGGGGATGGTGGGTTTAGGCATGGAGGAATTGTGTGAGGTAGTGTTTAGGAGTTGCCTGGTTTATCTTCCTTGATGTTGGAAGGAAAGGATCTGTAAATTCTGTACACTAGAGGAAACTTGGGACCCATATCTTCCCTTTATTACGTGGAGATTCCCTGCAGTATCCTGTTGGTTGTTTTATACACAGGTTGCTTTTATCAATTAAACCATGTTTTAGTTGGCTTATTTATGGTGCTTGTGGTCCTGAGCTCCCTGCTACTTGTTTCCATTTTTGCCTACCATTTGCCTTTTCTAGCGCATTCTTAGGTTGATCATAATCATGACTGGTAGTACTTGTATGATTGAGCATTGTTTTCTTGCAGCCACATTGCTATAAGCATGGAATGCTTGTTTCTGTGAATAAGTATGGCAGGTTATCAATTTGTATTTTAAGTTGGTGCTGCCATTAGGTGGCTGGTGCATTATAGCATTTGTAGCAGTACTTTTAGTTGTTTTCTTTGAATAAATATTAGAATGAATGAAGAAGTCTTTTGACCATGTGGTAGTTTGTATTACTCTTCCAGCTATGTAAATGTTGGCAGGTGGTTTAAATGTATGAAATTATGAATCAGTATGGCTATCTCTTTACTTTGTTTTATGAATTGTCGCGGCCACATAATGATTGCCATATCTCCGCATTATCGGAAGCAGTGGTAGTAGTTGCTATAACATGCAATGTTCTTGCGATCTTTTATTTAGTTCTGTTCTCTGCTTATGAGTAGTTCTCACTGAGAAAATTGCTGCTTCCTTTACTAATCAAGCAAGTGGCTTGGTATTTACTATATATGATTTTCCTTTTGCCATTTTTTGTTGCATACTGTTTTACATGATTATTTTATTATAACATTCAATGTTGAAGTGTTTCTTCTTCGTATCAGACGTGCATTTCATTTATTATATATGACTATCTTAGTTATTTTGTCAGATATGCGTCATTGAATTTCGACCACATGATTGCAATATAGTTCCTAACCAACTTAGCTTGATGCCTGCTGTCATGTTGCTCGAGTGTTTTAAGGTCTATCATTGTTTCTTGCTATTTTGTTGCCTTAAAGCATAAAACACATGCCACTCATTGGTCGTTGTTATAATGCACTATGTTGGTAAGAATTTCAAAGTGCGAATTTCATCTATTATGTATTTTGTGATATTTGATCTATGTGCCAGCTCTATTATCACTTTCTTGTGGACATATTCTTTATTTTTCCATGTCTTTTTGAGATAGATCAGTATTCCAAATCATGTAACATGTTGTCTTCTTGTGACCATCTAATTAATATTTGATTTCTTTGTTGTTTTAACTTCTCAACCTATATACCTGGGAACCTTCTTTGGTTAGAAAACAACCTTACATTGCATAAATTCATTCAGCACCCAAGAACCTCCCACCTCAGTAATCTTATGACTTCTAGCCACTCATCTTGGACCCAGTTTCTCCCAAATTTGCTGTGCGTACAAATTAACATTCTTGCCTTTACCATTTTCATATTATTTGCAAAGCTGCTCTTTACTGCCAACATTTTCATCTCTATCGAATCTTCAACTTAGGATGTAATTGTTGAAGAGGTGGAGACCAACTTTGTGGGCATTCTTGCAGCATTGTGCCATGGATAGAAGTGGTGGTAGAGTGCTCAAAAAGAAAAATTCTACAAAGCAGCCTGCAAGTTTGATGATGGTACTATGACTGGTAATTTGGATGAGAAGAGCATTCCTCTGATGGACTCTTTGCCCATAAGACATGATGAACAATAGTCACAGAACTGAATTTGGTCAAGTGAGTGTGGTCTTAATGATTGTTTTTTAATTATTTTTCCTTGGATGTTTGTTGAAATTGCTTTAACCTTTAACCATGAATTTGTATACTTTCACATTTTTGTAGTACTAATTACTTAGTTTTGTTCTTGTAGCTGCATGGGCATGCAGTAAATTTGTGATTGCTGGTACTAATATGCCAGGTATTTCACCATATGGACTTGGGACTTTTCCGGTTACAGAGGCAATGAGAGTAGTATTGATATGATATAAAAGATGAAGATATATCTTCATTTCATTGTAAGGTGCTGTTTTAAAGCTCTCTTTGGTGTCTGTCTTTTATAGTGTCTTCATAACAATAATTTAGTGGTTATTTTGCTAAGACAACTGACTAGTTCTTTGTGGTTTTTGTATTGGATTTTGTTAAAACTGTGAATTATGAAGAAGGCTCGTTTGGAATAGGTCTTGAATTGGTTTGAGCTGACACAAACCAGTAGAACCACCTAGTTCTGCTCAGTTTAGTGTGTTTTGGGCAGTTTGGACAGTTTGTTGCCTTGTAACCTTTTGACCTCATGCACCACATTGTAAAACAAAAGGCACTCACATATGTGGCCTGCATACTACATATTAATCTACATGGTCCCTTGACTGACAGCATACTGGAGTCACCATTTATAGAACAATGATATATATGTCTACTCCACTATTTACTTGACAACTAAATATTTTTCTTTGGTTGAATTCTCTACTAGAGATCTTATACCATTTCGATGTCTATCAGTTAATGGCATGAGTTTTGATCATTGAATAAGAGTCAGACCATGATTAATATATTTGGCCATGTCTTAGTAATGCTGATCGGGCATTTATACTTTGAAACCATGTTTCTTCTTGATTGACTTGTGAGGCAGCAGTTCTCCTCCCCTTTCTTTTGCTTCTTGGATGGTTTGGTGCTTCTAGCACTGACGGTTGATAAAATCCTACAATTGGTGACATTCTGGAAGTGCAGGTGGGTTTCCCTCTGTATGAGTGGAGTTTGTGCAACCGAACAAAAGGGTTGCATCTTAGGAACATGGTTACGTGGAAGACAAGGTTTCAGATTTCAGTCTTGGCTCTGGGATCTGGCCATGGATTGGGTGAGTATGGTAGCAGAATTGTACTGTGCTGACACTTGGAATGGTCTTTTGTCCCTTCTTGCTCTCTTTCTACTGACTCTCTTTTCTATATGAAGCAAATGGTGTAAACAAAGAGGCTCAGACAACTCCTTTTTGACGTCGTGCTTGGTATTGGTGGTAGCAGTCCATCATGGTCACCTTTCTGGTTCATAGGTGTTGGTACCAACAGGGCCGACTTTGTTTGTCATGTGCTGGGGTTGTGGACTTATTCTCAAGACATCTCACCATTCTGATCCTGGATGGACCAATACATACCGTGAATTGAATCCTTGATTGAAGCCTATGTACTTAACCTATATATCATGCATTGTTCTGTTAAGATACGTCAGTTATGTACAACTAGTCTTAATATCGGCGATGCTGAAGTGTAAATTTTATGGTTATGTTCTTTACATCCTATACTTTAGTGTTCTTGAGTAGCCATTCTAATTATTAATGTACCATTCTTTTTACATATTTGAAATATTAACAATGTCAAACCTAACTTGTTATTACGCATTAACTTTCTGACAATGGATCATTTGTTTTAAATTCCTTGTAATAAGGGTTGCATTTTACCCATAATACCCTTGATTATATAAATATTATTATATATAGTAATTCTTTTACTCTATATTATATTTATATAATATAATATATAAAAATGTTTAATATTAATATAGATCATATATGTTATTATTATATTACAATATTATATATTATAATATATTATATATAATATAATACATCTTAGATATATTATTATATATGATAATCATATAATATAATATATTATAATATTATATAACAATTATATTATATATATTACAATAATGTAATATAGTAGAATAATAATATAATATAATATAATATTAGTATGTTATATTATAATCATAGCATATTATTATATGACTATGAAACACCAGTACGCCTATTGCAGGCCTGTACCAGCATCCAGTACATTTTCGGTGCGGCAAAATACATCATGGTAGCCTGTATTCAATGCAACGTCGTGGTAGCCAGTATTAATACCTGAAAATCTTTATTTATAGCCTGTTTTAAATGCATTGTTATCAATACATTTCGTATGTCCCACATTTAATCCAACCCATTAATTGCAAGTGTTCGTTTTTTATGATGATACTTATAAATTTAGTTGAGATTTGAGAACTTAATTTTATTAATATTTTAATATTATATATATGATTCAATTTTTTATATATTTTTATTAATATTAGAATATTATATATATTCAAATGTTAATAAAAATATAAAATATCTAGCCATACCTGTATCATTGTTTTTTCAATTTTTGCTGTATCGGCATATCTGTACTACAAAATATCCGTACCGCATACCGGTATCCATGCTTCTTAATTATATGATAATATTATTATATAACATTATTTTAGATTTTGTTATATCTTGCATTAAATAATATCATATTATATATTTTATATTATATCATATCATATTATATTATGTATACTATAGTATATAATAATATAATATAAAGAATATATATTGTAATAAATTATATATAATATAATATAATATTTTTGTAAATTGTGTGAGATTATACAATACTATAGGGTTAGGGATATGTTAGGAACAAAATTAAAAAAAAAAAAATTATTTTTTTGGTTGATAGGAAAATTATCTATCTATCTCTTAGGTGGCTAAGATTTTACCCCCATTTCATGGATAAATGCTACCCATGAGAAAATAACTTACCCATCTAGAGAAGCATAAGAATATGGGTAAGTTGACTAGCTTTCCCATGATATTTATCCGCCAAAGAACGGGCCCTAAGTGCTAGTGTTCCCGTTAATGAGCTTTTCATGTGTAATAACTCATTCGTCTTGATATCTTGGTAATGATGCAGACCATATATTCTTTGGATGATGATTCTTTTTTGTAGCTGCTGATGTTTTGAATGGTAAAAATTCTCCAAATACTAAATTTTGTCATTTGCTTTCTTGTTTATGTATTGTGGGACATATATGGATTGTATTTCTTGAATCTTTTGGAATCTATTGTTTCTGACCTTGGACTGTTGGTTTATCAATCAAAGTAGGATCAGCTCATAAATATACTACAGTGAATGCTTGAATTTTCTAATCTAGATTATGGGCTATCTTCTATAGACAATATATATTTTCACATTGATATTTGTAGTTATATTTCATTTTCCAGCATTTTTTTTGTGTAGCTGAATTTTGTGATTTCATATAGATGTTGAATAAACATGAATGTATTCTTATCGGATTCTATTAAGTTTTTCATGGTGGCCAGGCAGACCTAGCAGGTAGGGTCCCTTGACTGCCTAAATGGACTGCCTCATGCTTAGGCAGTCCATTTCAGAAAAGGGAAAAGAAAGGCCATGAAGGTCACAAAATATCGTTGCTGATCTTTTTTTTTTTAAAAAAAAATATCAAACTATGCATGTAAATAACCAAATATACCATTATAGCATGATAGGAGCTAATATTGATCAAAACAGGAAAGCTTTTCATCGCATACCAATCTGCCAAGTCAACAATAATAATGACCAGTCATAGCAAAGGTGAGTTATTATAAGCTAATGTGTTAAACAATTTAACAAGCTAGAAATGCATGGTAACAACTTATTACAAGCAGCAACAATTGCAAAATCCAGAAGGATGAGAAGAATTAAAAGAGAGAAAAACAGAAAGAAAAATAAACAAAATTTCAACATGGGGGGACAAAAGAAACAACAGAGAACAAAAATAGAAACAATGAATAAATAAAAGTAAAAAAAAAAAAAACAGAGAGGATGGAGATGAAGATTAGAAGAAAAGGATCTCTCAAAAGAGAAGGGGATGAAGAAAGAAGAAGAGAAGAGAAAAATGATCATTTGAGAGAGAAGGTAAAAAGAAGAATAAGAGGAGAAGAAAAGAGGAAGGAACAGAAAAAGGGAAGCAGATGGAGTAAAAAGAAAAAGAAGAAAATGTATGTGCAGACACAAAACAAACACTCTCGGATCCTTTAGGCAGTCAGGCAACTGCTGGTGGGTTACTCGAAATGATCATGTGACTTACGTTATTTCTACTCCAAGTTATTTATATTAAGCTTATTTCAGTCACAATAGTAAAGATACAATAAGGAATGAAGTACAAATAATAAACAAACAGGAATACACATTTGTGTGGATAAATAGGATCTTGTCCTTCACTGCCAAGGCAGCCAGGCCTCTTTAGGTGCTTATGCAGACTATCTTGGCGCTGATTTTGACATCACTGGACATTTTGTGATATTTTTTATGCTTGTGCTGGCTTCTTATTTTTAATAGAATATTAGTATGTGAGATTGAAGCCTGAGAGATTAAGAACAAATTATTGATTCAGCCTGCTATTGCAATTATAAATATGTTGGGCCCAACAAAAAGAGCCAGTCATGCAATGTATGCGGTGTGGAAGCCATGCTTTGTGCTGCAATCTGTTATGCAGCTGGTACACAGAAATTCAAAGCTGAAGGCATTTTTCAGGTAAGATGATCAATGAATTTTCAGGGTTGCGATATTCTCTCTCTCTTTCTCTCTCTCTCTCTCTCTCTCTATATATATATATATATATATATATATATTTCTCTCCCTCTCAATATGTGGCTATCATGGGAGGTATTTAGGAATTTAACTGCATTTAAATGGTTGTGTGCATAGCAGCTTCCCATCTTTGATAGAGTAGCAATGTTTTGTCATGTTAGATGCATCTAGTTCTAAATTCTGGCTAGTAACTTTAGCTTTTCAGCTACCAAAAAAAAAAAAAAAAAAACATAATCTAGGTTCAATTATCAGATAGCCCTGAAACATATTCAACATTTGCTTTCTGTGTGTTCATTTATTGAAAGTTGCTACTTAGTATGAGTCCTCATTTATCAATATTGCTTTATACGGATCTAGAGGGTAAACTATGCCGTATATGTGAAGCATGGTCTTTGGTGACCTACCTGATGGACCTGAGGGTCAATTTTATTCAATCTAATATCGAGATGAGAAACAATACAAACATATATTTTTCTTCAAGGACGAGATCTATGATATGATGCAAAAGAGAATAAGAGCTGAGATCTAAAAGTCAATAAACTAAACTATTTGACCAGGCAAATTTATTTATGAGATATTTAATTAAATATCTGGTTGTTCCAGAAGATTCCAAGTATAGATGCTGTTCCATCTTTTGATGGTTTCCTCTGGACATCTAGGAAGCCCCTCCATAGCCAAAACATGTGCATCTGGGATCTCTAGCCACATCATAATTTCTGCTGCATGTAATCTGGGTTGCACCAGAGGGCTATTGCAGTAGAATGGGAAAGCAGGAAGCAAAGGTTTGATATTTCTATCAGGTTTTTTTAGTAGGTGATTGAATGAATGTGGAATATCATGCATTTACTGCAAATCATGGGAAAAGTTGGGTACCGTAAAATTGCTATATGAGTCTTGTTTGGTGTTACCTGTTTATCAGATGTATATATTTTGTGTTATGGTGTTCTAAGGGCATTATCTTGTTAATATTAGGAGTCTGGTTGATGGAAGGCTGTAATTAGATAATCTGGTAGTCTCGTTAGTGTTTCTCTGTGCACCATTTGAGTTGACACCATATTGGTGTGTTGGAGCTTGCTCCTAAATAAAGGAGTTTAAGTAGGGGCCAGTGTTGCAAAATGAATCTGTTGGTGGCCAACTATTACAAGTGGAGACCCACTTATGCGTGAGATGAGGCATCCATGAGCTGGCCAACTATTACAGGTGGTTGGGCTGGTGGCTGCATCTTGTGGCAGGCCAGAGTTCCTCTAGTTGGTTGACTCATGAGTCTCTCTCCTTTTAACTGTGGGCCTCATGTTTTTTCCCTTTGCTTTCCTCCTGTCTCTCTCTCCCCCAGTATACTCTGGAAATAATAGGAGGAATCTCTAGTCTTAAAATCCAACTTTAAAAAGAAGAGAGGAAATTTTAGGCTTAAAAAGAAGCAATGCTGTTATAGTTTTGATCATATTTCTCCCTTCCCCCCCTCTTTGGGGATTTATCTCGAGATCAGGCTGTTGGTTTGCCACTTGGTTGTTGATTATACATTTAGTGCAGAATGAAAGTGGAAAAAGTAGAAAGTTGTTAAAACTACTGGTTTACTTTACACAATTTTTAAAAAATCTATTTTGGAATCAATTATTCTAGAGTAGGTATTAGAGTCCAAACTTCTGCAGCCACAAATACTTAATCAACTTCAGATGAAGTTGATCAAGATGAAAGGCTATAAAGATATAAAGATATGGTGGATGTTCAATTGGATAGTTGGAGATTTACAACAATAAATGACCACCAAGTGGATGGATGGCTTGGAGATGCATAAGGACCCGTCGAGAAGAGCTAGTGATTTGATGAGTTGTGTGAGGCAAAGAAAGTAAATCAGGAATGGATGGCTTTGTTATCAATGCGAATGAGATGCATAAATATTGTTTCTTGGAATCCTCTTATCTTCATCAATTATTGAAGAAAACATGGACTCACAATCCCCTGTTAGATGACAAATATCTTTTACTCTTCCCTTACAATGTTCGAGACAGATGCATCTGGTTTCTAAATTTGTGGAAAACATGTTGATGCTCAAGTGACAGCATCTTGCTGTCTCCAGAGAAATGAGTCATAGATTGCTGGTTCTTCTGTCCAAATGCAGCAATATATGTGAAGGTGTGCCATGAATGGCATATTAGTGAGGCCAATTAGGGGGAGCACTATTGGGGAGATTTAAGCAATCGTGGAGGGAAAAATAATGGGTTTGAAGTATAGAGATAGCAAACTGTTTGCCTTGGGAATTCGGCATACTAACTATGAGTTTGAAAATCCTGTTTCTACTAACTATTCTTGTAATGCCGAGGAGGTAGCATGGGTCCTCAAGCCCCTTGTTGGGCATTAAGATCCCCTGCTGCAACTGGAGGTTTCAGACTTCTATGGAGAATATACCTTGAAGTATTTCTGAATGGACTTCGGAGCATGGAAGAGTTCTTCATCGGTCATCGATTATTGAAGGATGGAAGGTGTGATATGCCACAACAAAATTAAAGCGAGTTGTAAAGTCATAACCCATCATATACTGAGAGAGGTACTTGTTCATTTATGTGTAAGACTAGAATATAAACCTTCATGTTTATGTATTAAGTGCTGTTTGGCACTATATTAGATGAAATATCTTGGACTTCTGCTTTTTAGCAATAATTAGGTAGAATCACATTTATGAACCCTTAAGTTATGAGAAATGCTTAAGCATATTAAATATGCAATTTTGACCCAAGCCTAAAAAATTGAAAATTGTAATAAAGTTGGTGATCAACTTTTTATTCTCCTGGAAGTTGAATATTTTTAAAAGTATTCTTATTACACTCAAATATGAGGCAATTTCTTACTTGCATGCAATATCTTAAGATATTTGGTTGAATAATATTTCATGTATACAAGTTTTCTATATCAATCTCCTGTCTCTTGTAGTCTGTCTGCTGAAGTGAATTTCCTGCATGCTGGGTCAGTAAGTTGGACTCTATTTAGGCCTGCTAAGTAGGTTGACCAACCAATCTTGCCTATAAATAGAGGCAAGATGGGGAAGCCAGCTGGGAAAGGAAGGGTTGCTAAGCTAGAGAGAGGAGCAAATTTGTCATTTTCAAGCATCCGCATATAGATACTCTAAACGTAAGGGTCTTCTCCAAAATTTTTAATTGCTTTGTAGGTCAGTCTTCTATGCTTTTCGGATTTGAGATTCTTAAATTTCCTTTCCATTTTAACGTCTTACCACATTCAAATTTGTCATCTGAAATTCTAATATCCACCACTCTTCTGAGTTTTGACAATATATGGTTTCCTTTGAAACCAATCTGTCCATGTGTTTAGGAATTAGGTTTTATTTGTGCTTTTAAAACTTGTAGTCAATATCAAGTGTGCGTGCTACTTCAAAGTTCTACATCTCATGGTCATTTTTAACGATTGTCTTCTCTATAATAGATATCTGTTTTTGAAGTTCTGAAATTTTATATTTAATAATCAAAAACTTAACTGTCTTGTATGGGAATCTACACATGAGTTGCTTCCACATTATTTCAGTTTTCTATTTGAAAATCATGGGATCATGTGAGTTTTTGAATTGCTGTTTTAAAAATGCCTGACTTGAAATCATATCTTTATCAGGGTGTTCTAAAAATCGGTCCTGAAATGAATATTTTATAAAATGTTTAGTGGACCCATAGTTAGGTAGTGTTTAGTGGCTTCATTTGAATTATTGATTAGATGTATGTGGACTTCTGACTAGGTGGTATATATGGCCACATTTGAGTTATTAATGAGGATATACTTCGACCCTTGGCCGGGTGGTTGAATGGGTGCCCTCATTTGCATCATGAACTAGGATAATGAGTGACCTCATCCAAATTTATTAATGAGGGTGTAGAAGGCCTTAGTTGCATTAGCAATGAGGATACGAGTGAACCTTACATCAGAAAATGTGAAATTATATGAAATATCTTAGCTTCTCTAGAATAAAAAAAAATCTTTGTCATTTTTATCATGCTTTCTTCTTTATTAGAGAATTTCAAATGTTTTTTATTGAGATTTTTGAATTGTTTCTGATAACTTTCACTTGAACTTTAAGACAAGTATATAACTTATGATCTTGCATTCACTCTTTCAAGGAGGCTAAGATTATGTACTTTGGTCCTTCCATAATATGTTGTTCTTTATTGAAAATTTTGACTTTGTTTTAGTGAACCCATACTTGAAAAGTCATTTGTTTTTCACTAGAAACTTAAATTTTTTTCACTGTGGTAGTATTTACTTGCTAAGCTGTGTAGCTCAATTCATCTATTATACAAATGTCTTCCGATTACCTGGTGTGGGATATAGGGGACCTTTTCCATGAAGGAGGACATCATGTTTTGAAGTTGTTGGGCCCAGTAATTTTTGAATCAGCATCGGAGAAATAGTCGTTTGCATCTTGTTTGTATTTTTGAATTATGGCTTTATGTGAATTAAGATATATTCACAATTTTGTAATAGAATTCTATTTAAGGTCCATGGTTTTAAATGTAGCTTTGCTTATGTTTCATCCAATTATATGGTTTCTTTAAGAATGGTGCAATATTATTGTTACTTTTGATAGATTAGATTGTCCCACAATGGGTAAATCTCGGGGTATAACAAGCAAACATGTGGTGCAGTTGGGTTCAAGAAGTGAGGTGGGGAAATGGTGGAGGTGCAGTGGTCATCTAGGATGAGGTGAAACCTCTCTTGAAAGGAAGATTTCCCCATGGACTACCAAAGGATCTCGATTGTCAAGTTCTATTGGCTTCCTCAGAAGGGAGTAATGAACAAATGGAGAAATTCTTTAAATTGTCATCATGAACCAGAGTTATGAAGTTGAAGAAGTGTTAGAACAAAGTATAAAGCAGGGCTTAGGACTATGCTTCAAGATTCAGGATGATATATCTAATTTCAGTACTCAGAAGATAGAGGAGGCAACTTGCAGATCAAAGAGAAGCTGAGGACAAAAGTTTAAAATTTGCTGATCTATTCTATGGTTCTTTGTGGCACCAGTTAAATTGATAGGACAGCGGACTAAATCTTTAAAAGACAGGTCTTAGACAAACATGTTGGCATGTTTAAATGTGGAGAGATGGTACACACTGGCAGTGATTATTCTACTTTCTTTCTAGGGGAATGCAAGGACAATGAAAGTGAGGAAGAACAAAATAACATTATACTTGAAGAAGGAGATGGCATAGGTGACACTGACACCGAAGGTGAAGCTCTTTTTATTCAAAGCTCTAATAATGGCCAGCAGGTGGACCTTAGCCCCTCTTTTGCTCATCAGAGAGAGAGAGCAATTATGGATGCAGTTCTACCTCTTATACAGAGCTCTAAGCTTGTTGTCATGGGATTCACTACAACATAAAAGTTGACGAGAGTTCCTTTAAGTTAGGCTGGAACAACTTTGTTCGGTGGGGAACTGTGGTGAGATTATAGTATAAACATGTCAGCTGTTGGATTCTTTGTTGGTGATATCCCTGACCAGTGAGTTGGGTTTGAGGTTTATAAATTAATATTTGAATTTTCATCTGAAACTTTAAATCCAAAACAAAAAGGTTTTAGTTTCAGGTAAGACTAGTTTAAATCACAGGTTGGTTTCAGAGTTTCAGTCCAGTTTATAAACATCTAACGACAGACACCTTAGTGATTCAGAAATTAATCAAAATCTGATCCTCAGCCTCCATACTGCTTAGGCCAACAGGCAGGAACCCGCCTACAAATTTTCTATCCTTTGATTTGTTCTGTTTTGACCAAACATGCCATGACATGGTCATACTTGCTAAATATGTCTGATGTACTCCCAGTCCAATGGGGATCACATTTTAGGATATTAAAACCAAAAATTATATGAATTTGATGTTTAGTATCCTGAATTACGGTTTGGGACCATTAAGGATCGACTTAGAAGCTATAGAGATCAGAAGAATATTCTGAGATTTCATGGATATGGGGTTGTTAACAGTGAGTTTTAGCTGAAGCTCTTTTGACATGGTACTGGAATTTGAAGGGTATATATTGGTCTGTGCATAGTTCTTTCATATATCTGATATAACGAGTCTGAAGGTTTTCTTTTAATTTAAATCAGGTTCAGAAATGGGCCAGATTTTCTAATTAGCTATTGGATCACCTAAGATTATTCATAAGGCTTTAAAAGCTTCAGTTCAATAATTTAAATGAACAGATTTGGAATTCATACGAGCTGTTTAAATGTGTTCAACTTGATTTGGAGTTTGGCTATGATTTTCCAACCCAAGCCTCAAATCTGCTTTCATGTTTATACAGGATTTGTATGGTTGGGTTAGTTGTTCTAGAAATATGTGCTAGGTTTTGGGCGGTGTCATGGATAATCAGAGTTGGTTTGAAACTGGTCAGTGCATGGGGTGATATACACTTTTGAATATATCAAGTTGGTATATAGTTAGGAAGCCAAAAGTTGATACAATGATGTAATGACGATAGCATTCTCATCCATAGCAGAGGTTGGGATTAACTCTGACGGGTGGCATGCTACATTTTTTCTTAAAGAAAATCTTTCACATCCTAATAGTCCAGTTATAAACCATTTTTTGTAATTGTTGGTGGTTTTTTTTTCTTTTTCGTTTTAGGCTGTAAGCACCGTAGAATTGCTCAGTTTTAATACAATCCACCCTGAGTAACATTAATACTACAAAAACAATGGTAATGTGCTAATGAGATTAGTGTTTAGCCAAAAAGGTTGAGAACTTGAGATTAACTTGATAACGTTAGATCTAGCCCAATGGTACCTTGTTTTAGTTATAAAAGTGGCACAACCACTTGAACTACATGTATCAATGGTAATTAGTGTATCATAGTCATACGTATGATTGTAAGCAAAGTTTGCTATCTCAATATCGGACCTCATACAGGTAATGTCTATTATAATGCTAGTTCATCATACGATATAAGATGATGAGACGTATCAAGTGTCAATACCAAGATCTACAAAACCAGAATCGGGACCCTCGGATCGAATCGGCACGAACCAACACAAAAGAAAAGGAAAAAGAGAATTTGGGAGGAGGAAAAAAGAGAGAGGGGACGGAGAGGGAGAAGGAGGGAGGGACGGAGAGGGAGAAGGAGGAGGCGCCTGTGGTGGCCACAGGTAGGTTATGGGCGCACTTAGAGGGTTATTGAGGCATCTGCTTTCTCTATCAAATCTCGATCGAGGGAGAGAGATAGAGAGAGGGGAGGGAAAGAAAAAGAGGGAGAGGCTGCCATCGGAGAGGTCGTTGGACAGCGCAATTGCAGCTTGCAGTGCTGCGGATGTGAAATAAGAGTGATCATCCTTATTTTACGCTATTTTTTTTAAAAAATTTCAATCATAATGAAGCCGACATATCCATTGCTGGCTTCATTTTTTCTTCAATTTTTTAAAAAAATTTCTGAAACAGTAAAGCCAGCAATGGATTTGCCGGTTTCACTATTCATCATTGTTTTTTACAAAATTCGATGAATTGATTAGGGGCAGTCATCCTTGTTCCATGGCCATGGCTCCATCTGCTTATTTTCTACCGTCCAGGGCCATGGTGGCCACCTGACGCCCTTCGATGGTCTCTCCGTTGACTACATCTCCCTTCAGTACCGTCTCTCTTCCTCTCTCTCTATCTCTTTCGATTAAATGCCTTATTTGGTGACACCGAGCTATGGAGGCCTCCGTGGTTTTTCAGTGGTCTCGACGGGCCATCGCCGGCCTCCAGCGGTTGCGTCTCTCTCTCTCTCTTTCTTTTTTTTTTTTTGTCTCATGTTTCGATTTGCTGTCAATATGGCTCGAAACGTCTTGAACCATCTGATTGGGGACGGTTCGATGAATATTGATCGATACGGTATGAGACTGCATATTGGTTCGGCACCGACATGATATGGTACCGATTGGTATAGCAAATCCTCGTTGCAACTTGCTAGTGAGTTGGATAAAGTCTATTCTAGCTTGACCAAGGTCAGATCCAAACTATCTATGGGCCTAAAGTTTGGACATGAATTCTAGTCATCACTTGATGGGTTTGGATCGGGTTAGCTCTCCTCTCATGTCCAATCCAATCCACAGGGTCCACAGCTTAATTCTTTTCAAGACAGCATTAAACTTTTTCTTGTTTTTTTCCTTCTGTCACGACAAATCATCCATACTTGACCTTAGTTCACTGGAAATCAGTCGGGTTTGGGTATGGGAAAGTGGGTCTTTAAAAAAATAGTAAGAAAATGGTCGGGAAGCAAAGTGCAGATACAAGTTTCCAAGGAGATCCGGGAAGTGAATGTGCCATCCCAAACAGAAGATCGCAGCTACTGAATTCTTGACCCAATTTGTGGTCAAGCCTTAATATGGTTTCATCTCGCTCGTGGGACTTATGCTGAAGTTGGGTCGAAGGTAACATACGTGTCATATCAGGATTGTTTTAAATTGTTTTCATCTTTTTATTTTTAGTTGTCTTAAGCAAACTATATTAATTGGTTTCTTGCAGTACCTTTGGGGCTGGACTCGTTGGTTTAAATGGAAGGCCCCAATGCAGCAAGCACATGCAATGCTCAGACGATTTTCTGGTTTTGGAAGTAAATAGTGCTGTTAAGAAAAGTTAATTCTCAACCGCTTGGTAACTTGTTTGATCACTATTTTTTTCATGTCGAAATCTATTCAAAATTTTGTCAAAAACCTTTCGCAATCCAGTAACTTGCTGGAAGCAAGCATGCTAGACTTCGAGGCTTTCCAATTATATGCAGAGATATCTATTACCATCTATTTCCCATATCCAGAGCAACAAAACTGTGCCATTTTTTGTCAAAAAAAGAATACGATATATTTTTAAAGTGTTCATTTTCTTTGAAATTTTATATCTTTATTGTTAGGATTTTTTTAATTAGTGCTTTTGTTGACATTACATAATTTATTTGGAACCTTAAAATGACAAGATTTCTTCTATATCAGAGTAGCTAAATTTTGTATCCATTTGTATTTTATTTATTTTGTTTTCTATGATTTAATATTACTTTTTATTCTCCCCACATTGTAGGAGTTGTTTTACTTCAGACAACTGATGTTGATTACGATGATTTAAAAAAAAATATAAAAGCTGATTCTCAGCATATGTACCATGCTCAAATAGGAATTATTGCGGTAACCTAAGGGCGGCTGTGATGAAACCTTAGTTTCGGTGCAAGTGTGCTGGGATGGAGTTTGTTGAGATAGATCCTTGTCACTTAGCCGATCTTATAAAGTCATTTGGAGGCTGACCTCACGAGGAGGTCAACGTCATCACAAGGAGGCCGACCTCGTGAAGTCATCCGGAGGCCGATCTCACAAGAAGGCCGACATCATCATGAGGAGGCCGACCTCACCAGGAGGCCAATCTCACGAAGTCATGCGGAGACCGACCTTACGAAGTCATCCGAAGATTGATCTCACGAGGAGGCCAATATCATCACAAGGAGGTGAATCTCATGAAGTCATCCGGAGGCCGACCTCACCAGGAGGCCGACATCATCACGAGGAGGCTGACCTCACGAGGAGTTATCTGGAGGCCTGATCTCACGATTATCACAAGGAGGCGAATCTCACGAAGTCATCCAGAGGCCGACCTCACGAGGAGGCTGACATCATCACGAGGAGGCCGACCTCACGAGGAGTCATCTGGAGGCCAACCTCATGAGGAGGCCGACATCATCATGAGGAGGCTGACCTCACAAGGAGGCTAACCTCACGAAGTCATCTGAAGGCTAACCTCATGAAGTCATCTAGAGGCTAACCTCACAAGGAAGCCGACCTCATAAGGAGGCCAATCTCACGAGATCATCCGAAGGCTGACCTCACGAGGAGGCCGATATCATCACAAGAAGACTATCCTCACGAAGTCATTCGAAGGCCAACTTCATTTAGAGATCGAGGCCGACTTCATCAGGAGGCTAAGACCGACCTCATCAGAAGTCATTCAGAGGCCGACTTCATCAGGAGGCTGAGGCTGACATCATTAGAAGCTATTCGGAGGTCGAGTTCATTAGGAGACCGAGTTCATTAGGAGACCGAGGCTGACTTTATCAGAAGATTGAGGCCCACCTCATCAGAAGTCATCCAGAGGCCGACTTTATCAAGAGGTTGAGGCCGACCATATCAGAAGTTATCCAGAGGCCGACTTCATTGGGAGGTCGAGACCGACTTCATCAGGAGGCCGAGATCGACCTCATCAGAAGTCATCCGAAGGTTGACTTCATTAAGAGGTTGAGGCTGACCTCATCAGAAGCCATCCGAGGTCGACTTTATCGGAAGGCCAAGACTGACTTCATCAGGAGGCCGAGGTCGACCTCATCAGAAATCATCTAGAGGCCAATTTTATTAGGAGACTGAGGCCGACCTCATCAGAAGTCATTCAGAGGTCGACTTCATCGAAAGGCTGAGATTGACTTCATCAAGAGGTCGAGGCCAATCTCATCAGAAGTCATCCGGAGGTCAACTTTATCGGGAGGCCGAGACCGACTTCATCGGGAGGCTGAGGTCGACCTCATCAGAAGTCATCAGAAGGTCAACTTCTTTCTCGATGCGTTATCGACTATCCAAACTGATAATTGGATTGCACCACTCAATGGGCTCCTTCAACCGACTTCCTAATATGGATGTCAGCCGAATGGTCGAATGACAGGCATGGTCGTCATGCCATCTTGACAGGCTACATCAGGTCACATCGCTCAGACGTCATATCTTGGTTGACTGGTTGTATGTCATAATAGGATGTTATGAGGCCATTAATTATGCCGCATGCGTGATAAGGCCCACCGTCATAGCCACCTACACGCCAAGCAGAAGGCATGCCCGCTGTTAGAGCTAGACACCCACACGACGTCATATGGATGATAGGACATGGTTGACATGATCACCTATCCTCTCACCATCCACTTTGCTCCCTTTATAAATAGAAATAAGCAAAGATCCTTCCAGGTATGTTGGCCAACACAATGCCAAAACTCTACTGCTATTTCCATTATATTGAGTCACCTCGCTGACTTGAGTATTGAAGGGTTCTCGTCGGAGCCACCTCTGGTGGAACTTCTTTTGCAGGTCTCTCTCTTCCAGCACCGAGTGGAGACCACCACCACCGTTCATCGGTAACTCCTCGCTCTCACCTTTAGCCATGATTGTGTGCACCTTCTCTGACGACGGCACACCATCTCTCGGCATCTCGTTGGCCCACTTTCAGGCGTAGCACCTAGTCGGCTCTAGGCCGACTATCCCAATTGGAGAAAGGCTGCAACAATTTGGTGCGCCATATAGGGGGGGCAATTGAGCAGAAAAAAAAAATTTCTCTCTTAAAAACTTCTATGGCCAAGACAAGCACAAAATGCCTCCACAAGCTCTGCTCAATGCTCATTGCGGTGTGGCGCACCTCCGACGACTCATGGAGAGCCGAGTGCTTCATGACTACCGATTATAGTAGACCACCAGCAGTTCGTTGCTCTCATGTAGCAGGTGAAAAGTCTGATGGAGGTGTCTATGGTCTCCAGCAGCAGCAGCATTGGTCGGAGGAGATCGCACTGCATAATGTCCCTTCCCGACATGGTCGTCGGACTTGATCTCCAACCCACTGTTCGACTCAACGCTCCTGTTGGATAAGTTCTCGATCCGCCCAATGATCACTACATCCTGACTCTCAGTGCGCTCCACATACCGGCTCCGATGATTGCTAGTCTCCTTCTCCTCGACGAGCTCCATGAGAAGGCCAACTTCACAAGGAGGCCGACGTGGACTTCATCTAGAGGCCGACTTCATCTGGAGGCCGATCTCATCAAGTCATCCAAAATTTTGGACTTCGTCCAGAAGTCGAGGAGAAAATCTGAGGAAAAACTCTGACAAGACTGGCAAATCCGAGGAGGAAATCTGAGAAAATCCACCTCACTTGGAGGTCCCTACAAAATGGCTAAGCACGGAGACTCTGAAAGATAGACGACTCAAAAAATCTATAAAATAACCATTCCCTCATCGGCTAGTATCCAACGAAGCGGTAGTCGGCTGACACCCGATTGATAAAGTCGAGGTGGGTCCGTCAACCATGAGTGCACCCCCAAAGGGGCCGCATTACTGGGTTAAACACGGATGGGTTCATCGACCATAAGAGTGCTTGCTAGGGCTCAAGGGCCACAGCGCCAGATTGCTTACGAGGCCTAGGTGAAACAAAGCCATGAAACACATGCGGCCTGCGCCCACATTGGTGGCTATGGCTCCACATACGGCAGGCCCATGTTGTCAAAGCGGACAATTTCTCATACAGGAACGAAATCGCATGTGGTTCATCCCATCCATTTTCTAAGCCACCATGACAAAACCCTAAGGCCCCCATTGTGGTGAGACACTATTCACTCTACGCATGGCTAATCCCCTGTGAGCATAGCCAGAGGGGACAATTCCTCCTTAACGAGGTGCTTTTTTCCAAAGGGCAAAGCTGTGCGGCCCCACGTTGGTAATGCTGTTTGCATTTATGCATGGCTAAACCTCATGCAGCACCAAAGCAAACAATACCTCTACCTTGGGAAGGAGTCAGATCCAACCTCATGAGGTCGGGATTAATCCGACCCCGACCTCTGGTGGTCATCAAGGTCTCCCTCCAAACGATGAATCAACGATTCGGAAAGCTCCTCCAAACGATGACTATGTTCCAATTCAACGGAACAACCTACAGCAAAAATCTATGATTACGACTTCAATCCGACCAAATTTGTCTGCAAAAATCGATTACATGACTTAGAAAATTTTTCTCAAGTTTATATATTCGGTTATCCTCTACTCGATTTGCAACTTCCTAATCGACTACTTTACTTAGCCTTGCCAACTTCACTATTTAGTTATTTTTGCAGAAAGACAAGCAAGCGGAGAAGGAAAGCATGCAAACAAATAAGTTATAAAGGAGAATAAGTCAGGAAAAGCGACTCGGATCAAAGCAATGCTGAACTCCCTTCGCTCGATTAAAGCTACGTAATCAGACTCGAGAGTTGAGAGGTAAGTGTTGGGATAGATCCTTATTGCTTAGCCGACCTCACGAAATCATCTGGAGGCCGACCTCATGAGGTGGCTGACATCATCACAAAGAGGCCGACCTCATGAAGTTATCCGGAGGCCGACCTCACGAGGAGGCCGATATCATCATGAGGAGGCCAACCTCACAAAGAAGCTGACATCACGAAGTCATCCAGAGGCCGATCTCATGAGGAGGCCGACATCATCACGAGGAGGCCGACCTCACGAGAAGGCTGACATCATCACAAGGAGACCAACCTCACGAAGTCATCCAGAGGCCGACCTCACGAAGTCATCTGAAGGCCAACCTCATGAGGAGACCGACATCATCACGAGGAGGTCGACTTCACAAGGAGGCAAACCTCACAAAGTCATCCGGAGACCGACCTCAAGAAGTCATCTGGAGGCTGACCTCATGAGGAGGCTGACATCATCACGAGGAGGCCGACCTTCCAAGGAGACCAACCTCACGAAGTCATCCGGATGCCGACTTCATGAAGTCACGAGGAGGCCAATCTCATGAGGAGGCCGACCTCACGAAGAGGCTGACCTCACGAAGTTATTTGGAGGCTGACCTCACAAGGAGGCCAACATCATCACAAGGAGGCCAACCTCATGAAGTCATCTGGAGGCCGACTTCATTTAGAGGCCAAGGCTAACTTCATCAGGAGACTGAGGCTGACCTTATCAGAAGCCATTTGGAGGCCGACTTTATCGAAAGATCGAGGTCAGCTTCATCAGGAGGCCGAGATCGACCTTATTAGAAGTTATCCAGAGGCTGACTTCATCAGAAGGCTGAGGCCGACCTCATCAGAAGCCATCCGAAGGTCAACTTCATTGGGAGGCTGAGGTCAACCTCATCAGAAGTCATCCGGAGACCGACTTCATCAGGAGACTGAGGCTGACATCATCAGAAGCCATCCAGAGGCTAACTTCATCGGGAGGCTGAGGCCGATTTTATCAGAAAGCTGAAGTCGATTTTATCAGAAGTCATCCTCAGAAGTCATCCGGAGGCCGACTTCATCAGGAGGCTAAGGCTGACCTCATCAGAAGTTATCTGGAGATTGACCTCATCAGTAGTCATCAGAAGGCTGATTTCTTTCTCGGTGCCTTATGGACTACCCAAATTGACGATTGGGTTGCACCACTCAATGGGCTCCTTCAATCGACTTTCTGATATGGGCGTCAGCCGAACGGTCGAACGACAGGTCTGGCCGTCATGCCATCCTAACAGACCACATCAGATCATGTCACTTAGACGCCATATCTTGACCGACTGGCTACACGTCATGATAGGATGTTACGAGATCATTAACTATGCCGCACGCGTGATAAGACCACATCAGGTCACGTCATTCAGCCGAATGATCGAACGACAGGTTTGGCCATCATGCCATCCTGATAGACCACATCAGATCACATCACTCAGATGCCATATCTTGATCGGCTGGCTGCACGCCATGATAGGATGTTATGAGGTCATTAATTATGCCGCATGCGTGATAAGGCCGGCCGCCACGGCCATCTGTGCACCGAACAGAAAGCACGCCTACTGTCAGAGCTAGACGCCCATGCAGCACCATCCGGCTGACAGGATATAATTGACATGATCACCTGTTTTCTCACCATCCACTTTGCTCCCTTTATAAATAGAGGCAAGCAGGGACTCCTCCAGGTATGTTGGCCAATACAGTGCCAAAACTCTACTATTCTTTCTACTATCTTGAGTCACCTCACTGACTTGAGCATCAGAGGATCTTCATCGGAGCCACCTTCGGTGGGATTTCCTTTGCAGGTCTCTCTCTTCCGACGCCAAGCGGAGACCATCGCCATCGTTTATCGGCAACCCCTCACTTTCACCTTCAGTCTTGATTGTGTGCACCTTTTCTGATGATGGTATATTATCTTTCGGCATTCTGCCGATATGCATCCAGGCATAGCATCTAGTCAGCTCCAGGCCGACTATCTCAATCGGAGAAAAGCCGCAACAGAGTTCTTGTTAATTCAATGTGAATATTTGGTCTTGGTTTACCCTTATGAAGACCCGCAGATGCAGCCAAGATAATTATGTTTGTCGGTAAGCATCTGTATATAAGTGTGCGCACAGCTCTGACCTGTCTGACAATCTTCATTTCGAAGTAATCTGGAAGTCATTTGGTATGTCACAGGACATTGACTTCATGCACGGATTACTTACCACAATAGGAGGTTGTTTTTCCAGAATCACTGCTAGATTACCTGCTTTTCTGCTGTAGATTGGCCTTTGATTACACCCAGTTGTTCATCTTTGTGCAAATTTTATATTTTCTTGTTTTATTCTTGCGGTTGGCTGTACTTTACAACCTTGAGCCAGGCAATTCCAGACTCTTCTGTTACAGGTAAGTTCTATCATTACATATCTCCTTCTTATAACATGATAAAGTATATGATACTTAGTTTCAAAATACATATTATGTGATACATCCCCATGCATGTAGCTATATGGTTTGTTTTCTTATCTTATGGATGTGCGCATGTTTTGTGTTTGGGCCACATGCATGTGGTATGTGTGCATGTATATGTAATGGGGAATAAGAAATTTTAGTTTGGAATTTCTTTTGTATTTTCGGAACTTTTGTTTGGGTAATTTTGCAAATATGGTTTAGAGCCCTATTTTAACTGAATTTAATGTAAAAGAATAATATCTTATATGTTGGAATGGATGTGTCATGAGATCATTAGAGTTTCATTTTCCACATGCCTTGTCTTTCTTAGTAGTGTGTTGTGGTATTCTGAATTTTCCATTTAAAGGTTTTGGTGGTTAATTTCTTGGTTATTAAGTCCTACTTGCAAAACATGTGGTAGAATATTACAAAAAGCCTTATTAGGATGAATTATTTGAAGAGATATTTGGTTGGAGGGAGTGGAAGACTGGAATCGAAATCAGAATGGGTGACTCCCATTCCAATTATTTGGTTGGGAGGAGTGCCATTCTGATTCCGATTCTGGAGTGGAATAAAAATGGATCAATCTATATAGAACTCAATCTCTACTCTCCTCTATGAATTCAATTTTTCATTCCAATTTCGATTCTGATTTTGATTCCAGTCACGAACTAAATGCTTTGAGAGATTTGACTATTTCAATTTCGATTTCAAATCATTTTAATTTTAATTTTAATTCTAATCACGAATCAAATATCCTTCGAAAAAAATTCGAATGTGAGGCCATGTTTATCCCCGTTTTCCTCCTGGTCTCTGTTCTTTTCTCGATATCTTTTCTTTTATCCTTATTTCTGCTTATATCTTGTCACACCCGTGACCTAAAAGCACGTGCCAAAAGATGCAGCAACCCACTGCACGCACGTGCCAAACAAGACAAATACAACTCAACTAACAGTAATCCATTAACACAGGTAGGATAGCAATTTCCAGAAGTCACTAAATTTTTCAAAACTTAAATTGGCTGGACGCCAGTTCTTAATATATCTGGTAGTCGAACATCTAGGTAAGGATTGCAATCTCGGCATTGGATCTAGTTAATCTTGGTACAGAGTTGGTATGCCCGGTATGAGTGTCTACACATACATATACATGTATATATATGCATGTGTGTATATACGCGCACACACACATGCATATATAAATGTATATATGTATGTATGGGTACACAAACACATACACACAATATATATATATATATATATATATATATATATATATATATATATATATATATATATATATATATATATATATATATATGCAATGGACTATTCTTCTTTCAAGAGGAGAGTGTATACCTCTCAAGTTGAAAATCAATAATCAGGCATTTAAATCAGGGATCCATACTGTTGATTATGATTTATATCATTAAACATACCTAGAGACTAAATATCACATGTTTGCGTGGTCTCTACTTGTGCATCAAGGATCTGCAAAAATGTTACATTTAAAATGATGTAAGACTGTTTTCTATGATTTAAGCATTAAAGCGTATCAACTTTCAATCTGGACATGTTTTAACATGTATAGATCATGATCAATGATGTCACTTCTCAATTTTAAGTATTTTTCATATAGTTTAGTATATGAGTATACTGAATTCACACCTTTTTTAATATATAGAATTATAGACCATAAGTAACGGTGTGGATTTTTGATTTGGATGTCCGCTTATTGATTTTGGACTTGAGAGGAGTAGATACCCTCTATCAAGAGACATATAGTCCATCTGACATACATACATAGAGTAGGGGTGGTAATGCTTGGTTTGGATGGGTATGGGTTGGTTTAGGCTGCTTCGGGTATGTATCGACCCATGTTGTCTTGTCTCAATTTCGACCCGATATGAGGTGGTATGCTTTCAACCAGGTTCAAGATGAGACAATAATAATATATATATATATATATATATATATATATATATATATATATATATATATAGAGAGAGAGAGTGGGGGGGGGGGGGGGGGGGCTTTGCTCCTCTTAAGAGGAGATGGTATATATACCTGTCAAACTCCCAAGCAAGCAATAGGAAAATCAAATTGAGGATGGGCATCGTGATCATAACCTATACAACCAAAAAAAGCAATAGGAAAATCAAATTGAGGATGGGCATCGTGATCATAACCTATACAACCAAAAAATTTCTAGAAATCAAAAAGCACTTTTTTTTTGGAGGGTGGTTTCTAACCTATCCATCGTTGATACAGAAATGGTTTGTAAAAATAATATGGGGACCATGTTTTGATATCTCAGCATTAAAATATATTGATTTTTAATCCACATTTTTTAACATGTAAAGATTATGATCATTAAGGTGAATTCTGAGTTTAAATGCTTTATTATTTGTTTTAGCACACTAGCACAATTGAAGCCATCTATTTTTGTGTATAGTTGATGCGTAGGTTAGGGACCACCAAAACTTGTAATTTTCAATTCGAAGGCACTTTTAGTGGAAAGGATCACGATGAACAGTATAGATTTTAAATTTCTATATCTCATTATTGATTTTGGAGTTGGGAGAAGTAGATACCCTTGCTCTTGAGATGATTGTATGTATGTACATATGTATATATGTAGACATGTACATACATACATACATATATGCATGGTTTGTGTGCATGTATATCCATACATATGTGCATACTTATGTATGTACTTATATAGTATGTATGGGTATGTATATATCTATCTATACATGTATGTCTATCTATTTGTTTGTACATACCTACATACTTAAGTATGTATGTACTTAGGTATGTAGGTATTTAAGTAGACATGTATATATATACTTTTGTGTATATGCACATATGTTTGTATGTATGATGGATGTGTGTATGTATGTGCGCGCATACTTCTTGAACTTCAGTTGTCTAAAATTCATCATATTTAACAAATATTGAATCTTTTTGATACTTAGTGCATCCAAATATTTTCTTCTTTTTTAGTGGAACTTATAAATATATGAAATATTGGTGTTGTCTCATATTTTTGAGGTTAAGCGGTTATCTTATCAAATGCAGTAGTTGCATTGTATATTTATTTTATATAAAAGCATTTATTCCTGTGAAATGTCTTATGGTTGTTTTTTTGTCATTATATAGTACCATAATGACTAATAGGGGCCTTTTTAGGGTTCTCAGCTTGCAAAGGATAATGTTCATTTTCTATCCCCTTTTCGATTCAAGGAACAAGAAGAAAAACCATTGGAAATTGGTACTTAATAGCCTTGACCCAAGGTTAAAATCAGTCCGATTTAGGTAGTGGCTTATTTCTGTTCTTGCCTCAAAAGTATTTTTTTTATTACTATTATTTTTAATGGAGAAGCTTGTTATAGGATTTGAAATCTTCTCTCTTTTCTGTCTCTTGAATTTGTCATTTTCATTAATTTGAGATCAAATTTGTACTTTTCTTTATATGGGAATCATTATTGATGGTACTCGCAAAATGGCAATGCAATCACTATCTTGAACTAGAAAGCTTATCTCTTTTTTTATCTTATCCCTGGCCTCAGTACATATCTTGACACACGTTTCTTTTTCTTTTTCCTTTGGGAACCTCAAATCTAAATTGGCCCCATTAACAGCTCTTCACAACCCAAGGATTTGAGATCTATTAGTGTGAGGCCCGGCCCAGCCGATCCATTTGGCTGGCCCGCCTGTTAAGGCAGTCATAGGCGGTCGTCCAATAAGGACCAAAACGGGAGAAATAAATTTCCTATTTCATACGATAGAAACCGCACCACCCTTCCCTATCGCATCCTTTGTTCCGAGTAATTAAAACCCCCATCGCCATCCCTCCTATCCCTATCTCTCTTCCACATGCCGTAAGCTCTCTCTCTCTCTCTCCCCCCCTTTTTTCCTTGTTATCCCTCTTCTACGCCCTCCCTCTTCCACGATCTCTCCCATCTCACGTCTCTTTCTTCTTCTTCTTCTTCTTCTTCTCTTCCTCTATGCTAGACGTCAACCCATCTCTTCTTCATCATCCACATAGGTAACCCTAAATCTAATTTTTTGTCTTTAGATTGATCTTGTTAATTTATGTTATTCTTGTTAATTTCTATTTTGAAGAAGGATGAAACCCTCATGAGTTGTAGCCAAATAGAGAATGATGTAGCCATCCTTTTCTTCATCAAGAGAGGAATAACTTTTTTTTCTTTTTTTTTTTGGCTATAGACTTAGTTATCTATTTGTTCTTTACTTTCCTTCTCAAAGATAGACCAAGCCCTCTACTATCTTCCTCTTAATCCCTCTACATCCTTAAGTTCTTCTTTGATCTACCCTTATGTCCTCATTGTGCTGATGATTAGTTTTAACCAAAAACTAATCTTGACTATTTGTTTTTTTATTTTTCTAACTTAGGTTAGATTTATCTATAGGTGGACAACATCTTGAGATCGGAGAAGATCGACGTAGAGACTCTTCTGGACCTACTAATTAAGGTAAAGTCCATTAATCTTTTAAGCTAATTATGAATTATTGTGATAGGAATAGAATGATAGATTGAATCTTAGAAATCAAGGAAATTAGGTCATGACTATGCAAGTTAGAAACGAGAGTGATTTCTAAATTTCTTAGCACTAAATATTGATTTAGGGTTAATTAGATGTTTTAGGTGTGCGGCAGTTCAAGTTGGCAAATTGGGTGAATTTTGTTAGCTATTAGAGATAAGGATCTCTAATCACAACCAAAGTTTTAAATCCTATGGGATGGAGGTGTCTCGGTATATCCATGGAACGGAATGCTCCACTGTCCTGTCCCATTTCGATAGCTGTCCTAGTCATGCATCCCGATAGATTTTCTTTTTTTCTCTCTTCTTTTTTCATTTCTCTTCTTTTTTTATTTTTTTTCTTCTATCTTTCTTTCATGTTTTTTATTTTATTTTCTTATCCCTTTCTTTTTTTTCTTTTTCTTTTTTTTCTTTCTCTTTCCTTTCTTTTTCTTCTTTTTTTTTTTCTTTCACTTTTTTTCTTTTTTCATCTTCTTTTCTTTCTTTCCTTTTTCTTCTTCTCTCTGTATAGATAGGTTTTAGAGTCTCGACTCTATCTCGATCTCATTTTCTCATAGAAACGGGATGGGACGGGATGGTTGAGATGCCCCCATCCCATTAGGACGCATCCCATCCTGATGGGACATAAAATCTTGATCACAACCACCTGCATTGATCATAAATATTTGGTATCATATGCTAGAAATTGTGGGCATTGCATATTTACATTGTATTACCAGTTTTGATTCTTTATGATCTCATTTTTTGTCAATTACATAAATAAAGTATATATATATAAATAATTTATAATCTAATAATAATAAAGAAATGAAGAGAATGATTTTTAATGATTTAAATCGAGGCACTTGGACTAGTTACGATATTAGTATGACCTCACCATGGGCAGGAATGTGATATTTTTATCAGTATGGTCTAACCATGGGCAGGAACATGATACTTTTATTAGATGGCCTCACCACAGATAGGAACGTGATAATTTTATACGTATGGCATCACCATGGATAAGAATGTGGTATTTGAGTATGGCTAGTTACAAACAAAAATGTGATCGTGAACAATCCAAATATCGAGAATTTGGATCCAATCTATTTTAGACATTATAATAAAATAGTGAATAAGAGTAATAGCTTGAACCTGATGTTGATTGAAATAATAGTAATTAAAAATAAAATTTTAATCGAATAAAATTTTTGATCTGATCAGATATGATGAGCATATCATAGCTGCTATTGATGGAGTATTGCATACATTTAAATTGCTATATATTAAAATTTGATGAACATCCTGGTATTATTATTGAAATGGACATATAAACACTTAATTGTTAATTTTTTGAATTTTGAACCATTATTTCTCAATGGATATATTTATTAAAGAATTATTATATTTTCATGCTTGTATGTCTGCTTAGGAAATTCTTATCGAACTGTTAGCACATATTGTTATTTTTATTTCTTTTTAGAGCCGTAAAATACCTAGCTAGATCAGATCGAGTTGGAACTTTTTGGTGAGAGATAGTAGTAGTTAAGTTTTGTATCTGACATCAGATGTGTCTGAATTATGTATTTTTGGATAATATTAATTTTCAATGAAGAATGTAATATGTGGTTTGCCTTAGTTGTTTATTTCTTAGAATTAAATATTTTGGTTCAGATTTATCAGGCCTTGCATATACTTTAAAATTATACTCTAGGGGATATACTGTCGTGTCACGTGACCAACCCAAGTATAGGGTTTGGGGTGTGACAGAGATGATATCAGAGCTTAGGTTTAAGATTCTGAAGGATAAGCTTTAAATGAGTATGGATAGGCAAACCTCTAGTTGAGTGTGTATATTAGGTAGCATATAATTGTGAATCATGTGTTCTTTTTGATTACTAAGAATTAGGATTGATTATGACTTTGAATACAAATATTGGTTAGTGTAGGCTAAGATGGTTTGTGGTAGTGAACGAGGATGTGTGAGGAGGCCGATGCAGTTTGCTGATGGTTCTAATGCTTGGAAGCCTACTGAATATCAAAATTAATGTTCCCTCTACACCAGCAAGTGATGCTCACCAACGTGGGGATATCAACAATCCTATCTCAAGGCCCAAGGACTCAGGGAGGATTTGGGGTTGCCCTCGGAGAGTAAGTTCACTTCTCCCAATTAATCCAAACACTCAAATTATTGCCCTCGGAGAGCAAGTTCACTCTCCCAATTAATCCAAACACTCAAATTACACAACAACAAGGGCACCAGCAGTAGCCATAGCATCAATAGCAGTCTCCTCCCCAATAGCAAAGAAATATCAGACTTTAGCAAGAGTATCACACTGGCTTGGAGGAATTTAAGAAATTTACCCCATCACCCTTTCAACGTGCCTCTGACCTTTTAGGCACTGAAAGCTGGTTAGGTGAGATAGAGAAAATCTTTGTGGTTTTGAAGTATTCTGATGAGGAGGTCTGTTACACTTCTTTCATGTTACGTGGAGAAGCTTATAATTGGTGCAAGATAGAAAGGGAACGATTGGGTACAGATATTGCACATATCACTTGGAAAGTCTTTAGAGAAGCTTTCTATGAAAAGTGCCTTCCGTATAGTGTTTTGTATCAAAAGTATGAGGAATTTTGCTAGTTGAAGCAAGATAATATGTCGATCGCTCAATTTGCAGTCAAATTTGAAGAGCTGGCCAATTATGCTTTAGGATTAGTAGAAAAGGTAAAAGATCGGGCTTGGAAGTTTGAGATTGGGTTTAGAACCGAAATTAAACAACAGGTATCTAACTTTGAGCTCTCTATGTACAAGAAGGTGCTCAGCAAAGCGTTAGTCATAGAGAAAGAACTTAATAATACCCAATGGGAAAGAGATAGAATGCTAAGAAAGAGGACTGGGCTGAGTGGTCCTCAAGGTCATGGTAGCAGGATTGTTGAATTAAGGGACAAGAGGCTAGTCACTATGATTTCAGGAGATAGAAGGCAGCCCTAAGATGTTCTCCAATGTCATTGGTGTAGGGGACGTCACTTTATAAGAGATTGTACAAGGTTTGTAGGGGTATGTTACAATTGTGGGTAGTTGGCCATAAGGCAAATGTATGTCCTAAGAGGAGGGAGCTTATAGTATGATTTGAGTATCAACCTGCTCAGGCACCCCTATCTATTCAAGCTTCTCAATCAAGACCATAACAAGAAGGATTGCAGCAGAGGCTGAGGATTGAAGGGAGAGTTTATGCACTCTGTAGGATGCAAATGCTTTCAATTCTATAGTGATAGGTATTTACTAGTGTTATCTTTTCTTTTACCATATTTGAAAAGTAGACCTCATGTTGGAACTCATTAAGTTAGGATTATAGCTAAAATTGAGAATGTGTAACAGGTATGATCAGGGTATTATCTAATTATGCTTATATTCTGTTTGATCCTGATGCTATACATTCTTTTATATCTACTAATTTTATTAGGAGGAATAGTGGAATTCTACCTGTGCCACTTGAGTCTGATTTAAGAGTCGCTACTCCGAATGGTGATATTATTGTGGTGGATTCTATTTGCAAATCTCGCATCCTTAGTGTTACAAATAGAGAAATGATGGTTGACTTGCTAGTATTGGAGATGAGGGATTTTGATATAATCCTTGGTATGGATTGGTTGGTAGCATATCATGCTACTATAGACTGCTTTAAAAAAAATAGTGAATTTTCATATTCCAGACTAGCTAGAATTTAGCTTCGCAAGTAGTGGATCATATTCCCCATTAAAGTTAGTCTCCACTCTATAAGCTAGGAAGCTTCTGAGGAAGGAATGTGAAGGATTTTTGACTGTAGTAAGAGATACTTAGCAAAAGGAACAGAAGCTAGAGGATATTTTAGTTGTAAAAAAATTTTCAGATATCTTTCCTGAGGAACTTCCAGGGTTACCTCCAGAGCAAGAGATTGAGTTTTCTATTGATTTGGTTCTAGAAATTGATCCCATATCTAAGACTCCTTATAGAATAGCTCCTTATAGGTTGAGAAGATTTGTCCCACTAATGTATTTGAAATACATAGTTTTTTGGGATTAGCTAGCTATTACCATAGATTTGTTGAAGGATTCTCTCACATTGCTATAACTTTGTCTCATTGACTCAAAAATGAGTGAAATTTGAATGCACAGAGGAGTGTGAGCAGAGCTTCCATAAATTAAAGAAGCGATTGGTGATAGCTTCAGTGTTCACTATTCCATCTAGAGTAGGATGTTTTACTATTTATAGCGACGTCTCTCGAAAGGGCCTGGGGTTGTCTTGATGTAGAATGGGAAGATAATTGCTTATGCCTCCGGATAGCTAAAATCTTATAAGTAGAATTATCCCACCCATGATTTATAATTAGTGGCTATAGTTTTTGCTGTAAAAACATGGAGATATTATCTATATGGAGAGCCTTATGAAGTTTATAGTGATCATAAGAGTTTAAGTACATATTCATCCAAAAAGAATTGAATTTGATGCAAAGATGGTTGGAATTGCTAAAAGATTATGACCCTTACCATCAATTATTGTCCAAGAAAAGCAAATGTGGTAGCGGATGCTTTGGGTAGGAAATTATCAGTTGAATTGGTAGCCTTAATTACTTCACAAAAAACTATCTTGGTAGATTTGAAAAGGTTGGGTGTTATAGTATACCTGTATGATGCTAACTCTCAAATTGCTAATCTCATATTACAATCTACTTTAATTGAAAGGATTAAAGCATCTCAGAGCGATGATCCAAAACTCTAGAAGAGCAGGATGTTGGTAGAATCTGGAGCTCAAGTAGGGTTTTAAGTTCATAAAGATGGCTCCTTAAGGTTTGGCAATAGACTTTATGTCTCTAAGAATTCAGAACTAAAGAAAAAGATTTTAGAAGAAGCCCATAGCTCTGCTTATATCAGACATCTTGGAGGTACTAAAATATATTGAGATCTACAAGAAAATTTCTGGTGGAATGGCATGAAGGACATTGCACAACATGTATCTCAGTTTTTAGTATATCAACAAAGAAAGGTGGAACATCAGAGACCTGCAAGACCTTTGCAATCTCTTTCTAGTTCTCAATGGAAATGAGAATATATAATCATAGATTTCATGATTAGTTTATCTAAAACCCCTAAAGATAACAATGCTGTATGGATGATTATTGATCGACTGACGAAATTAGCTTACTTTTTGCCCTTAAGAGTTGGGATGTTGTTGGAGAAGTTAGCAAATTTGTGTATTGAATAGATTGTAAGATTATATGGAGTTTCAGTTTCTATAGTATTAGATAGAGATATTAGATTTGTATCTTAGTTTTGGAGAAGTTTACATAAAGCCATGGGCATCAAGTTGAACTTTAGCACCACCTTCATCCACAAACTAATGGACAATCTGAAAGAACCATTCAAATTCTAAAGGATATGATAAGAATTTGTCCTGGATCTAGGAGGTGCTTGAGATAGTCACTTACCTCTAGTGAAATTTGCATATAATTACAAGTACCAAGCTAGTATCCACATGGCTTTTCTTTGAAGCATTATATGGCAGGAAGTGTCGATCCTCTATTTGTTAGGATGATGTTGGTGAAAGAAGGCTATTGGGCCTTGAAAGGATGATGTTGGTGAAAGAAGGCTATTGGGCCTTGAACTGGTGTAGCAAACTATTGAAAAAATTTAATTAATTAGGAAAAGGCTACGAATAGCTCAAGATAGATAAAAGAGTTATGCAGATAATAGAAGATCAAAGTTGGAGTTCCAAATTGGGGATTATGTCTTCTTAAAAGTATCTCCTACCAAAGTTCTAATGCAGTTTGGTATTCGTGGCAAGCTCAGTTCGAAATATGTGGGTCCTTTCGAGATTTTGGACAGAGTTGGGGAAGTGGCATACAGAGTGGCATTACCCCCTTTTTTTTTGGTATACATAACGTATTTCATGTATCAATATTGAGGAAGTACATACCCAATCCTAATCATGTGGTAGAGTACGAGCCATTAAAGTTATATGAGGATTTTTGACATGTGAAGAGTAACCAATTCAACCTATGGATAGAAGAGAACGAGTTCTGAGACATCATGCTATTTCTTATATCAAGGTCCAATGGAGTAATCACACAGAAAAGGAAGTGACTTGGAAACTTGAGAGTGAGATGAAAGAAAAATATCTTTAGCTTTTCATAAACTTATGTAAATTTCGAGGTCAAAATTTTATTTAAAGAGGGAGGATGTGAGGTCCGACCTAGTCAGTCCATCTGGTTGGCCTGCCTGTTAAGGTGGTTACTAAATAAGGACTGAAATAGGAAAAATAAATCTCCTATTTCATGCAATAGAAACCCCACCGCCCTTCCCCATTGTGCATCCCTTGTTCTAAGCAATTAAAACTCCCATCGCCCTCCCTCCTTCCATGTCTATCTCTCTTCTGCATACTGTAAGCTTTCTCCCTTTTTTCTTCCTTGTTCTTTCTCTCTTCTATGCATGCCCTCCCTCTTCCACGATCTCTCCCATCCCACGTCTTTCTCATCATCATCATCATCATCTTCTTCTTCTCTTCCTCTGTGCCAGATGTCAACCCATCTCTTCTTCATCCTCCTCATAGGTAAATCCTAAATCTAATTTCTTATCGTCAGATTCTTCTTGTTAATTTATGTTATTTTTGTTAATTTCTATTTTGAAGAAGGATGAAACCCTCATGAGTTGCAGCCAAATGGAGGATGATATATCATCCTTTTCTTCACTAAGAGAGGAATAATTCTCTTTTCTTTTCTCTTTTGGCTGTAGACTTAGTTATTTATTTATTCTTTTGCTCTTCTTTTCAAAGATGGACCAAAGCCCTCTACTATCTCCCTCTTAATCCCTCTGTATTCTTATGTTATTTTTTAATCTATCCTTATATCGTTCTTGTGCTGATGATTAGTTTTAACTAAAGACTAATCTTGACTTTATTCACTTTTCTAGTTTTTTAACTTAGGTTAGATTTATTTTTAGGTGGACAGCCTTTTGAGGTTGGAGAAGACCGACGTGGAGTATCAACTGGGCCTACTAATTGAGGTAAAGTCCATTAATCTCTTAAGCTAAGCTAAATTCTTTGTACACTGCAAGGGGTGTAGAAAATCTGACGTGGAGTGCACCGCATCACCTAATTGGTCCACGTAGCACCCTTATGGCGCAATGTGATGAATGTTGCTTCTGTCAAAACGGATGTTTGAAGACACGAAGAAAATGGAGGTGGCGGCATCATGCTCTGCAGCATCGTTAGTCCTGGTCTTTTCAAATGGATGAAAAGTCGCTTTTGCCCCCATTGCTTAGCAAAGAAAAGAGACGCCGAAGAGAGAGGGAGAAAAATCCATTTGAAATTCCTTTGTGTTCTCTCCCAAAATATCTCTTCATCTTCCCCCCACTCTGTCGACTAGCATTTTCTTCATTTTCTTCCTTCAGACAACCAGAGCATCTTGATCGGACCATCTCTGTGGTTGGTCTTGTTCTTCCGATGGAGACTCTGCTTTTTGCGGACCATCTCGATCGGAGCTTCTTCGTTTTCAGATAACCATTTTTATTCAGTAATGGTCCGTAAAAAGTTTGAGTTTAAAAGAAGCCGAGTACAAGACAATGAAGAAGAGGAGATGATCAAAGAGAGCACAGTAATGGTTGTTTACGGGGGAGAAGATGCACTTATGACCTTTGGGAGATGAAAAAGAGGAAAAAGAAGGTAAAGTTTTAGGGCATCCATTAAGAGTTTTTTTACTTCCTCAATGATTTTAAGAGTAGTTCACTTTTACATTTTACATTAACTAAGTATAACCTCCTATTAACAAATATTTAACTAGTAGGAGAAAATTATGACATCTTGTAGTAATACATGACATGCCTCCATTAATTTATGATATCCTAGAGGTAAAATATCTTTCAACTATAGTTTTTGATATTTTTATAACATCTTAGGTTAAAATTATAACTTTTTTTGTTAAATTATGACATGCTGTACGTAAAACATCATGAGAATATAGTTTTGACAATATTATAAGATTCAAGATCATAATTATGATATTATAGTTTAATATTATGATATCTTATAAGTAGAATACCTATCAAGCATACTTTTTGATATTTTTATAATATTTTGAATCAAAATTATGATATTTTATATTAAAATTATAATATCTTATGGGTAAAATATCTCTCAAATATAGTTTTGATAATATTATAATATTTTAAATAAAAATAATGAGGTTCTATATTAAAATTATGAATTTCTATCGATAAATAATCTTTCGAAGATAATTTTTGCTAATATTATGACATCTTGTGTCAAAATTATGATATTCTAGATTAAAATTATGATATTCTATTAGCAAAATATCTAGAGATAGTCTATAAAAATGTTATGATATACTAGATCAAAATTATGATATTCTAGATTAAAATTATGATATCTTATCAGCAAAATACCTTCTGAAGTTAGTTTTGACAATATTATGATATCTGGATCAAAATTATGATATTATATATTAAATTATAAATTTTTATTGATAAATAATATCTTGAAGATAGTTTTTGATATTATTATGATATCTTATATTAAAATTATGATATTTTAGATTAAAATTATGACATCTTGCTGGTAAATAATCTCTCGAAGATAGTTTTTGACAGTATTATGACATCATGTTTCAAAATTATGAGATTCTATGTTAAATTTGTAAATTTTTATAGACAAATTACCTTATAAAGATAGTTTTTGATATTATTATAATATTTTATATCAAATTTATGATATTTTAGATTAAAATTATAACATTTTATTGGCAAAATATTTCTTAAAAATAGTCTATAAAAATATTATGATATCTTGAATTAAAATTATGATATTTTAGGTTAAAATTATGACATCTTATAGGCAAACACCTCTCAAAGTTAGTTTTGATAAAATTATGATATTCTGAATAAAAATTATGATATTGTCGGTTAAAATTATGACCTTCCCTTATGTAAATAATATTTTGAAGATAGTTTTTGATATTATTATGACATTCTGCATCAAAATTATCATATCTAGATTAAAATTATGATATCCTGCTAGTAAATAACCACTCGAAGATAGTTTTTGACATTATAATGATATCCTGTTTCAAAATTATGAGATTTTAGATTAAAATTATGAATTTTTATAAGCAAATTACCTTTCGAAGATAGTTTTTGATATTATTATAATATCCTATGTCAAACTTATGACATTCCAAGTTAAAATTATGATATCCTATTAGCAAAATACATCCTGAAGATAGTTTTTGATATTATTATGACATCTTGGATTAAAGTTATGATATTTTAGATTAAAATTATGATATCCTATCAGTAAAATAATTTCTTAAGATAGTCTATAAAAATATTATGACATCCTATGTCTAAATAATGATATTGTAGGTTAAAATTATGACATCTTTTAGATAAAATATCTTGCAAATTTAGTTTTCGATGTTATTATGATATCTTAAGTCAAAATTATGATATTATAGCTTAAAATTATGACATCTTATAGGCAAATAACCTTACAAATATAGTTTTGATATTATTATGATATTTTACGTCAAAATTATGATATTTTAAAATAAAAATTATGTCATCCTGTTGATAAAATATCTTCAAAAGATAGTGTATAAAAATTATGACATTCTATGTCTAAATTAAGACATTCTAGATTAAAATTATGATATGCTGTAAGCAATATACCTCTAGAAGTTAATTTTTTGATAATGTTATGACATCCTATTCCTTTGAATGACATACTGTTTATTACTTTGATTTCTTATTGTTGACTATCCAATTCTTTGTTGTAGTGTCAAGTCAAGTTCTACCCCAAATTTTTCAAGAAAGGACTCGAACTTTTAAGAACTCATGTAAACCTACAGTCTATGTTGAAAACATCTGAAAAGTAGGCTTTTCTTGTGCACATGTAGAGCTGATCTGAAAGACACCATTTGGCACCTTTGTTGACATGGAGCCCTTTATGGTCAATGAGATACTACTTTCAAACATCATAAAATATCATGTTGGAGGGGATCAATTTATTTTTGCTGAAAAAATAATAATATTCAATGCTAAGAAAGTGGCACTTATATTAGATCTTCTGTGTCACGAGATGAAAATCTCAGCCATCGAAAAATATCCAAAGAAGATGGGGAGGCTATTCAAGAGATTTGGGAAGAGGCTAAACCTGCAGCATAAAAGGTTAGAGTCTTTGATGATAAACTAAACTCATCTAAAAGGAGGATGTTTAGGATACAATTAGGCTTTGGATAATATATATGCTTGTTCTTTTTTTGGCTCCAAAGTCAAACCAAACATATCCAAGAGATTTGATCCTCTATTTGGATGACTTATCTCAATTGGGATCTTTTGCATGGGCCGTTGCCTTCAAAAACTTGATGGTTGAGTCCTCTCAAAGATTGCTGATTACCTAAGGTCCGAGAAGCCACACCAAACAAAGAGGGTTGACAAGGATACGAGGCAGTCCACTCTCCTTAATTGTTCGACAGTCCTCATGGTCATGATAATTCATAGTATCTTCACAGTTCAGTCTTTTTTTAAATTCTTCTATAGCCTGATTTGAGAAAATATTCATGTGCAGGCATGGTTCCTCGAGCATACCAATATCAGAGCCTTATATGATCCTTCAAAATTTTTAAGGTTATTGAGGTGGCGTGACTATAGAAAAAAGAGGCACGATCAAAATTTTGACAAAATCCAGTCCCATGAGGTAAACTAACATCAATAAGCTCTCATAGTATCTTATATTATCTTATAGGATGTTATGATTGTTGGGTATAAAATATCCCCCGGCCGAAGTTTGTAAAAGACCGATCCTTACAGGGCTCTTCCGGCTCTCGACCTTATGTGGGGCATCTCTCTGAACCCCCTCGACCGTCCAGACTTCTCCGACAATGAACTTCTGCACTCATCCACTGGGCCACTCCAAAGGCCCTCTGGGCCCCACTATTAGCCGACCTTCTACAGCAACCAACTATTTTCCAAACTTCTTTCAAACTTCGTCTGCATCTGAGCTTCCCCGACAGTGAGATTTCTATGGTAACCAGACTCCATCCAAGTTTTCTCGACGGTCGACCACCTTTCGGATCCCAATTGAGCTTCCGTGAGAGCCGAACTTCTACTACGAACGGTCTACTCCGAACTCCTACAGCAGGCTGTCTATCCTAGACATCTACTATAAGCAAATTTTATTCAAGCCTCTACTGTAAATGAACTCCCTTCGAACTTCTATTACAGGTGGACTTCAGCCGAGCTACTTCTCCAGCGGATGGGTTTCGGACAAGCTCCAGCAGCTGGGTCCCTGCGATAGCTAATTGCCTCTGATGTCTGTCGAGCCTCCCCAGCGCTATCCGAAGTCCATCGCCGACCGACCTCCTACCAAGCTTCCCATAAAATTGGACTTCTTCGACGGATGATCTTCGGATGAGCTTCCACATCAGATAAGTCTCAGACGGACTTCTCTAGCGATCGGACTTCTCCGGACTTCACCAATAGAAAATCTCTGTCCGAGCTCCTACAGCAGGTGACTCCCGTCTGAGATGTCAGCACCCGAAGCATCTGACAATAGTAGATTCGTCAGCAACCTCAGAATATCCGAGCCTCTCCTAGAACGACGATGTAAAGGGCCATTTTGCTCCATCAGGCATCCCAACCGAGCTTCAGTCGATGGATCCAAGCTCTCTGATAAGCCACGATAAGAACCGCCACCCTGCTCCACTCTCTGCAACGGATTCCACGCAGCTCCACCACTCTCTGACAAGTCACGACAACGGACACCACTCCACTCTCTGCAACAAGCTCCACGTGGTGCACCGGATGCCATTCTGTGCCGAGCTTTTCCATCCACCCTGAAGGGAGCAGTAAGGAACTGGTATTCGACGTTGAAGTCGGGTACCATCTTCTCCTTTGACCAGATGAGCCACCAGTTTGCAGCTCATTTTGTTAGCAGCCGGCATCCCCAGAGAGGTTCGGAGTTCCTCATCAACATCAAGCAAAGGGAGGGGAAATCCATCCGGGCTTACGTCAACCGTTTCAACGTCGCTGCATTGGAGGTCTGAAACTTGGACCAATCGATCACGATGGCCGCTTTGAAAGGCGGCCTTCAGAAGAACGACCTTTTGTTCTCCTTGGAAAAGAAGTACCCCAAGGATTTTGCCAATTTGCTGGCTCGGGTCGAAGGATATGCTCGAGCAGAAGAAGCCTTCAAGATGAAGGATGAGGAGACTACGAGAGAGTGGCAGACGGGAGACTCGAGCAAGCTCGCAGTTGAAAAAGGGTAGAGTGAAGCTCGGCCACGTTCTCGAACTCTTCTCGGACATAGGTGCGTCCGGACTCCTCCCCGAGCTCGTAAGCAGAGGAGCCCAGACCGTCGAGTTCGGCGAGGCTCTCCTCTCGGAAGGTTCCACAGCTACGCCCCTCTCAACACCTCGAAAGCTCAAGTGCTGATGGAGGTTAGGGAGCAGCTCCCAAGGCCGGAGAGGATGCGCTCACATCCTGAGAAGTGCAACCCAAACAAATTCTACCTCTATCATCGTGACCACGGCCATGACACGGAGGAGTGTATTCAGCTTCGAGATGAGATCGAGGGGCTCATTAGATGAGGTCGGCTCGACAGATTCATTCGACGTCGACCTGAAGGAAGGGAAGATCGACCTAGGGCCCTGCCGCAGTCGGAACCGCCAAGGAGGGAGGAGCAGCCTGAAGATCGACCTCCGATTGGGATTATCAACTCCATCTCAGGGGGACCCCAATGGGGGGTAGACCTTCTGCGGCTATAGGATTCAAAAAATCTACGAATGTATTACCGACAACTTTGCCCTGAATAAAAATTCTTTTTATATTCGCACATTTCTTTCTTTTGGTATGAGCTTATAACGACAGGAGATAACTCTCCATACAAATGAAATTAAGCATGTTAGGAACAGGAGGAGAACCTCATCCTAACATGAGTAAAGTCGAAGGCCTGATTTCTTAAAGATCGGATGGGGAGAGAGACCCTTACAACGGCCCTTATGTGCCCCCACAGCCTTGTTAGGAACAGGAGGAGAACCTCATCCTAACATGAAAAAAGTCGAAGGCCCGATTTCCTAAAGACCGGATGGGGGGAGAGGCCCTTACAATGGCCCTTATGTGCCCCCACAGCCTTGTTAGGAACAGGAGGAGAACCTCATCCTAACATGAGCAAAGTCGAAGGCCTGATTTTCTAAAGACCGGATGGAGGGAGAGGCCCTTACAACGGCCCTTATGTGCCCCCACAGCCTTGTTAGGAACAGGAGGAGAACCTCATCCTAACATGAGCAAAGTCGAAGGCCCGATTTCCTAAAGACTGGATGGGGGGAGAGGCCCTTACAATGGCCCTTATGTGCCCCCATAGCCTTATTAGGAACAGGAGGAGAACCTCATCCTAACATGAGCAAAGTCGAAGGCCCGATTTTCTAAAGACTGGATGGAGGGAGAGGCCCTCACAACGGCCCTTGTGTGCCTCCACAGCCTTGTTAGGAACAGGAGGAGAACCTCATCCTAACACGAGCTGAAACCGACTGTCGGGAACAAGGGGAGGACCTCATCCCGACGCAAACAAAGACTTGGTTGATCGATAAGGAGGAAAGCTTCCTCAATGACTCCTCTACATTCTCGTGACCCCGTCAAGAGCAGAGGGAAGACCCTCACTCGAACACAGAAGAAAGAGGGAGACGAAAAGGAAAAGCGACGAACTACACCGGTGATAGGTGAAAAACAAACTATATCAAAGGTACCAGGGACCTCATCTCGACGAGAGAGAATACCCTTGGCAAAAATCTCCAGTCCCTAAGGGCGAATCGACACGGCGACGGCTAGAAACCTTCAGACAACTTCGACGTCGAACAAGATGGAAGACAGATGGAGCTTGGTAAACAACCATTTAATACCAGAATGGACCAGGTAATAGATAATTTTATTTTCATTTTGTTGGTGAAGTACATGTTACAAAGCCTTAAAGGCCAAAAATAAAAAGAAAAAAAAAAAGAAGAGGAGGCTCTAAGGAAGCCCAGTTTCTTCCAACTTCGTGCTCTCAGTTCTGGCCCTTACTATGGATCGTCTTAAATTTTTGACTTCCTCTTCTAGTTCCATCTTTTTCAGCAGCATATCCTGGTACATCTGGTGGAACCATCGACGCTCGTCCTCCGACTCTCGAAGCCTCCTCCTCAAGACCTCAGACTCGATTGCCTGCTGCTCGTGGACCAGCTGAACTTTCAGCCGCCATAATTCGGCTTCCTCCCGCCCAAGGGCTACAGATAGTTCCGCCATAGTCCCCCTCAAGGAGCAAAGCTCGTCAGAACCTTGTGCAGGGACGGGCTGGACTCTCTCGGATAGCCACCTTTGAAGGCGGGCAACTTCATCAATCGCCGTCTGGAGCCTCCTTCGGTAGTCCTCTACTTGTCTGCTCCAGCCGACTCGGTAGGCATCGTAATTCGCCTCGACATCCTGCAGCTGCTTTTGAAGGTCGGAGAACTTCTTCGACCAGTCTTGGTCGCGGTCAGTCTGGACTGTAAGCCAGGATGAGCTTCCTTCCAGCCGACCGATCTTCTCCTGTGCGGCCACCAGCTCGACTTTAAGGGAGCTGATCTTGGAAGCCTGGGACCAAGACCGATCGCTGGCACGTTTCTGGAGTTCCTCAAGCTCTGTAATGAAGTCGGCTTTCCTTTTGGTGTATTCCATGAAACTTTTCTTGTGGAGGTCCCAAAAGCGAGTAGCCTCCGCAATGGCCTCTGAATGGCTCTCCTTCAGCCGGTGAAGTTTGTCTTCCAGCTTCTTGGATTTTCTTGTCAACTGACAAACTTTCCTTTGGAGGTCTCGTATCATCGACTTCAAGAGAATACCCTCCGGCAGGGGAAGAGCTTTGGCAGGACACTGTCGTTGGAGGACAAGAGCGCCATGACTCAAATTAATGCAAGAAGATAAAAAGAAAGAAAAGAATACAAAAAAAAAGGGGACCCTCCATGAAGATGAACCCGGCTTCATTGATCAAATAAATCTCAAGTACAAGAGAATGATGGAAAAATCACCACAAAGGAAAATACAAAACTAGAGGTTTCAGACCTCTGGGGCAGAAGTGGAGGGGGTCGGCGTCTCCGGAAGATCGTCAGTGGTGGCCACGGCAGTCGATGAGGTCTTGGTTGGAAGAGGACCGGCAGCGACTTCGGATGGTCCGGCTTCATCATCGGACGCCTCATTTAAGAAGCTGAGATCCAATTCGAGGAACCTCCCCACCACCTTCTCTTGGCAGAGCTCAAACCCCTTGATGAAGGCATCCTGACCGAACTGGATCTTTAGATCCTCCATCTCGGAGGAGGCTTTGAACTCCTCCACTGCTCGAGCCCTTGCCTCCGAGACCAGAGATGGAATCCGCGCTTTCAGCTCGAAAGCCTGCTCCTTCCACTCAAAAACCTACGCCCTCAATGCGGAGACCTCGGCCTCAGCCTTCTCTCTCTCCTCCTCCAAGATGGTCCTCAGATCGAACGAAGTTTGTCCCTTTTTTTCCAGTGCCTCCCAGAGACTTAGGACCTCGGTGATTTTCTCCTCAAGGCGGGCGGCCCCGGCTAGGCGACCTTCTTCTACCCGAGTTGCCTCCCTCTTGGCGATCTTCACCACCTCGATGTTGGCGACGAGCTGGTGCCTATTCTGCAAGAAAGGTCGGGGAGTCGACATAAGGGCTGAAGAATAAATTAAAGAAGCGGGAAGGAGGAAAAGGATGAGTTAACCTACTTCGAGGAAAGATCCCAGAGAGTCCCAGACCCGCAGCTCAGGATCGGCGAGGATGATCCTCTCGACTACCTCGGGCAGAATGCACCCTTCGACCAGCCTCTTTATTAAGTCCCTGTTGTTGAAGGGATTTTCCCCAGGTCTTCCTCGGAGCCGCCGGCCCCCTCGGCGGCAGCCCTGTGACTCCTCCGGACCAGGGTCTTCTTTCTCCTCCTCCCTTCGGCTCCGAGTGCCCCCTCAGGATGAACCTCCGAAATAGGACCCTCAGTCGGGGGGCTCTGTGAAGGGGCTCGGGGGACTTCAGGTTCGGCGTCGGAAGGGGCTTCGACGGCGACGGGCATCGGAGCAGGCGCAGCCGAGCTTGTCCCTTCTATCCTGGCTTTCTTCATCGACCCCGAAGTTGAAGCATATTTTCTCTTGTGGGTCTTGAGACCCTGGGCTAACCTCCGAGCCATGCTTGCATCCATGTCTGCAATAAAAGAAAATCAGCATGGTTCCGAAATAGAGCAAGAAGAAGGGGAAGCAAAAAAAAAAAAAAAAGAAAAAGAGAGGGAGAGATACCGGCAGGGTTAAGGGGGCTCAGGCCGATGTTGAACAAAAGTTGTTCCCTCAGAAGTTCGGAGAGGAGGGGGGCTCGATAGGCCTCAAGCTTTTTTGAGGCTTCGAGGTCGTCCCTTTCCAGGCTAGAGGCCCGGCGGACGGAATCCCTCAGAGAACCCCAAGGGGGTAATCCTAGCTCTAAGGTTGGGCATCGAACGTAGAAGAACCTCTCCTTTCAGTTATGGACAGAAGAGAGGGCACCTTTCAGCAACCCTTTTCTACTGAACTGGGGCGAGAAGTACCACCAATCCTTTGCCGAGAGATGGCGCTTGAAGGTGTAGAAGTTTCTAAACAAAGAAAGAGTCGGTCGAACTTCGACTAAACTAAAAAGAGAAAGAAATCCTATAAAAAATCTAAAGGAGTTCGGCACGATAGAAACTAGAGAAATGTTCAGAAAATGAAAGAGAGTAACGATAAAGGATGGCAGTGGAAGCTGAAGTCCGGCACGGAAGGCCTCCTGGTACAGACAGAAGCAGCCAGGAGGAGGGGCGCTAGCCCGGTCAGATGGCTCGGGAAGCTCCAGCTCGTACTCCGGAGGAACTCCATACTGGATCCTTATCAGTGAGAGTTCATCCAGAGTCAAGGAGCCGGGGATGGTGTCCGACGCAAAGGCCAGACAAGGTTCGGTCCTAGCTACGGGTTCATCTACGGTACCAGTACTGTGGGGAACCGAAGCTGACGAACTCCTAGAACTACTAGAAGAGGAGATATCAGAGGACATTTTGGATCAAATGAAAGCTACAAAAATCCCAAAAAATCAGGAAAAATAGCAAACAGGCCCCCGAGAAAGCTAAATAAACAGAATACGAAGAAGAAAAGATGGAAAAATGACAGGAAGTTTCGGAACTAACCTAGATTGATCCCAGGAGTATAGGGAGACGGCGAGGACGATGGAGGTCGACTCGGAGGACGCCTAAGGCCGGGAAGGATGCTAGAGGAAGTCGGAGCTCTCGAAAAAGAGGAGGGGAACCGAGGGATTCTCTCAAGCAAAATGAAACCCCTGAAGGAGGAGAACGTGTTTAAATAGACCTCGGGATCCGGCGTAATAATGATTGCGGATCTCCTCTAGTCGGTCTGCATTCGCCGCGTGTCCCACCCACCTTGACAGGCTGTTGGAAACAACAGGCAACTGACAAAGTCATTATCACACCGTACCTAGAGCCATGCCCTGGCGGGAATTTTGAAAAGAAGAAATCTTTTTTGAAAAGGCTCCAGTACTAGCATGCTGAACGTCAAAATATCTGGCAACCGCCGAGTACGAAAATTGAGGGGAGCAGCTTCGATCGGGAGAATTTTTCTGTACTTCATTCGAAACCCGAACTCGAAAGTAGAGAGACTGGTGTTGGGTATAAAATACCCCCCGGCCGAAGTTTGTAAAAGATCGATCCTTCCAGGGCTCTTCCGGCTCCCGACCTTATGTGTGGTGTCTCTCCGAACCCCCTCGACCGTCCAGACTTCTCCGATAATGAACTTCTGTACTCATCCACTAGGCCACTCCAAAGGCCCTCTAAGCCCCACTGTTAGCCGACCTTCTACAGCAACCAACTATTTTTTGAATTTCTTTCGGACTTCGTCTGCATTCGAGCTTCCCCGACAGTGAGATTTCTACGGTAACTAGACTCCATCCAAGTTTCCTCGACGGTCGACCGCCTTTCAGATCCCAATTGAGCTCCCGCGAGAGCCAAACTTCTACTACGAATGGTCTACTCTGAACTCCTACAGCGGGCTATCTATCCCAGACATCTACTGTAAGTAAATTCCATTCAAGCCTCTACTGTAAATGAACTCCCTCCGAACTTCTATTACAGGTAGACTTCAGTCGAGCTACTTCTCCGACGGATGGGTTCCGGACGAGCTCCAGCAGCTGGGTCCCTGCGATAGCCAATTGCCTCCGATGTCTGTCGAGTCTCTCCAGCGCTATCCGAAGTGCATCGTCGGCCGACCTCCTACCAGGCTTCCCATAAAACCGGACTTCCCCGATGGACGATCTTCGGATGAGCTTCCACATCAGATAAGTCTCAGACGGACTTATCTAGAGATCGGACTTCTCCGGACTTCACCAACAAAAAATCTCCATCCGAGCTCCTACAGCAGGTGATTCCCACCTGAGATGTCAGCGCCCGAAGCATCCGACAACAGTAGATTCATCAACGATCTTGAAACATCCGAGCCTCTCCTAGAACAACGATGTAAAGGGCCATTCTACTCCATCAGGCATCCCAACCGAGCTTCAGCCGATGGATCCAAGCTCTCTGACAAGCCACGACAAGAACCGCCACCTTGCTCCACTCTCTGCAATGGATTCCATGCAGCTCCACCACTCTCTGGCAAGTCACGACAACGGACACCACTCCACTCTCCGCAACAAGCTCCACATGACCCTGAACGACCTCTGACGTCACTACTCTCCGTAATAAACTCCGCACGGCTCTGAACGGCCCACTACCAGATGGTTACAGATGTCGCTGTCAGTCAGTTACGCTCTCCGTCTATAAATAAGGATCCCTAGATATATTTTTTCTAAGCTCAAAAATTCTATCTCGAAACTCTGCCAAAATTTCTGCTCGAGCACTCCATTTCTGTTGAAGCAGAGTACTGACTTGAGCGTCGGAGGGTCTTGCCGGAGCACCCCCAACTCCGATTTAGACTTTCCTTGCAGGTCCCGATGGCGGCCACGGTATTCTCGACTCCAGCAACTCCGGCTTCGGCGGAATTCTGTACCAACAATGATGTTTCTATCGATAAAATACCTACTAAGTATAAATTATAACATCCTAGATCAGAAGTATGATATTTTATGTTAACATTATGACTTCCTAAAGGTAATATACCTAACAAAGATAGTTTTGACAATATTATGATATCCTAGATCAAAATTATGATATTTTAGATTAATATTATGATATCCTATAAGTAAAATATCTCAAATTTATATTTTTAATATTTTTATGATATTCTAGATTAAAATTATGATATTTTTTGTTAAAATTATGATATCATGTAGATAAAATACCTCCCAAGTATATTTTTGAATATTTTTGTAAGATCTTAGATCAAAATTATGATATTTTATATTAAAATTATGACATCCAATAGTTTAAACACCTTTTGAAGATATTTTTGATAATATAATGATATTATAGCTCAAAATTATAATATTTTAGATTAATATTATGATATCTTATACATAAAAATATCTAAATATATAATTTTTGATAATTTTATGATATTCTAGATCAAAATTATGATATTCTATGTTAATATTATAACATCCTGTAGATAAAATATCTTGTAAGTATATTTTTAAATATTTATATGATATTCGAGGTTAAAATTATGATAGATTAAAATTATGACATCTCATAGATAAAATACCTTTCAAATATATTTTTAAATATTTTTATGATATCTTAGATTAAAATTATGACATCCTATAGGTAAAACACCTCTCGATTATAATTTTGATAATATTATGATATTGTAGCTTTAAATTATAAATTCTATACTAATATTATGACATCATATAGGTAAAATATTTTTAAATATATATATTTTGATAATTTTATGATATCCTGGGTGAAAGTTATAATATCCTGTAGATAAAATACCTTATGAATATAGTTTTGATAATATTATGACATTATAGCTTTACATATATATCATTTTATGCTAATATTATGACATCATTGTTGATAAAATATCTTTAAATATATATTTTTTGATAATTTTATGACATCCTGGATCAATTATGATATTCTATATTAATATTATGATATTCTATATTCATAGTATCTTATAGGATGTCATATATTTTATAGGATGTTATTAAATTTTATATGATAATTTATTGATTTCCTCTTCTTCTTCTTTTGTTGTCAGGTCGAGGATGCTATTCAACCTACCCCATAGGAGGCATGGCTTCTCAATTTTGTTGAAGGAAAGTCAGAGAAAATTTTCAGTACTGATAAAGTAAAGCTGGACTTGCCCACTCAAGTTTGCTATGCAATGTATGTACGACTAAAGATTGAAATGGAGGAGCTTAGGAAATAGCTCATCATTCATTGAAAGCTACTGAGATTCTTGATTAGAAAGGGGATCAAAGGTAAAAAGGAAGAGGAGGAAGAAATGCATGAGGTTGAAGAGGAGGAAGAGGATTATCATGTCAACAAAGTGAAAGATGATGAAGATTATGATGATGAAGAGGAACAGAGGAAGGAGGAAAGGAAGGAGCTTTGAAAGAGGAAGCAGAAAGAATAGGAGGAGAAGAAGAGGAAGGAGGAAGAAAAGAAAAAGGAGGAGAAGAAGAATGAGAAGGAGGAGGAGAAGAAGAGGAAGGAGGAGAAGAAGGAGGAGGTAGAAGGGAAAAAGGAGGTGGAGGAAGAAAGGAATAGAAAGGAGGAGGAGGGGGAGAAGATGGAGGAGGACAAGAAGGAGGTGGAAGAAAGGGAGAAGGAGAATAAGGAGGAATAAAGGAAGAGAAGGGAGCAGAACAAGAAGGCAGAGGTGGGGGATAAGCAAAAGACATTGATATATTCACTTGAGAGGAGGATAAAAAAAGAACACTGACTACGCAAGGCCTTCTATGTAATAGGAGATACAAACTATATATGAGACCATCCAACATGTAAAAAAGAATAAAGCAGTCCCCAAAGCCAAATAAGTACCACTTGTCGACCTCTCAAATTTGCCACGCAAACTCAAAAAATTAGAAGAGATAGGCATTACATTCCTATTTGATTTATTATGAGATATTCATTTTGGGTTAAATTTTTAAATCAAAATTTTTAGCATAGGGATTCATCGAGCTTTCACGAGAATATCATGAAAAATGAATTTTGTCCAAGGAGGAAGATGCTGTCATTGAAATGTTCTTGAATGAAAGAGTTATCTTGTAAGATTTTATGACATCCTATTACAGAAAGGTATAATATAATATATTTTATTGATGGTTAACTTTGGTATTTTCCATTACAGTGAGGTTGTTTTCACTAATGCTCAAGGAGGCTGCATCACGAGGTCCAACCTTCATGACCTTCTATTTGACAAGATGATAATTGATGATATAAATATTTAACTTTTGTTTATATATCATTTCTCATTCTTTGTCATAAAATATCCTATGTATTAAATGGCTTCTAGTTTTTGATATCCTGACATAATGTTTTGCATGAATAGTAATTGATGCTAGACAAGACTTTTTGATTAAAAAAAGATTGAACGATCAAATCTATATCACAAGTGCCTCGTTGCTCTCGTAATGATAGTTGGGATGTATATTCAATCGACAACAACACATCATGAGCTTGCTAGCACGGTAGGAGAATTCATTTTTAATGGAGTTAGTGATGATAAAAAAAAAGAATTTATGTTTCTTTTCAGCATCGTCAACATAGAAAACACCCACTGGCACTTGGTAGTAATTGACATGGCCCATAAAAGATTTATTCATCTAAACTCGATCAAGCGCAGCATCAAGTATAAGGCTAAAGCCAGAAAGTGGAAAAAGATGGTAGGAGTCATGTTCCATATGTATTGTGACAATGAAGAAGTGAGTTAATGAAACATGAAAGAAGATGATGACTGCCCTTTCCAGTCCGAGGGTTCCCTAGATTGTGGCCTGTATTGCCTGAAGTATATGGACTTTCTTGCTCACAAAGACAGACCAGATAAATGGGACTTTACACAAGCTAACATCTTCTAGTACCAAGGGGAGCTTGTGGCAAAAATCATAAAGGTGGGGCTCGAACAGAAAGTCAATGCTGTCGTTGACAAAGTTGGAATGCTCCAACAGAAATAATTTGATTTTTTTTCCCAACATATATTGCTGATTTTTACCATGAATAATTGGAAGAGGGTGAATACAGGATGTCAAAGTGTATATCATTGAATTTATCATTCTATTTGAAAGAAGAATTTTTTATATTTTTTTGTTTGATCATTGTATGATAGTGAATATAGGATGTTAAAGTATATCTTATTGAATTTATCATTCTATTTCAAAGAATTTTTTTTAAATTTTGTTGTTTGATCATTGTCTGACAGTGAATACAGGATGTCAAAATGTATATCATCGAATTTATATATGATCATGTCTTGACTATAGGATATCATAATTTCAATACAGGATGTCAAAATTATGACATTCGGGATAAAAATTATGACATTCGGCACAATAAACATCCTTGAACATAGAAAAATGGATCAAAATTATATTATTTTATATTAAAATTATGACATTCAGAATAGTAGACATCTTTGAATACAGAATTATGATATTTTGGATGTTTATTATGATATTTGAGGTTAAAATTATGACATCTGATATAGTAAACATCCCTAAACATAGAATTACAATATTTTGAATCAAAATTATAATATTTTATGTTAAAATTATGATATCCAGTATAGTAGATATTCTAGAATGTAGAACAATGCTATCCTGGATGTTTATTATGATATTTTAGATTAAAATTATGATATCTGACACAATAAACATCTCCGAATGTAGAAAAATGATAATCTAGATCAAAATTATGATATTTTATATTAAAATTATGATATCTAGCATGATAGACATCCGAGAATGCAGAATAATGACATCTTTGGTATTTTTTATGATATTTTAGATTAAAATTATAACATCCAAGATAGTAAATATCTTTGAATATAGATTATGATATCTTGTATCAAAATTATGATATTTTATATTAAAATTATAGAATTATGATATCTTAAATTAAAATTATGATATTTTATATTAAAATTATGACATCCAGCATAGTAGATATCCCAAAATATAGAATAATTATATTTTAGATATTTATTATGATATTTTAGATTAAAATTATGACATCCAGTATAGTAAGCATCTTCGAACATAAAAAAATAATATTTTAGATCAAAATTATGATATTTTATATTAAAATTATAACATCTAGCATGGTAGATGTCTCAAAATGTAGAATAATGACATCCTTGATATTTATTAAGATATTTTAGGTTAAATTATGGTATCTTGTATAGTAAATATCTTCAAATGTAGAATTATAATAATTTAGATGAAAATTATGATATTCAGCATAGTTGACATCTTTGAATATAGAATTATGATATTTTAAATATTTATTATGACAATTTAGATTAAAATTATGACATCCAGTATAGTAAACACCTCTAAAAGTAGAATTATGATATTTTAGATCTAAATTATGATATTTTATATTAAAATTATGATATTTGACATAATAAACATCTTCGAATGTAGAATTATGACATCTTGGATTAAAATTACAATATTTTAGGTTAAAATTATGACATCCAGCATAGTAGATGTCTCCAAATATAAAATTTTATTATGAAATTTTAGATATTTATTATAATATTTTAGATTAAAATTATGATATCCTGATATAGAAAATATTTTTGAATGCAGAATAATGACTTTTTGGATCCAAATTATGATATTTTATATTAAAATTATGGTATCTGGCATAATAAATATTTCTAAATACAGAATTATGATATCTTGGATCAAAATTATGATATTTTAGATTAAAATTATGACATCTAACATAGTAGACATCTCTGAACATAGAATTATAACATTTTGGGTGTTTATTATGATATTTTATATTAAAATTATAATATTTTGATACAAAAAATATCTTTGAATGCAGAATAATGACATCTTGGATCCAAATTGTGATATTTTATGTTAAAATTATGGTATCTAGTATAATAGATATTTTTAAATATAGAATTATGATATTCTAGATGTTTATTATGATATTTTTGATTAAAATTATGATATCTTGACATAGAAAATATCTCTAAACATAGAATAATGACATCTTGAATCAAAATTATGATATTTTATATTAACATTATGACATTGTAGATTAAAATTATGATATTCTATTATAAAAAATAATTTTGAACACAAAAGATGCAGAATTATGATATTCTGAATCAAAATTATAATATTATATATTAAATTTATAAAAATTTTAATCAAAATTATGATATTGTAAGTTAAAATTATGACATCTTATTATAAAAAATATTTTTGAAATCAGTACATGAGAATTATGATATTATTGTAGATTATTACATCATCATTATGGATTTTTTGGAGTATCATTCGATGAAGATGACTCTGAGGCTGCTCCAACTTCTATTGGACAATGGAGAGTTCAATCATGCTTGAAATCTACTCATGGATAAATAGCGAAAGAGGATGGAGAGCCAGCTTCAGTATTAAAAATAGAAACCAAAATTATGTATGTCGCGTCTCCAAGGGTTACATTTATGGAGCGAGGGATGTCCTCCAGATTTTGTGGAAGACTACAACTTCAAATACAGTAAGATCTTTGCCATTCAGCATTTTGGGACTAACTTGAGCAAGTTGAGCAAAATTAAAAACAATCTTCCTAACATATTCAATGTGCCACGCATGAGGTGGCACATCATACAGATGTAGTAGAGCATGAACCTACAAATGACAAGGGGCCGCATTTTTGCAGGACTAAGGTTGAGAAAATGAAAAAATTATGATGGATGGGGCTATGTCGAACGACCTGTATTAGAGTGTTTTGGGATGGGAAAGTGATCAAATAGGTATTATCACTTAATTTAATCAGATCTCATGCAAATCCTAATGGCCCAAGGCACATTAGAGCTTGTGCAACTTCAAATGAATTAGAAAGGTGCCCCCCTTCTCTTACAGGATGGATGTGGACTACTCCACCACTATGGAGTTTCCAGTAGTGGCTCAAATGAGCATCTTGAGTTGGCAAGAAAACTTTGAAATGGTCTGGTCTGCCTTCAACAACAAATTCTCCCATATGATCCATGTTCTCTCCACCCTACAATTCAAATAAATCCCCTACTGTGCCAAAAAATTTATAATGCTCTGCAGCCATCCATTGGGAATACGTGGAGACCTTTTTGCAACAATGTCGATTCCCTAAATAAACTTAAAAAAAAGCACAACGCTTCATCACATCTTTAGCGATGATCTACCCCTCAAAGAACGTATCTAAAATCTCCTACCTAACAATCCTGAAAGCTTTGAATTAAAGCATTATGTTATTAAAGGATTGAATTGAAGTCCACTTATGTGAATTAAATAATATTCTTAAAGTATGATATTATTGTACTCTTATAATTAAAGCCCACTCATATATGTAGTTGAGAATATGGATGGACATCAAAAATTTGGATGGACATTATTTTACTATTCATAAATAATTTCTTTTAAAAAATATTTCATTATGTGACCTAGAACCCTTGTGCAATGTGTGGGCTCAAAACTAGTTTTTTATGGAAATAGAACATGTTGAACCATACACAACCAGCAAAAATGAATAAAATCTATTACAATACATTTCATATTTTGATGAAATTAAAATATCCGATTTACAAATTATGACATCCAGTAAGAAATTTATAGCATGTTGTCATCCCTGGCCCTCCTGCTTTATTCCTCCTACTCTCCTCTTCCTTCCATAAACCATTTCCAGCACATCCCACTCCAAGATGGGTGTTCAATAGCACACCTCTCTTGAGCTTCCGACATCCATCCAGAGGATGGGGAAGAATGCCTTCATCGAGTAGCAACATCATGGCGATGACAGCATCTTCTATCACATCTTCACTTGCAGGGAAGGCTGAAGAAGATCATTTTGAGTACATTTGGTAGCCTTAACTTTTATTTATAGAGGGCTTGAGCATGGTGCGATGTGCCGCAGAGTATCCACTCACTAATTTTATACCACGTTATTTATTTTCTCTATCTTGTTACTGTTGGCTGCAGACATAAGCCTCAAACTCATCTTCAAATGTAGTAATGCATAATTATGATATTCTGACTCAAAATTATGACATTGTAGATTAAAATTATGATGAGTCCTTTATTGTACTAATTTTTTTTTAAAATTTTTTTACTAGATTGATGCAGGTTTCAACTTATTTATCAAAATGATATAAAAGCTAAAAATGCCATTTGGAATAGCATTTTCTACTAAAAAGAAAACATCATTCCAAAGGGCGTTTCTTTGATCCAGTTAGCAAGCCTTTCCCAACCTACGTGGAACCCCGCAAAAAAAAATTATAAAAATATCATTCAAAATGATATTTTTGAGAATGGCACTTTTAAAACTGCCATTCAAAATAGCACTTTTAAAAATATCATTTTGAATAGCATTTTTAAAAATGCCATTCTGAATGATGCTTTTAAAAATATCATTTTCTATGACATTTTTTGATCGTTATATATATATATAAGTCGGCCCCACCCCTTCTCCTTCTTCCCGCACCCTAAGCTCCTTCTTCCCGATGACTCCACTGATGCCAATCCTTTCCATCAGACGCCCTACCGTCGATAAGCCACTACGCCCTCCCCCTCTCCCTCTTCTCCTCTTCCCCCCACGGCCCTCTCTTCCTTCTCTCTCCCCCTCCCCCTCTTCCCCTCTTCCTCCCCCGGCCACCCCTTCCCCCATTGGCCCTCTCTTCCTTCTCTCTTCCTTTGCCCGCCTGACGCCCTCTCCCCCTCCCCCTCCCCCTCCCATCTGATGTCCCCCTCCCCCATGCCCCTCTTCCTTCTCTCTCCCTCCCCCCAGCCCTCTCTTCCTTCTCTCGCTCTCTGCCCACCTAGCTGCTCCCCTCCCCCCTGCTCGACGCCCCCTCCTCCTCTAATCCGACGCCCCCCGCTCACCCCTCTTCCTTCTCCCTCCTTACCCCCCCGGCCCTGTCTTCCCATCCGATGCCCCCTCCCCATCTGCCCAACCACGCCCCCCCCCGCACCCCTCTTCCTTCTCTCTCTCTCCCTCGAGCTCCCCCGCAGCCCTGTCTTCCCATTCGACGCTCCCTCCCCATTTGCCCAACACACCCCTCCCCCCCATGCCCCTTTTCCTTCTCTCTCTCCCCCCCTTGGCTCTTTCTTTCATCTCTTCTTTTTAGCTAATGTACTCGTTAAATTAATGTATTTGATTTTTTCTAAAATCATCGGGCCTAAGCTCGATCTGAAGCCCAAAAAAAATTTTTGGATCAGGCTTGGTTAGGGGTAGTGCCCAGTCCAGCTTGGCCCATTTGCAATGCTACTCGACACTATGGTAGATGGCTAATTTAAAAAATTTAAATATATTGCATTGCATAGAATCATAGACCTATTTTTTGATTAATGTACATATTCTACGGCATCCATATATTTATATATTTTTATATGGATAGAAAAATTATGTATATTGGTTAATTGACTATCCAGTTTGGATAGTTTGAGAATTATATTTAATTCTATAGATAATTACAGTAATCAAATGATATGTAGAGGATTCAAGATAAATTTTGGATAGTATTTTTTTTTAGTTTTTCTCACACATCTTCAATCGTATGGAAAGAATTAAAAAAAAATACTGTCAAAATTTTTTTTGAACTCTTGCATATCATTTGATTACTATAATTACTTATAAAATTAATATAATTTTTGAATAGGATGGAACCTATCTATACCTATTAGTTGATGATGAGATACATTTATTATGTAAGTCATTTTATTAAAATAATTATTAATACTAAATATTTTAATTTTGATATTATCATAAAATTTTTTGATAAAATGGTCAGTGCTCGGGTATGTCTACTATTGTATTATGATGGCATAATAGAAAATGATAAAGATGGTATGCAGTACAGTCAGTCTGCGAGCTGGATGGTTAGGCTATCTTCATCATTATCACATTAAAAATTATTAGACCATTTATATAGTGGTATTCTTATAGATAGAGAAAAATATGAAATTAAATTAAGGTGGAGATCTCCTAATTTATCGGGACAGTTAATGCAGAGCAAGTATATCTTAGTTTCAATTGATGATGATGAAGATGTCTAAGAAATGTTGATATTTCTTTTAAAATTTTTAAAATATTGATATACTGAATTATATATTAAAAAAAGATATACTATTTATTAAAAATACTTTTCAAATGATAGTATCGAGATTTGGATACTTTAATAGGCTTTTAACCCAAGAGGACAATACTCCTGAACCTTCCTCGCCTTTCATAAGTCCTATGGTGTGAATCATTGGTGTTGAAGCCATGTTTGTAGAATAATATTCTAATACTACTGACCCTAGTTGTCCAATTATTCAAAGTACTATAGTAATTTCTTCTATGGTGATTTCTCCTATGATGACTTCTCCTATGGTGGAAGTAGCAGTAAGTGCGGGATATGACATTCAAATGGAGGACGATGATTAGGTCAGCACTGGAATAAATTTTGATAACTGAAGTTTTGAGTCAGATGAGAATGAGGCTGAAGATGAATGGCTTGATGAGAATAGTGATATTGATGAAGATGAAGATGATGATAAAGATGATCAGCTCGATATTAATGTAGGAGAACCTGAATCTCGTTTGCATGAACTTCTATAATTTTTTAGCAACATAAATTTAGATCATGGTGGTGGTGTTAGTGCTGGTTGAAGATTGAACTCTGACTATCAATTTTGAAACTTCTCGATGATTGAATTTTCTATAGGTATGATATTTCAGAGTAAAGATGAGCTAAAGAGAACTGTTGATCTTTATCACATTCGAAAGCATCGGATATATAATATACTTCAGTCATGTTCAAAGTTGTAGTCCATATGATGTGCATCATCAGATACTGAATAAGAATGTAAATGAAGGTTTCATGCTGCATTTTTAAAAAAGTATGGATATTTTCAGATCAAAAGATATGAGGATTCTCATACTTATTTATTTATGGGGTTGAGTCGAGATCATAAATATGTCAGTGGAAGGATGATTAGCACACTAGTCCGACATGTGATTGAAAAAGATCCAAGTGTTAAAGTTGAAGCTATTGTGGCAGCCATTAATAAGCAATTTCAATACATAATATCTTATAGGAAAGCATGGTGTGGAAAACAGAAGGCATTGGTTGATATTTATAGAGAATGGGAGCCCTCTTATGTAAAATTATCCTATTATATGACTGCACTCTAAAATACAAATTCCAGCACCGTTGTTTCATGAGATTTCTTTCCAACTAAAAATTTTGATATTCGTATTTTAAATTATGTTTTCTGGGCTTTTTGACCATCTATCCAGGGTTGGAGGTACTACCATCCTGTGATCAGCATCGATGGCATACACTTATATGGAAACTTTAAAGATAAGATGCTAATTGCAAGTTGATGCAGAGAATGAGATTTATCCCTTAGCATATGCAATTGTGGATAAGAAGATGACTGCTAGTTAGAGTTGGTTTTTTTTCTGACTCAGGATACATGTCGCACAATATAGAAATAGAATATATTTAATTTCTGACAGACATCCAAGTATATTAAATGCCATTGTAGATGAGTTTATTGGATATAGTCCACCACGTGCCTATCACCGATACTACTTAGGACATATGTACAGTAATTTCAACACTCACTTTAAAAATGCACAGCTCAAAAGAGCAGTATGGCAAGTAGGGAGCACTCATTAAGTTCGCAAGCTTGACTTTATCATGAATAGGATCAAGACTGTGAATGTAGAGGCTTGAAGTTGGCTGCTTGAGTTGAAACCAGAGAAGTGGACATTGGCACATGATGCTGGCATACACTATGGTGTTTTAACTAAAAATTTATTGGAGATTTTTAACAGTATCTTACGAAGAGCGAGAAATATACCAATTATAGCTTGTGCTCAAATGATATTTTATTATCTTATAAAATATTTTAATATGAGATGTGCTCAAGCCTCAAGATATGTGCAGGAGAATTCAAATAGTTTTTTTACTCCTCATGTTATAATTAAGATTACAGAAGATCAAGTTAAAACTAACCAGCATATTATAACAGCATTCAATATCCAACGAGGCATATATGAAGTACTTACGAGGAGAGCAAGTGCAGGGTTAAAAGATAAAGAAAATTTTTAAACTGTGACTTTAAGTGATAGAAAATATTCTTGTGAAAAGTGAAGCATCTATAGATATCTTTATTCTTACGTTTTAGCTATGTGCCAAAAAATTACTGTACATTTTAGTAGATTCATGGATGATGCATACACAGTTGCGGCATACATGAATGCTTGGAGTGATGAATTTTATCCATTACCACATGAAGACTATTGGAGATCCACACATATTTTCACATGTATTCTTGATTATCATCATTTGAGACCTAAACAGAAAGAAAGGCCAAAGTCAATAAGGCTGTGAAATGAGATGGATGATAGGTAAATAAGAAGCAAGAATCATTGTGATATTTGTAAGGAACAAGATCATGATTGTCGTCGCTGTCTTAGATTACTTCCATACACATCAACTTCAAGTAGTGGAAGAAATTAAAGGCAGCAGATGTATTGCTCTATATATTTTAAGAGTTATATATTATTTTATATAGTTTCGATAATTGAACTGTTGTGTAGTCTATGTCTAGAGTTGTGTGTTATTCTATCCATTATGCTTGAATTGTTGTGTAGTCTATGTCTAGAGTTGTGTATTTTTCTATCCATTGTTCTATGTATGATTGTAGAGTTATATTTCTCATGTAATAAATTAGTATCATATTTTTCATGCTCTAATACACTTGGGATGTATGTCATTGTTTTGGATTTATTAGTGTATTATGGCTTACGAGGGATGGCATCCGAACCCTCGAGATCGCAGTATTCTTATATTGCAGGAGATCTATCGCTTATAGGCCATCTTAGATAGCAATGTAAGCATTCTATTTATACTCTTAATATTTATATTTTTATAAAGAGAATCTTGTTAAAGTCATATATGTTATCTAATTATTCTATCTTATTACAAGAGCCTAGACACCTCTGATTACGACGAGCCGATGCTAACATATGGAGGACGGAAGACATCCTAGATAGAGTTGTAGATTATTTATGATATTTGGAGTTTTATGGAGTGTATCATATTGGATGGATATAAATGGATGTTGGTCTTATTACTGCCTTGCTTGAGAGATGACATTCAGAGACACACACATTTCATCTTCCATTCGATGAGGTGACTATCACATTACAGGATGTTAGTATCCTCACTGGACTACCAGTTAATGGTGAGGCAGTTACAGGAGTTGATCATACTCTTAGTATTCCAGAGTAGTAAGCTATGTGCTATCAATTACTAGGATTTCAGCCTGAGATGCAGTTCTTTGATCATTCACGACTGAGGATAGAATGTTTGGATCATCATTATCGATATTTGCACATTAAAGATGATGCACTAGAGGAGATGGTGCAACAGTATGTCAGAGGCTACGTACTATGGTTACTAGAGGGTATCTTTTTATGTGATACTTAATCTAACAAGATAAAATTGATATTTTTATGATTATTAGAGGATTTAGATTTTGCTTGTAGGCTCAGGTGGGACAGTGCAGTACTGGCTTGCCTATATAGGGCTATATGTTGGGTTCTACAACAGACTAGTCAAAGATTGATGGTTATCTTATATTATTGCTGGTATGTGATATACAAATTTTAATTTTTTACATTCTATTGTAGCTCTGATTGGGCATATCATGTATAATTTTTTTGGAATTGATGGATTTGGGCATAAGAGAGGATGCCAACTATCAGCCTATTACGGAGACAGTTGCTTGAGATGCCACTAGAGCAGCACGACCCTGATATTCCATTCAGACTAGATGCACCTTGGAGATATAGGTATAAAAATATTGATTCCATTACTTAAAATTTAGTATTATTTTTAATCTGATAAAATTTAATTAATGTGAACATACTGTCAAGCAGATGGAACGTTGCATTCAACGTTCACCATGTGTCGATGAAAGTAGTACGAGTTTATAAATGCCAGTTGGATACATTGACTGGTACACATAGATAAATTATTTTAATTTATGTATAAATATCATTTTATAGTATTCATAATCTACTGAAAAATGAGCTTACTAATCTGACTTTATTTTTAACTCTATAAATTTTTGTGGGAGCCATACATAGACCAGATCATGTCCATATTACCACATATTTGCATAAATGGATATGATATATAGACTGCTAGGGTGCTGCTTATTTATTTTGATATAATTGAGTGGCACTTTTCAAATTGTGTGCTGCGGTAGTTTGGCCAGATTCAGGATATTCTAAAGCAGTTTGATACCAGCTAGCAACTTCATTATGTTGATTGATGAGGGAGAGCTCATATTGACTGACATATCAGACATGCAGAGTATATCACTATTTGAAATGCACAGCGAAATTATATAGTTCATGATGATGACATATTGAGAGGCCATCCATATACTGAGAACTATATGGCTTGATTTCTTAGCATTACAGTATCAATCATTAGACAGTCTCGATATGCAGTTTCAAGATATGCTGGTGAGAGTTCTACTATGCGCATGTTGGTAAGGCCACAAAAATTATGATTTATGTCAATCTCATATCGAATTTTAATTCATTGAGTTTTTATTTTACTTCTAATCATTAATACAAAATATTTTATATAGTTTTGTTATATCTTTGTTTTATGTTCTATAATGTATTACTAATTTTATTTTTGTTATATAAACTGATCATTTGTCGGGTCTTTTGTTGGATACTCGTCGTGCTCTATTTACGACTGATGAGGACGAGCAGATTCGGATACTACAGGAGATGGAGAGATTATGTTTAGGGACATTGATGGTGATTGGCTATAATCCAGATAGCTGTGCATCTTGGCATGGAGCATCCGATGCGCCAGATATGAGATATACACCATCACCATATTTTCACATATGCTATCACCATGTATTCTATATATGTCATCACCATATGCTACACATATGCCATCACTTTTTGATCCACAGATGCTAGGGTCCTCATCTTCCTACATGCCCCAGATGATAGCACCGGATTCAAGTGGGCATCATGCATCTTTATCTGAGTGGTCTGATCCTTTTGTTATAGGCCCATCCTTGGATCCAAATGAGAGGGTTGAGGGAGTCACTTAGCTCGTAGATGCTTCGACAGTACCTGTTATTCTCCATATGCATGATCAAGAGATATCCACTGGTATATGAGAGGGGCCATCATAGGTGATATAGGAGCAGGAGTGATCATTGAGGACCTTCCTAAGAAGGTCCAAGTGGCTACAGGCACCACGATGCCCTTATGGGACAGTATTTTTTAGACTTGTAGACTGTAGGATTCTTTTTATAGACTTGATATTTTTATTCTATTTTATATTATTAATTATTATTTCTATCAAAGTTTTAAATATTTTACTTATTAATTTTAAGTGTTAGGATGCTATAGTTTGTGGACATAGATACAGGTCTTCAAATATATCTCGAAAAATTGGAGAAAAAATATCATGCTAAAAGAGCTATATAAATTAAAATACAAAAAAAATAATGAGAAACATATCATGCATCAAAAAAATTAGTTTAAAAAATTAAACTAAGGTGCCAGTTCAAGACATCATGCACAAAAAAAAAAGTTTAAAATCACTATTCCGAATGGTGCTTTTAAAAGTGCCATTCTGAATGGCATTTTTATATTTTTTTTATGGGGTTCCATGCAGGTCAGGAAAGGCTTGCTGACTGGACTAAAGAAATGCCATTTGGAATGGCATTTTTAGCTTTTGCATCACTTTGGTAAATAAGTTGAAATCTGCATCAATCCGATAAAAAAGTTTTAAAAAAAAGTATGACATTCTGTATTGTACACATAAATGAATATAAAATTATGACATCTTGCTTCAAAATTATGATATTATAGATTAAAATTATGACATCTTGTATAGCAAACATAATTTGATGCAGAATTATCGCATGCTGGTTCAAAACTATGATATTGTAGGTTAAATTATGATACATATCGAAGATATAAAATTATGACATCTTAGATCAAAATTATAACATTGTATATTAAAATTATGACATTCTTATACAGAAATCATCTTAGAATGCAGAATTATATGATATCCTGTATACAATATTATGATAATGTAGATTAAAATAATGACATCAACATACAGTAGACATCCTTGAACACAATACATGCTGAATTGTGACTCATTGGATCAAAATTATGACATTATGGGTTAAAATTATAGCATCCTATATAATAAACATAAATAAATGCAGAATTATGACATCATGGTTCAAAATTATAACAATATAGGTTAAAATTATGACATCCTATTACAAACAATATTTTGGAATATAGTACATGCAGAATTATGATATTTTAGATTAAAATTATGACATCCATGTATATAAAATATCCCTGAGTGTAAAATTATGACATCCTGATTTGAAATTATTACTCTATTAGGTTAAAATTATGACATCCACATATAGTAGATGTTTTCGAATACAATTTATGTAGAATTATGACATACTAGATCAAAATTATAATATTGAAGGTTAAAATTATGATAGCCTATATAATAAACATAAACGAATGCAAAATTATGACATTCTGGCTCAAAATTATGATATTGTATGTTAAAATTATGACATCATGTTATAAAAAATATTTTAAAATATGGTACATATAAAATTATGATATTATAGATTAAAATTATGATATTATAAATTAAAATTATGACATTCATGTATATTAAATATTTCAAAATATAAAATTATGGCATCCTAATTTAAAATTATTACCCTATCAGATTAAAATTATGATATCCACATACAACAGACATCCCCAAACATAGTACATGCAGAATTATGATATATTGGATTAAAATTATGATATTTTGGCATTGAGAATGTCTTTGAATGCAGTACTTATAGAAATTTGACATCGTGTATCAAAATTATGAAATCATATGCAGAAATCCTTTCCAAAGGTCCATACAATATATTCCAAATTTAAGATCCTATTTTATTAAAGTAGACAGACCATATGTTACACTATATTTCACATAAGCATAAAGAACATAGACATAATTACAAAAACTAGTAGGCATACCATTCCAACCAAAACAACCACATGAAGATAGAAGTATAGAAACCCTTCATTTTGAAGCTAACATTGGCAGCCACCATGCCATTGGTACAGGTTTGAAGCAGCAATCCTATGTTCTCTGACACTTTCACCAGCAGCAACCCTTTCCTTTGATTTAAAAAAGCCATGAATAAGGGGTACCGATCCATCGCCCTCTTGTATGTCATGTGTTGTCACCTTATTGACTTCGAAAACTGCTCCTCTTCTGGGAAAAGGTCTCCTGGTGTCACTTCCCGTGAATTACCAATTCGGGACTAGTGAAATAGAAAATGCCCTTTGGGATTTGGGTGAATGACGTCATGTATTCATGAAAATGACATACCAAGAGGTTAAAATTTTGAGTAGGATGTCATAATTATGGAGAGCTTTTTAGTACTGGATATCATAATTTTAATGTACAATGTCATAATTTTGAACTACAATATGATAAAAAAAAACTCTCTCCTATGTAAGTTGGCGGCACATGTAAGCATCAAACTTATCCAAAAATGGATCAGACCGTTGAATGCTAGGAGTTATTTATTGGACGACCTCCACAACTTCAAGAGGAGTCATCCTTTTTCTTTTAGCAGGCCTTTTATCATTTCCTTTGGTAGATGAAACATCGAATGTCATGTTCACAGCTTTCTTAGACTTCTTTTCAACTCCACTCTTTATTCTTCTCTCTCTTAGCCACCCCTTTGTGGCAATATTTTCAGGATCTCGAATAAGAAATTCTGAGCTTGACTATACTAAACAATTAGTATCTACTACTCTTTTGAATAATGGAGTTAGATCAGCCATCATTAGGTTGAATGCATCTTTAGACATGGCGGCAACCTCCGCAAGCTTTATCAATCGATGACTCATCAAAGCATACCTATATCAAACAAGATATCCATATGCTATAACAAGTTATTGTAGTTATAGATAGGATACCATAATTCAATTATAGGATGACATACCTAGATTTTCTAGTGCTCCTATCATAGAATTGAACATTGCAATCTAAATCATTGAATCAGTGTTTTATATCTTTGCACTATCTATTGAAAAAATACTTATCAGGAATGTAAAATACTTCATTTTGATGGAGAACCAATAAGGCATGCCTACATAAGTATCCTCTGAACTCAAATGATCAGCATTGGCATTTCACTTCCTCCAACTGGTTGGATTGTTTCAGTATAGTTTTTGACAATCTCTTTCTTAATTCTATTAACTTCAATTCTCTCAGATGACTTCATGGAATATATAGCGAAGTTGTCAACTTCTTCAATTAATTTAGCATTTGATGCAACCATCTCAACTATCTCATTTTGAATTTTTTTGAACATGCACCTTATATACATGACTACTGCTTGCCTCTCGAAAAGTGAGGATGTCTTAAGGAAAGCATTAGTTTGCAAGGACTTATAGTCTTGCTCATTTTCTGCTTGATATCTTTTCTCCAATGCATTCTCATATTTCTTGATGAATTTTTTTAGGATAGTCTTCGAATTCACAAACCTATCGAAAAAGTGGTTAATTCTCTAACACCTCTGAGAGGAGGACATGCCTTGAAATGATGTCAGAATCAAATAAGATTACTGATATAATGTTATAGGATATCATAGAAAACTTAGAAAAAAAAATATTTTAAGATTCCGACATACTTAAAAGAATGTATCCTTAAGGTAAACTAGAATTCCTTTATCTCGGCATTCATAAAGATCATGCAATCAACTTTTCACCTTGCATTCTTCATACTTGTCTATGAGTAGTCCCCATTTTTCTTTGAAAGCTTGTGTCGTAATAGTGTTATATATAGTCTCATCAAATTCAACCATAAATTTGGGATGTGCTATGCATATATAGCCAATCTTTTTAGGAATCTTCAAAATGTGCCACAGACAAAATTGGTGTCGTGCATTTGGAAAAATCTTCCTGGCAGTAGTTTCGATTGCCTTATTCTGATTGGTGATGATAGCATTTGGCGCTTGACCGCCATTTTCATCCAGCCATGATTGAAATATCTATTTAAAAATCTTCATCTTCTCATCTGACAACAACATACAGTCAAGCAAGATGGACTGTCCGTGGTAGTTAACTCTAATAAATAAACAAAATGATATTTGGTATGTGTTTGTAAGGTAAGTAGAGTCAAAGGTCAATACATCATCAAAATAAGTGCTTGCCATTCTTGACCTTTGATGGATCCAAAACATAGTCCTTAGCTATGCATTGGTATTCAAGTCCAGTGTATAGAAGAAATTTAAATTTTTAGCTTACATTTGTGTGAAGTAGACAATCATTGACTATGCATCTCCTTCTTTCAGCCGACTTTGATATTTCTAATAAATATAATTATGAGCATCCTTCGTAATGAATTTTAATTGCCTTCTTTCTCATTTTTTTTATCATGGCAGAGTATATTTGAGTTGTAGGTATATTCACAGCATATATGTTGCTAATCTTTATTTTTTTTATGTGTTGATCTTTCTGTGGAACTGTAGCTAAGTGACAGTTGACATAGATAGCTCATGGTTGTGTTCTAAAATAGCATCATCTAATCTCCACTTATCGATCTTGGAATTAAGTTTGACTTTTATTAAGGCCTTACAACCAATTTTGCCAGTGTCCTTGGTTCATGAAATTATCCATTTTCTTGGATTTTTCTTTCCTCCAGCATGCTAGATGTTTGAAACATAATTCTTTTTTGTTATTGAACATACTGCACATAGTTGTGATTCCAAAACCAACTTTTCTTGCATAAGCATTATAAAAATTGTACACTTCGATTACTAAATTAAACTCCGTTCTAGCATGAGTATCAACATTATCATTATTTACATGCGGTGCACTTGAAGAAGGTGGATTCTTAAAACTATCTTTAGGAGATATTTTGCTTATAGGATGTTATAATTTTGAGTTAGAATATCATAATTTTGATCCAAGATGTCATAAAAATATCAAAAAATATTCATTCGGAGGTGTTATGCCTATATGATGTCATAATATTAAACTAGAATGACATAATTTTGATCTAAGATGTTATAATTTATCAAAACAATCTTTGAAAAATTTTTTATCTACAGGATATCATAATTTTTATATAGAATATCATAATTTTGACATAAGTATGTTATAAAAATATTAACAAGTATACTTGAGAGATATTTCACCTATAGGATGTCATAATATTAATCTATAATGTCATAATTTTTAACTAGAATATCATAATATTATCAAAACTAACTTCAAAAGATATTTTATCTATAGAATATTATAATTTTAGTCTAGAATATCATAATTTTAATTCAAAATATCATAAAAATATTAAAAAATATTTATTTTAAGGTATTTTACCAATAAAATATTATAAAATTAATCTAAAATATCATAATTTTAATCTAGAATATCATAATATTATTAAAACTAATTTTAAAAGATGTTGTGCTTATAGGATGTCATAATATTGAGTTAAAATATTATTATTTTGATCTAAAATATCATAATATTATCAAAATTAATTTCAAAAAGTATTTTATCTATAGGATGTCATAGTTTTAACATAGAATACCATAATTTTGATCTAAAATATAAAAAAAATCAAAAAATATATTTTAAAAATATTTTATAAATAAAATATTATAATATTAATCTATAATATTATAATTTTAAATTATGATATCATAATATTATTAAAACTATTTTTAAAAAATATTTAATCTATAACATGTCATAATTTTGATCTAGAATATCATAATTTTGATCCAACATATCATAAAAATATAAAAAAAAACTATTTGGAGATTTTTTACCTATAAAATATCATAATATTAATATTATATTAAAATTTTGATCTAGAATATCATAATATTACCAAAATTATCTTTAAAAAAATTTTTACATATAGGATGTTATTATTTAATATAAAATATTATAATTTTGATACAGGATACCACAAAAATATCAAAAAATATATTTAAAAAATATTTTATCCATAGAATGTCATAATATTGATCTATAATATCATAATTTTGAACTAGAATATCATAATATTGTCAAAACTATCTTTGAAATAAGTTTTACATGTAAGTTGTTATAATTTTGATTTAAAATATTATAATTTTGATTCAAAATATCATAAAAATATTAAAAAATATCTATTTTGAAGTATTTTATCAATAAAATATAATAAAATTAATCTAAAATATTATAATTTTGATTTAGGATGTCATAATATTATCAAAACTAACTTCAAAAGATATTATGCCTACAGAATATCATAATATTAACTTAGAATATCATAATTTTAATCTAGAATATTATAATATTGTCAAAACTATCTTCAAAAAGTATTTTACCTATAAGATATCATAATATTATTCCAGCACATCATAAAAATATCAAAGAGTATTCATTTCAAAATATTTTTCCTATAGGATGTCATAATATTCATAGAATGTCATAATTTGATATAAGATGTCATAATATTTTCAAACTATTTTTGAAAGATATTTTACCTACAGTATATCATAATTTTATTCAAAAGATATTTTATCTATAGGATGTCAAAATTTGAACCTATAAGATCATAATATGTATCTATAATGCCATAATTTTGATCTCGGATGTCATAATATTATAAAAAACTATCATGTATAGAAATCATGACATCCTGACTTGTTATACAACTTTTTGAATAAATTTATGTGACATGCTATATTCAAAACTGAAAAGAGAACTCCATTTGAACCTACCTAATGAAAAGGGAACTGCTATAATAAAGAAATCAAAAAAATATTGTAATAAAAGATCTACGATGGTATTTTACTTCCTAATGGGTGGGACATATTACTTAGATAGATAATATTATCTAGATGCTGGCTGACAATCTCGGATGCATAATTCTTGCTACAGAAGTTTACAATGGATACACAAACAGAAAGAGAAAAAGCTCAACAAAATGATGAAGAAGAGAGGAAAAAGCAGCATTCGTAATATCCAACCAGATTGCAAAATAGTAAAAAAAACTTTATCTTAAAGGAAAAGGGCATTTTCATCATATTTAATTTAAAAATAAGATTATGACGTACATTAAATATATTCAGTGATGGAATAGCGCACCACCTCCATTTTTTTCGCACCTTCAAAGGCCCATTTTGACATGAAGCGACATCCATCATGTCGTGCTATGAGGGCACTACGTGGACCAATCAGGCGATGCAGTGCACTCCACATCGGATTTTCTACCTCTCTCATGGTGTATAAAGAATTTTGCCTTAAGCTAATTATGGATTATTGTGATAGAGATGGAATGATTTAGCAATATTGCTTGGCAAAATGATCAATAATTTTTAATTAATAGTCCACTTATCTGGCCTTGTTGATGGTGTCTAAGGCAAATCGAGGTAGAACCTCCCATCGATCTCACTTATCCAGCCAATTCCATAGATTATATTTTGATTAGGTCCCTAATTGATTCGAGCTGATTCATGCTATTAAGGTAAATCAGTATGATTGATTTAGGTATCTCTAGACCAGCTTGTCTATAATCCTCTTTATGACTTGGTGAAGTCAGTGAGAGGATTTATAACTTATCGATTAATCTCTTCTCTTATTCTCAAATCATTAAATCAATTTGACTGAATTAGGTGTCCTTTCAACCAGCTTGTCTTTAATCTAATTCTATGACTTGATGAAGTCAATGGAAGGATTTATGACTCACCGATCAATTGCTTCTCAAATCATTAAAATCAAATCTCCTAAATTATTAGATCTTTAAAATGAGATGGCTATGGAGATAACTAGATCATAGCCTTTCATTAAGATGGATGATAATGGAACCAATAGTCTAGGTAAGCATTGCAGACCCTTAGGCCTAGTATTTTTTGGATATTGGAATTATCATTCACTATATGATGGCACAATCATATCTTTCTGATGGATGGTCGGGTTGACCGACCATAGTCGGACTTGATCATTTATTGGTTAAATGGACTAAGTATGGTCATGTTAAGGGTTGGACCTAACCAGAACTTTCAATGGAGGTCCTAGCCTATTAAAAAAAAAAATTTAAGGTACAATTAATTACTAAAAATTATTTAGAGAAATAATTGGTTAAGAATCTATCCATAGATGCACATGAATTTGTTGGCCATAGTCAGGCTTGAGTGTAGTTTGTATGGATTCTAGTACTAGCTAAAGAATTAAAATAATTCTTCGAATTGAAGATAGAGGCTACCAATTCGTGTAAAATATTGGAAGGACCTTTAGACTAAAGTCTAAGTCTTTAGGATTAAATAATTCATATACTAATAGATCTTTTATTTTTCTTTTAGTGATGGCTAGTAATTCATCACTCCACTCACTATTGGACAGTGACAAGCTTATAGAATTAAATTTTGATAATTGATATCGAAAGTTGAGAATAGTTCTCGAGCATGAAAGAATCCTATATGTGATTATGGATCCTGCATCTAAAGTACCAGCTTCCAATGCACATGCGATGGTTAGAGATACTTATTAGAAATGGCTCAATGACTGTATAATAGTATGTTGCATAATGAGAGCTACTATGAGTGACGAATTTAGTTGTAAATTTAATGATGCTCATCCAAAGAAAATACTTTAAATATTGAAATCGATCTAACCAGTCTAAGACAGACTTAAGTCAGGTAGAATACTTTTTTTGCAAGAAGCTGGGGTATTGAAGGAGGAATTATCCTCTATTTCTAGCTTCCCTTGATCTGAATAGGCCTAAAAAGAAAAATCAGTAAAAGATTGCTAAATAAAGTACTTATATGATAACACCTTGTAGTTTCTCTATTTGTGATATTACTATCTGGGTCATGGCCCAGCCTATCAGGCTCTTGGGCCTGGCAAACCCTGTAGAAACCAACAAGGAGCCCGATAGGGGGGAAGAAAGACTCCTAACCGAAGTCCTCTTCCTCTCTGACTTCGACAAAATCAGACCGATAGAGTCCGATTAGGGGTAGGAAATCTCCCCTATAAAACCCTCCTTCCCTCCCTTAGGTCTCTACAATGGGTTTTGGAGGGATTTTTAAGAAGTTTGAGGGATTTTTCCAAGGGTTACCCATGGGCTCTTGAATGGGAAGAGAGGGGTCGCTGGAGTTCTTCTCGACCGTCGGAGCAAGGTAAGCTCCTTCCTTGCTCTTCTTCCTTCCTGGGTATCCTTCTTTTTTCGGCAAGCGACGGCAAGCCATCGAATTGGAGAAGAATAGGGCCATCCCTATTTTTCTTATTTTCGTTCCCCATGTGCTGTCGGCAACAGCCGTCATTGGGACTATTGTCGGGGCTGTGTCTTCGCCGCCGTCGGGGGCTGTTGGGGGTGGTCGGAGTCGGCCTTCCTTGGCTGCATGAGGGGGAGAGGAGAAGAGGGGATCGGGTCCCCTATTTTAGATGAGGAAAAGAAGAAAAGAAAGAAGAAAACAAGGAAAGAAAAGAAAAAAAAAGAAAAGAAAATGAAGGAAAAAAAGAAAAAAAAGAAAAGAAAGAAAAAGAGAGAAAAAGGATTTTCTCTCTTCTCTCTCTCCTTTCTCTCTCTTTCCTCTCTTCTCTCTACCTTCTTTCTCCACTTTCTCTCCCTAGATTCTCTCTTTACTTTCTATCTCTAGGACTTTCTCTCTCTTCTCAAATATTTAATAAAAAATAATTAATAAATTAAATAATTAATTTATCAATATATTTTTAGATGGTTAGGAAAATTTGGGAAGGAAAAAATTTGAGAACAAGGGTGAGGATCCTGATAAACCCCAATAAAAGATTTTAAAAAATTTATTTGATTTATTTAATATATATAGGAGATCAATTTTTTTTGGATAAGAGGACATCAAGAAAGATTCGATCCATATTATAAACCTAGAGAGTTTCTCTCTCTATTTTTTTCTCTATTAGTTTCTCCCTTAAAGATCATTCTACTCTCTCTAATTACATCATAGATTTTAGAATAAATTTGAGATGAAAATAAGATGACATGAAATCGCTTCAAAATTCATGTAATAGGTTGCATCCCAATTCGATCCTTATTCGAAATTTATAGCATCTGATTATAGTTAATCTATATTGAGTCATCCTGATATAACCTTTGATGATCTTGATCATAATTGCCTCATTTGAAGAATACAAAGATTTTCTCTTCACTTTCTCTCTCTAAATTTTTTTTCTAGAATTTTCTCTCTCTTCATGGATTTTTTCTCTTTAAAAGTCTTGTGGACCAATGGAGAGTCCAGATATTTAGATAAATCTCAATTTTGGTTAATCCTAGGAGAGGTTCTGGATTTATGTTATTTGGATCGTTTATCTATAAATTCTTCATATATAATTTTTATATTTAATCCTGATCATGTAGAGATGTAATTATTGTACAAGAAGATATGGAGCAAAATATCTTGATTTTAGATTCGTAGATTGGGGAGCTCATCAATTCTCATTTAGATCATTCAATGATAAAGGTAAGAATCTCTGTACATGATCACCATTATATATGTTATTTTACCGTTGGTCTTGCATCATTAGTTTTGTATTTTTGAATTTAAGATTGATGAATTTGCTATATTCAAGACACCATTATTTGCTTATATGATTTTTTTAAGCATGAGTATGGGTTATGTCAACATATATGTATTCGTGATTGATGGCATGATTATATGAGCATGATATATTTATTTTGATCACACTGTAAATTAAAATCAATTTGATAAAATCAATATATAATAATTAAATAAAAAAGATATGATTTGGACTAGCCTCGTTATGTGGATAGCCTGCCAGGAGCTTATGCCTGGGACAGCCCCATGGGCTTATTGTAAATCAGCCAGCTAGGAGCTTATGCTTGAGACAGCCTGTCAGGAGCTTATGCCTGGAACAGCCTTGAGAGGCTTATGAGTGAAAATTTGATCGAATGGAGATTGAGGTATAGTCTTGGTTAGTCCAAAGCCAAAAAGAAAAAGGTTAAAGATCATGTGATTATGAAAAGAGAAATGGAAGACAAGACATGAAACAAATGCTGAATAAAAGTATTTCATCTGTTAACATATGATGATGTATCTCTTTTGATAAGACAAATAATTTATGGATGTTTGCATTATTTTGAATATTGAACATGAAATTTTATATTTTATTGCTTATCTTTATTTTTAGATTATATTATTATATTGATGTGATATAAAAATTCTTACTGGGCTGTAAAGCTCACACCCTTTCATTTCTTTTTTTTTCTTCTCAGAGTTACAGGGCTATGGTATGGATTTGCGAGTGAGAGGATGCATAGATAGAGTATCATGATACCTGATCAGAAGATTGAAAGAATTTTAATTGTAATTATACAAGTTTTACTAATTATTATTGAAATCAGATATTATGGATGTTGAGGTTGTAATGAATTATTTTTGGGCCTTGCATATTCTTTAGGACTTGCGCTAAGGAGTGTACGACCATCACGTATCCGACCCAGGTGTTGGGTTCGGGGCATGACAGAATGATATCAGAGTTTAGGTTATGATCATTTGGAGATTATGATATAAGTGATTTGGATATGACAAAATGATATTAGAGCGTAAGAAGATCAAAATGTTACTGTTCTTCAAAAAAAAAATCGAAAAATCCATATAGAAAGAATGAGTTTGAGATTTCAAAAGATTTTATCATAACAAGATCATGAGAAATAAATAATATGTAAAACATTATCGTAAGCGTAAGAATGACATGAAGCATATATACTTTGAAATATATATCTCAAATAATATAACTTAATTTCGAGGACGAAATTATTTTAAGGAGGAAAGAATGTCATGGCCCAGCCCATCGGGCTCTTGGGCCTGGCAAACCTTTTAAAGCCCAACAAGGAGCCCGACAAGGGGGAGAAAGACTCCTAACTGGAGTCCTCTTCCTCTCCGGCTCCAGTAAAATCGAACCGGTAGAGTCTGATTAGGGGTAGGAAATCTCCCCTATAAAACCCTCCTTCCCTCTCTTAGGTCTCTATAATGGGTTTTGGAGAGATTTTTAATAAATTTGAGGGATTTTTCCAAGGGGTACCCACGGGCTCTTGAACGAGAAGAGAGGGGTCGCCAGAGTTCTTCTTGGCCACCAAAGCAAGGTAAGCTCCTTCCCTGCTCTTCATCCTTCTTGGGTATCCTTCTTTTGCTGGCAAGCAACGGCAAGCCATCGAATTGGAGAAGAATAGGGCCATCTCTATTTTTCTTATTTTCGTTGCTTGTGTGCCACCGGCAACAGCCGCCATTGGGACTGTTGTCGGGGCTGTGTCTTCGCCATCGTCGGGGGCTATCGGGGGTGGCTAGAGTCGGCCTTCCTTGGCTGCATGGGGGGAAGAGGAGAAGAGGGGATCGGGTCCCCTATTTTGGATGAGGAAAAGAAGAAAAGAAAGAAGAAAATGGGGAAAGAAAAGGAAAAAAGAAAAGAAGAAGAAGAAAAAAAAGAAAAAAAGAAAAGAAAGAAAAAAAGAGAAAAAAATTTTTCTCTCTCCTCTCTCTTCTTTCTCTCTCTTTCCTCTTTTCTCTCTACCTTCTTTCTCCACTTTATCTCTCTAGATTCTCTCTTTACTTTCTCTCTCTAGGTCTTTCTCTCTCTTTTAAATATTTAATAAAAAATAATTAATAAATTAAATAATTAATCTATCAATATATTTTTAGATGGTTAGAAAAATTTGGGAAGGAAAAATGTTGAGAACAAGGGTGAGGATCCTGATAAACCTCAATAGAAGATTTTAAAAAATTTATTTGATTTATTTAATATATATAGGAGATCAATTTTTTTTGGATAAGAGGACATCGAGAAAGATTCGATCCAGATTATAAACCTAGAGAGTTTCTCTTTCTATTTTTTTTTTCTATTAGTTTCTTTCTCTAAGATCTTTCTACTCTCTTTAATTGCATCACAGATCCTAGAATAAATTTGAGATGAAAATAAAATGATCTAAAATCGCTTCAAAATTCATGCAGTAGGTTGGATCCTAGTATGATCCTAATTCAAAATTTATAGCATCTGATTATAGTTAATTCATATTGATCACCCTGATATGACCTCTGATGATCTTGATCATAATTACCTCATTTGAAGAATATAAAGATTCTCTCTCCACTTTCTCTCTCTAAAATTTTTTCTCTCTAAAATTTTTTTCTTCATGGATTTTCTCTCTCTGAAAGTCTTGTGGACCAATGGAGAGTCTAGATATTTAGATAAATCCCAATTTTGGTTAATCCCAGGAGAGGTCCTGAATTTATGTTATTTGGATCGTTTATCCGTAAATTCTTCATATATGATTTTTATATTTAATCCTGATCATGTAGAGATGTAATTATTGTACAAAAAGATATGGAGCAAAATATCTTAATTTCAGATTCATAGATTGAGGAGCTCATCAAATTCTCATTTAGATCGTTCAACGGTAAAGGTGAGAATCTCTGTACATGATCACCATTATATATATTATTTTATCGTTGGTCTTGCATCATTAGTTTTGCATCTTTGAATTTAAGATCGATGAATTTGCTATATTCGAGACATTGTTATTTGCTTATATGATTTTTTTAAGCATGAGTATAGGTTATGTCAACAGATATGTATTCGTGATTGATGGCATGATTATATGAGCATGATATATTTATTTTGATCACACTGTAAATCAAAATTAATTTGATGAAATCAATATATAATAATTAAATAAAAAAGATATGATTTGGACTAGCCTCGTTATGTGGACAGTCTGCCAAGAGCTTATGCCTGGGACAGCCCCATGGGCTTATATGTGAATCAGCTGACTAGGAGCTTATACTTGAGACAACCTACCTGGAGCTTATGCTTGGGACAGCCTTGAGAGGCTTATGAGTGCAAATTTGATCAGATAGAGATTGAGGTATATTCTTGGTTAGTCCAAAGCTAGAAAGAAAAATGTTAAAGATCATGTGATTATGAAAAGAGAAATAGAAGACAAGACATGAAACAAATATTGAACAAAAGTGTTTCATCTGTTAACATATGATGATGCATCTCTTTTGATAAGACAAATAATTTATGGATGTTTGTATTATTTTGGATATTGAACATGAGATTTTATATTTTATTGCTTATCTTTATTTTCAGATTATATTATTATATTGGTGTGATATGAGAATTCTTACTGGACTGTAAAGCTCACATCCCTTCATTTTTTTTTTCTTTTCAGAGTTACAGGATGCTCGTGGTTAGCTATGGTATGGATTTACAAGTGAGAGGATGCATAGATAGAGTGTCATGATACCTGATCATAGGATTGAAAAAATTTTAGTTATAATTATACAAGTTTTACTAATTATTAGTAAAATCAGATATTATAAATGTTGAGGTTGTAATGAATTATTTTTGGGTCTTACATATTCTTTAGAACTTATGCTAAAGAGTGTGCTGCCATCATATATCCGACTCGGGTGTTAGATTCGGGGCATGACAGAATGGTATCAGAGTTTAGGTTATGATCATTTGGGGATTATAATATAAGTGATTTGGATATGACAAAATGATATCAGAGCATAAGAAGATCAAAATGTTACAGTTCTTTGAAAAAAAAATTTGAGAAATCCATATAGAAAGAATGAGTTTAAGATTTCAAAAGATTTTGTCATAGCAAGATCATGAGAAATAAATAATATGTAAGACATTATCATAAGCGTAAGAATGACATGAAGCATATATACTTTGAAATATATATCTCAAATAATACAACATAATTTTGAGGTTGAAATTATTTTAAAGAGGGGAGAATGTCACGACCCAGTCCATCGGGCTCTTGGGCCTGGCAAACCCTGTAGAGCCCAACAAGGAGCCCGACAAGGGGGGGGGGGAGAAAGACTCCTAACTAGAGTCCTCTTCCTCTCTGGCTCTGATAAAATCAAACCGGTAGAGTCTGATTAAGGGTAGGAAATCTTTCCTATAAAGCCCTCCTTCCCTCCCTTAGGTCTCTACAATGGGTTTTGGAGAGATTTTTAATAAATTTGAGGGATTTTTCCAAGGGGTACCTGCAGGCTCTTGAACGAGAAGAGAGGGGTCGCCAGAGTTCTTCTCGATCGTTGGAGCAAGGTAAGCTCCTTCCCTACTCTTCTTCCTTCTTGGGTATCCTTCTTTTGCCAGCAAGCGATGGCAAGCCATCGAATTGGAGAAGAATAGGGCGATCCCTATTTTTCTTATTTTCATTGCCTGTGTGTCGCCGGCAACAACCATCATTGGGACTGTTGCTGGGGCTGTGTCTTAGCCACCGTCGAGGGCTGCCGAGGGTGGCCAGAGTCGGCCTTCCTTTATCGCATGAGGGGGAGAGGAGAAGAGGGGATCGGGTCCCCTGTTTTGGATGAGGAAAAGAAGAAAAGAAAGAAGAAAACAGAGAAAGAAAAGAAAAAAAAAGAAAAGAAAAGATGAAGAAAAAAAAAGAAAAAAAAATAAAAGAAAAAAAAAGAAAAAAGATTTTCTCTCTATTCTTTCTCTCTCTTTTTTCTCTTCTCTCTACCTTCTTTCTCCACTTTCTCTCTCTAGATTCTCTCTTTACTTTCTCTCTCTAGATTTTTTTTCTTTTCTTAAATATTTAATAAAAAATAATTAATAAATTAAATAATTAATTTACCAATATATTTTTAGATGGTTAGAAAAATTTGGGAAGGAAAATTGTTGAGAACAAGGGTGAGGATCCTGGTAAACCCTAATAGAAGATTTTAGAAAATTTATTTGATTTATTTAGTATATATAAGAGATCAATTTTTTTGTGGATAAGAGGACATCGAGAAAGATTCGATCCAGATTATAAACCTAAAGAGTTTCTCTCTCTATTTTTTTCTATTAGTTTCTCTCTCTAAGATCTTTCTACTCTCTCTAATTGCATCATGGATCCTAGAATAAATTTGAGATGAAAATAAGATGACCTGAGATCGCTTCAAAATTTATGCTGTAGGTTAGATCCCAATCCGATCCTTATTCAAAATTTATAGCATTTGATTATAGTTAATCCATATTGAGTCATCCTGATATGACCTCTGATGATCTCGATCATAATTGCCTCATTTGAAGAATACAAAGATTCTCTCTCCACTTTCTCTCTTTAAAATTTTTTCTCTTTAGAATTTTCTCTCTCTTCATGGATTTTTTCTCTCTTGAAGTCTTGTGGACTAATGGAGAGTCCAGATATTTAGACAAAACTCAATTTTGGTTAATCCTAGGAGAGGTCCTGGATTTATGTTATTTGGATCATTTATCCATAAATTCTCCATATATGATTTTTATATTTAATCCTAATCATGTAGAGATGTAATTATTGTATAAGAAGATATGGAGCAAAATATCTTGATTTCAGATTCATAGATTGAGGAGCTCATCAAATTCTCATTTAGATCGTTCAACAGTAAAGGTAAAAATCTCTGTACATGATCATCATTATATATTTTATTTTATCGTTGGTCTTGCATCATTGGTTTTGCATCTTTGAATTTAAGATCGATGAATTTGCTATATCCAAGACATCGTTATTTGCTTATATAATTCTTTTAAGCATGAGTATGGGTTATGTCAACATATATGTATTCATGATTGATGGAGATTATGCCTGGGACAGCCTTGAGAGGCTTATGAGTAAAAATTTGATCGGATGGAGATTGAGGTATAGTCTTGGTTAGTCCAAAGCTAGAAAGAAAAAAGTTAAAGATCATGTGATTATGAAAAGAGAAATGGAAGACAAGACATGAAACAAATGCTGAATAAAAGTGTTTCATATATTAACATATAATGATACATCTCTTTTGATAAGATAAATAATTTATGGATGTTTGCATCATTTTAGATATTGAACATGAGATTTTATATTTTATTGTTTATCTTTATTTTTAGATTATATTATTACATTAGTGTGATATAAGAATTTTTATTTGGCTGTAAAGCTCACACCCCTCCATTTCTTTTTTCTTTCTTCTCAGAGTTACAGGATACTCATGGTTGGTTATGGTATAGATTTGCGAGTGAGAGGATGCATAGATAGAGTGTCATGATACCTGATCAGAGGATTGAAGAAATTTCAATTGTAATTATATAAATTTTGCTAATTATTATTAAAATCAGATATTATGGATGTTGAGGTTGTAATGAATTATTTTTGGACTTTGCATATTCTTTAGGACTTGCTCTAAGGAGTGTGCGGCCTTCACGTATCTGACTCGGGTGTTGGGTTCGGGGTATGACAAACTGGTATTAGAGTTTAGGTTATGATCATTTGGGAATTATGATATAAGTGATTTGGATATGACAAAATGATATCAGAGCGTAAGAAGGTCAAAATGTTACTATTCTTTGAAAAAAAAAATTTGAGAAATCCATATAGAAAGAATGAGTTTGAGATTTCAAAAGATTTTATCATAACAAGATCATGAGAAATAAATAATATGTAAGACATTATCATAAGTGTAAGAATGACATGAAGAATATATACTTTGAAATATATTCTCAAATAATATAACTTAATTTCGAGGAGAAAATTATTTTAAGGAGGGGAGAATGTCACGGCCCAGCCCATCGGGCTCTTGGGCCTGGCAAACCCTGTAGAGCCCAACAAGGAGCCCGACAGGGGGGCAGAGAAAGACTCCTAACTGGAGTCCTCTTCCTCTCCGGCTCCGATAAAATTGGATCGGTAGAGTCTGATTAGGGGTAGGAAATCTCCCATACCCTCCTTCCCACCCTTAGGTCTCTACAACGGGTTTTGGAGAGATTTTTAAGAAATTTGAGGGATTTTTCCAACGGGTACCCACGGGCTCTTGAACGGGAAGAGAGGGGTCGCCAGAGTTCTTCTCGACCGTCGGAGCAAGGTAAGCTCCTTCCCTGCTCTTCTTCCTTCTTGGGTATCCTTTCTTTGCCAGCAAGCGACGACAAGCCATCAAATTGGAGAAGAATAGGGCCATCCCTATTTTTCTTATTTTTGTTGCCCGTGTGCCGCGAGCAACAGTCGCTGTTGGGACTGTTGCTGGGGCTGTGTATTTGCCGCCATCGGGGGCTGCTAGGGGTCGCCAGAGTCAGCCTTCCTTGGCCGCATGAGGGGGAAAGGAGAAGAGGGGATCAGGTCCCGTATTTTGGATGAGGAAAAAAAGAAAAGAAAGAGGAAAACGGGGAAAGAAAAGAAAAAAGGAAAAGAAAAGAAAAGAAGAAGAAGAAAAAAAAGAAAAAATTAAAAAAAAGAGAAAAAAGATTTTTTCTCTCCTCTCTCTCCTTTCTCTCTCTTTCCTTTCTTCTCTCTACCTTCTTTCTCCACTTTCTCTCTCTAGATTCTCTCTTTACTTTCTCTCTTTAGGACTTTCTCTCTCTTCTCAAATATTTAATAAAAAAATAATTAATAAATTAAGTAATTAATAAATTAAATAATTAATAAATTAAATAATTAATTTATCAATATATTTTTAGATGGTTAGAAAAATTTGGGATGGAAAAATGTTGAAAACAAGGGTGAGGATCCTGATAAACCCTAATAAAAGATTTTAGAAAATTTATTTGATTTGTTTAATATATATAAGAGATCAATTTTTTTTGGATAAGAGGACATTGAGAAAGATTCGATCCTGATTATAAACCTAGAGAGTTTCTCTCTCTATTTTTCTCTCTCTATTAGTTTCTCTCCCTAAGATCTTTCTACTCTCTCTAATTATATCACCGACCCTAGGATAAACTTGAGATGAAAATAAGATGATCTGAAATTGCATCAAAATTCATACAGTAGGTTGGATCCCAGTCCGATTTTTATTCAAAATTTATAGCATCTGATTATAGTTAATCCATATTGAGTCATCTTGATATGACCTCTGATGATCTTGATCATAATTATCTCATTTGAAAGATACAAAGATTCTCTCTCCACTTTCTCTCTCTACTTTTTCTTCCTAAAATTTTCTATCTCTAGAATTTTCTATCTCTTCATGAATTTCTCTCTCTAGAAGTCTTATGGACCAATGGAGAGTCCAGATATTTAGACAAATCTCAATTTTGGTTAATCTTAGGAGACGTCCTGGATTTATGTTTTTAAGATTGTTTATCCGTAAATTCTCCATATATAATTTTTATATTTAATCCTGATCATGTAGAGATATAATTATTGTAAAAGAAGATATGGAGCAAAATATCTTGATTTTAGATTCATAGATTGAGGACCTCATCAAATTCTCATTTAGATCGATCATCGATAAAGGTAAGAATCCTTGTACATGATCACCATTATACATGTTATTTTATCATTGGTCTTGCATCATTGTTTTGCATCGTTGGATTTGTGATCGATGAATTTGCTATATTCGAGATACCGTTATTTGCTTATATAATTTTTTTAAGCATGAGTATGGGTTATGTCAATATATATGTATTCATGATTGATGGCATGATTATATGATCATGATATATTTATTTTGATCCCACTGTAAATCAGAATTGATTCAATGTAATCAACATATAACAACTAAATGAAAAAGATATGATTTAGACTAGCCTTGTTATATGGGACAGTCCGTCAGGAGCTTATGCCTGGGATAGCCCTATGGGCTTATATGTGGATTAGCCGGTTAGGAGCTTATGCCTGAGATAGCCTGCCAGGAGCTTATGCCTGGGACAGCCTTGAGAGGCTTATGAGTAAAATTTGATCAGATGGAGATGAGGCATAGTCTTGGTTAGTCCAAATACAGAAAGAAAAAGGTTAAAGATCATGTGATTTTGAAAAGAGAAATAGAAGATAAGACATGAAATAAATATTGAATAAAAGTATTTCATCTGTTAACATATGATGATGCATCTCTTTTGATAAGACAGATAATTTATGGATGTTTGCATCATTCTAGATATTGAACATAAGATTTTATATTTTATTGCTTATCCTTATTTTTAGATTATATTATTATATTTGTGTGATATGGAAATTTTTACTGGACTGTAAAGCTCACAACTCTCTATTTCTCTTTTTTTTTTCTTCTCTGAGTTACAGGATGCTCATGGTTGGCTATGGTATAGATTTGCGAGTGAGAGGAAGCATAGATAGAGTGTCATGATATCTGATCAGAGGATTGAAAGAATTTTAATTGTAATTATGCAAGTTTTACTAATTATTATTGAAATCAGATATTATGGATGTTGAGGTTGTAATGAATTATTTTTGGACCTTGCATATTCTTTAAGGCTTTCTCTAAGGAGTGTGCAGCCATCACATATCCGACCCAGGTGCTGGGTTCGGAGTATGATAATCTGGGTATTAGATATTAGAAGTCTGATTCATATCTGTAATTTATTACAGGAACTTTAGGTTAATAGAAAATTTGAAAAGAGAGAACGATTTTTAAGTTTTGAAGATGGAAGTACTATTTCAGTTCTAACTATGAGAAAGTTTAGCTTGTTCTCAATTTAAATATCATTATTTTAGATGATTGTCATTATTCTCTATCTTTCCTTATGAATGTTATTTCATAGGCCTTTTGGTCAAGAATGTTATAATTTTCAATAAAAAAAATTTGTGATATTATTATGAATGGTGTCATGATTATGCGTGGATAATTGAAACATGACATCACAGTCTGTTAGTATAATATACACATCGAACAAAATCCTAGAGTAGATAATATCGTAGATACTTACCTTTGGCATTGTAGGCTCGATCATATATATAAAAATAGGATAAATAGGTTAACTAAAGAGAAAATCTTCAACATCAATGATTGTGAATCATTGTCGACTTGTGAGTCATACCTTATTGAGAAGATGATCAAGTCACCCTTTACTAAAAAGGGTGAACGAGCCAGCGATGGGTACGTCTACTTTATGAAGCACTAGTTTGAATTATTTGAAATGTTCAAATGATTCTGTAGTGAAGTAAAGAAACAAACTAAGAAGAGTATTAGAACTCTTCGATCTGATTAAGGAGATGAATACTTTTCCAATGAGTTTTTAATGCATCTAGGAGAGAATGAGATTCTCTCATTATGAACACCTCTTGAGACACCACTACATAATGGCATCTCGAAAAGGAGGAATCAAATCTTTTCATGATGGAGTTTGTGAGTCTGTTGATCTCTTTTTGAGATTGTGCTCTTGAGACTATGTGCAATGTTCTAAATAATATTCCAAACAAATCAATCACAAAAGCTCTAAATGAGATATGGACTGGGTGTTGACCGATACCCTCTTACCTTAAGGTTTGGGGTAGCTCAATTTATGTAAAATATTTTATATCGATAAGCTTGAGTTTCAATTTGATAATTGTTTAATTATAGGGTACCCTAAAAGTATAGGGTATACTACTTTTACCATATTGAAGAATAAAAGGTGTTTGTCAGTAATAGGATATTCTTTTTGGAAAAAAAGTTTTTTATGAAAGGAATTGATGCCAGTAAGGTTGAACTTGAGAAAGTTCGATAAATAGAAGTACCGACACAGACAAGTAGAAATATAAATCAGATTTGATTAGATCAAATCTAAAGCCCATTGTTGAGGCACCTTTAAGGAGATTTTGTAGAGTATCATATCAGCCAGACAGAGACTATGATTTTTTGGTCTGGGATGAATATCCTGTTGAACTAGATGAAAACAATAAAGATCCGATCACTTACAAGGATGCTATGTAGAGATCCGACTCTGACAAATGGCTTGATGCCATAAAATTCAAGATGGAGTCCATGGAGATCAATGATGTATGGACATTAGTTGATCCACCTGCCGGGGTGAGATCCATAGGATGTAAATAGATTTTTAAAAAAAAAGAGGCACGGATGGAAAGGTGAAGATCTATAAAGTCTATTTAGTTGTCAAGGGATATCGTCAGCATTATGATATTAACTATGACAAGATATTTTCTCCTATGGCAATGCTCTCAAAGTTGGAATATATGTTTGATAAGATCAAAATATATGATTTCGTTGGAAATAAAGAAGAACCCTGCATATACAAGTGGGCTAATGGTTCTGTAGTCATATTCCATGTACTGTATGAAGATGATATACTCTTGATAGAAAATGACATTCCTGCTTTATAAAGTATAAAGCTATGGCTATCATCACAGTTCTCTATGAAGGATTTAGGAGAAGCATCCTACATCGTAGGGATGAAGATCTATAGAGATAGATCTAAGAGGTTGCTTGTGTTATCTAATCCACGTACATAGATATCGTGCTGCAATGGTTCAATATGAAAAATTTCAAGAAAGGCTGTCTCTCAATAGACCATGAAATTACTCTCTCTAAGAAGGATTGTCTGACAATTCTTCAGAAAAAAAAGCATATGAGTAGAGTCCCATATGCTTGGACAGTGAAATATATCATGTACACCATGACATATATGAGACAGAATGTAGTATACTCACTAGAGGTAGTGAGTAGGTATCAATTTGATCCAGATAAGAACTATTACAAGGTTGTAGAGATAACTCTTAAGTATTTGAGAAATATTAAAAAAATCAATGGCTAATCTATAGAGATACTGATTTTAAACTTATAGGATATATTAATTCCAATTTTAATTAGATCATGATGATGGCAAAAGTGTGTCTGGCTATGTGTTTATCCTAAATGAAGGAACAATCTATTGAAAAAGTTTCAAACAGCATATTGTAGCCAATACGAGGCAGAGTACATTATGGCATCTAATGCTGGTAAGAAAGTGGTCTGATTGAGGAAGTTCATAAGCGAGTATCGGAGTGGCACCCTCTATTGATAGTCCTCTTTGCTGTATGTGATAGCACTGGAGCCATAGTTCAAGCTAATTAATAGTCATCCCACTAGAGAATCAAACACACTCTGCATTGGTATAACCTTATATGAGAGGTCGTGGATAGAGGTGATGTCGATCTTCAAAAGATCGAAGGAAAGAAAAACTTAGCCGATCCATTTGCTAAAGCCTTTGAAATCCAAGAGTTTGATGAACTTAAACGGAAGATGGGTATTAGATATTGTACTGATTGCTTTAGCCTAAGTGAAAATTATTAAAAAATATATCCTAAAGCCAATCATTTGGATGATTATGCTTTTTAAAAATTATATATGAATTATGAATTAATAAATGTTATTTGGCATTATTTATCACGAAGTGTACATCTTCCTTATAGAACTCTAATATTGTGATGAAATCCTTAGAACTATATGACAATCGATAAAGGAGAATTTATTGAATAGTTCTTAAACATGTTCATGACCAAATAAGACATCATTAAGGGATGATTATGTTTATCAAGAGTGGGTCATTATGTGCTATATGGGTTGGTTGTCTTCTTAATCAAAGAGTGTGGAGATATTGATATGGCATACAGGTGAGATGTAAGAGTACATCATCACTGAATAAGTGACTCACCTGCGGAGTGCTCTGCTATCAAGGGTTACTCATGAAGAATATGGATATTAGTGTCTCTCTAATTTGAGATCACTATGGTGACTTGCAAGCAACTCACTGAGCTTTGGTGTCGAACTACTTGAATTTTTGATTCAGTGATGAAATATTTCTGTGCATAGTCAATTACTTGTGATAGTGGTGTGTAGATTAAGATGGAATTGATCTCTTTGTATTTTGAAGTTGATGTATCACTGTATTTCAATGGAGTAAGATCTTAACTGGGGCAATTCATGTGATAGATCATAGGATCTGAAAAAGATTGAAATACAATGTGGATGACTAATCCAGGATTAACAGTTAAACCCTAGGTCATCCTGAGCATTCAGGATCAAAGGAATAAATTATACGGTAACTATATTTCTAGGTTCTTGAGTATTTCTTGTAAATATTCAACCTATCTGGATGTTGAGAATCATTGTTAGATAATAACTTCGATTAATATAAAAAATAATTTCTGCACTACCGACTTAATGTTTGAACCTATAGAGTCATGCATAAAATCAGACAAAGTAGGAAAGAGTTGATCTATGTCAATGCATTCAATTTAGAAGTATGTGGCTTGATTGAATAAATAGATTAGCTTAATTGAGAATTAATTAGAGGTCATATAAGATTAAAGAGTTGTCTATGTCTAGCTAGCACTGAACATGAGGTACATGTTTAATTTCGAGAATGATAATGATCTGATCAGTGATCCAAATTTTTTTTGAGAGAATAGATTTGAGTTCTAATTAAATTAGATTAAATTTGATTTAATTGGACCTGATTTAGGTAAGGCTAATTGGATTTAATATCTAAGTTGGACTTAGACCTGAATCCTAATTGGATTAGGAATAGCAATCTTTTCAAATTGGATTCGAATTGGAATTTATTAACCCAAATATGTGCCAAATTTGATTTGCATTTTATGATGCCTTAATTATCTGATTTTATCTCTTATTATGGGTGCCCAAATGGGCTGATTTGGCACCTAATGTGGGATGCCCAATCCCTTGGGCGTAAGCTATTAGGTGGTGCCAAGTGTTGATGCCATTCCTACATGGTTTGAGTTTTCCATATGGCATAAGGAGTTTGAATTTAATTCAAATTAATTAAATCTGATCTCCAAGTGGGACTTGGAGTTTGAGAGTTCAAATTAGATTAGGACTAAGGGTTTTAAATGCCTATATAAGGGGAGCTATGGACATGGGGCGACAAGAAGAAGAAGAAGGCTGTATAGGGGTGTGAAAAAAGGAGAGAGAGAGACTCAGCATCCCCCTCCCTCGGCATGTGACCCTTGGCACATGGGGTTTCTCTTTTAGGCATGGAGCACCACTTTAGGCATCCTCCTTCTCCTCTAGGCCTCTTCCAATTGTTTGAAATCTGATTTCAAAAGCCGCCTCTTTCTTCCTTCGTGTTGGTTGATCATCCCTCTTCCCTACAGAGATTGACGTGCATACGAAGTAGAGAGTCTGTGCATTCAGACCTTGCAAGCCATCAGATTCGAGTTCTCTTGGAGATTTGGATCCTTATTCCACTACAATTTAGATAATTTATGAAGGTTATAAATTAATAGAATAAATTTTTTTTCAGACGCACCCTGACAATCCGATCAGATTGGATGATTCACATACTCTCTCACTGAAGTGATAATTTGAATTAATCACATTGACTCCTTTCTGACCAATGATTATGCCTCCATCAAATCTCATCTTATCTACTGTCCCTATGAAGTATATCTTTGAATCTTTGCACAAACAGAAGGAATGATTCTGGTGGAAGTCCTATCGATAAATGCATTCTCATTCAGTATACCAAATAATCGATCTAAGCTCTCTGGATGATCATTCTATGGAGGTGGAGCTATTTTTATCTAAACTATTGAATCCTCAATCTTGACATCTATTATAGCATGAGTGCTGGTATACAAAGTAGAATCTTCTGGAGAATGTGATGCACAACTAATATGAAGAAGATCCTATTGGTCATAGTAGTCGCATTTCTACACTCAGCTGACTAGCACTGATATCCTTAATACCCTCGACAACATCTCAAACCAACAAAAATTTCAAATATATTACTACTTAAGATAATCCTAGGTGCTCCTAGCATGCATCTAATATTATCAACATCTATCTCAATCAGCATACCTTTTACTTTGAAAACTAGACTTTCAACTCTCACTTTTATGCAAACATAAAATTTTCTCACTGATCTAAAGTGGGTGAACAAACCTAAGGAGTAAATAAATTTTCAGTCCATCAACAGATATTCTTAGTGTCTGAGCTAACTTATATCATCCAACACAATACAACACTTTAAACTTCTGAGTCTAAATTTTCAACCATGAACTTTATGTTTCCAAAGAATTCTTGAACTGAGTTCAGATAGATCAAAATAAAATAGAATTTTTTAGCCCAATCACTTAATTCTCTATCCAATTAAATTTTTGTTTTTGCTCTAGAAACTCAAAGATTATTTTGATGCTTAGTCCTTCTTTCTTGCATGGGAGAATGATTTAGGAAAGCCTTAAACTTTTAAATTTCTACATGAGACTTTCTCTTCTTTTGTGCCAATTACTTTCAAGCTGCCATTGGAGAACAAGAACCACAAGGATAGGGTGGAAATGAAAAGAAAGATCCAATTTTGATGGAAGAGGGGTTTGAAAGGTAGCTCGAGAAAATTAGAAATAGAATGATAGAGCCTTGGGATATTTTTACTTGATAAACCCATCCTAGACATAGGGGTCAACTCCTGTTAAACTTGAGTCGACTCCTAATGAGGGGTAGACTCCAGTAAAATTGGGGATCAATTCCTCAGAGAACTATTTTCCTTCTTGAAACCATGAGTCGACTCCTCTAGTCTAAGAGTCGACTCCTTAATGCAGAAAATAGTTCAATAAGTTTTGATTCAAAAAATATAGTCAAATTCAATTGAAATCAATAGTAAATCAATTCAATGATCAAGAATAATATTTGAATCAATTTGGGGGATCAAGAACTAATTAAATTGGACAAGATTAAATCAAGTAAGATCAAATCAAAGGAGATCTAGATAATGGCTCTAAGAGTTAAATTCAACTAGGAGATTTTTAAAGCCTTAAAGATCGAGCTAAGATGCATTGCAAATCAACAACATCAAGCACTTGATATATAAATGGATGACTTATCTTGAAGTTCTTAGATCATGCAGTTCGTAAGGGATTTCAATAATTGCATGTCTTTTGAGAATGTCAAAGTTAGATTTGTGATATTAGTATATAAGTAATTTATTATCCAATTAAATTTTTTTATTTAAATTTAAGTCTCTCAAAACAACATGATATGGAGGGACTAAGATAACTTGCTGAATTTAAAATTAGGATTTATGCTCATAAGGTTTAATGCTATACATAAAATAAAAAGAGTATGATGATCAACATATTCAAGCAATAGAGCAAGATTATTGCAAATTAATTAATGATCGAATCATTCAAATGATGGAGTATGATTATTATAAATTATCAAAATCAAATATTTAAACTAAATAATTTTAGTATATATATTGATGGCTTGATGTGTGAAGAGTTTAACATTTATCAAACATCATACCTATCCTTTTTCGTTCCAAAGCATCCATCTTTAAAAATTTTTCTCTTTTCATTCTATTAGATGCTTGGAGTACCTACAAAATTATTTTATAATTTTTAGTATCCAAATTGTTTTCGATCCATTAACATTAAAGCACATAGTTCCTTTTGGAATCTAAATTTATTTTACCAAAGTATGACCAATTCTCTTAAAATTATATTTGAAATTTTATGGCCTACTTTGTTATATCTCTAGCAAATGATTGAATGATTTTCAAAAGAAGCACTTGAAAATATATTTTTGACTATTTTTTATTTTTTTAAAGAATTCAAACTAATTTCAATTTTCTAGAAAATAAAATTTTGACTTTTCAATATTAATTAAAGCTTTTCATAACTAAATGTGAACTTTTCAACAATTGACTTCAATATTTCAATCTCTTTTCTAAATTTGATATTTTTGTCCATTAAAGATTTTTTAGATTTCAAAAGAATTTCTTTTTCTTCATCTAACATTCTTTTTCTTTTAATAAGTCATCTTTTTTCATCAAAATTTTATTCTTTTCTTTAGATAAAGATATATTAAAACTTTTAAGCTTCTTATTTTTTTAGTCTTAACTTTTTATATTTATCCATTAAATCATTGAAGACTTTATATAATTCATCAAATATAAAATCAAAAAAATTTTCAAGATTTATCTCATTATCATTAGCCATGAGGCAAAGATTGGCGATACCTTCTTCCTCTTTTTATTTTTCTTTTCTATGCCTTGCTCCCTCTTAATCAATAATATCTTTTTTTTTAATTTTTTTTTCTTTTTTTTCTTTCCATCCTCATGAGCCTGAGGTATAGGTTGGGGTGAGCTTCTTTTTCTTCTTGGAAGCTTGATTCTTCTTTTTGATTTTCTCCCTCATAAATTTTTACCAATTTTTTTTATACTTGCTTAACTGAAATGCATGAAAAATTACATTAAATGCATCTATGTCTAAAGAACAATAAAGTAAATTTATTGCTTTAGCATTTAGTTGGATTATCATGCTCAATTAATGCATTGGGTGTGTGTAGACTATTGACTATAATTTTTCATAAATTATAATCGCATGCTTGTATAACAATTTTTATCCTAGCTTTCCAACAGATATAATTTGATCCATTAAATAGTGGGGGTCTATCTACAGAATATTCTTCATTAAATAAAAATTTTTATTTGATTATTATGATCTTTAACTCTAGATCGCTAGGTCAACAACAAGTAATAGAGCATCTGCTCTGAAATCACTTGTTGCCCAGAAAAATAACAACCTAAGAGGGGGGGTGAATTAGTTTCTTTAAAAATTTTAGGTAAATTAAATTTTAAGCAAATATGTGCTTCTAATGAGATTAATTTCAGTATTGTGTTGTATATGATATTTGCAACAGTGGAATTAAAAAATAAGTGAAGCTATATAAGAATTAAACTAGTGCAAAGCAAATAAGTAAAGCAAGTAACATAGACAAAATAAAACACAACACAAACACAATAAATTATAGTGATTTGGTACAATCCTGCACCTATGTCCACTCCTTAAGATCACCATGAGAATTCTACTATAATCCTCCAAATAACAGTGTATTTGTTTTATCCGAGCTCACAAACAAATCTAGTTGATTTTTCAAGATCACCAATCAAAATCTTATACTGATTATTTTTTGGATTTACAATCAATCCAATTGATTTTATGAACTCACCAACCAAACCTATAATATCCAATTTCGAGTTTAGATGGACCTTTCCCCCAAGTTTTTTTCTCCCAAAAATAATTGTAAAGAAAATAAAAATACAAGAAGATAGAATTTCAGCACAAATTAAAAAATAAACTCTTAAAGCTCAGAAAAGTTGCTGATTATTTGCTTGATTGAGGCTTGAACTTCTCTTATTTGAAGCTTGAGAGGATGTAGAAAAAGTTGGAGAAGATTTCTATTAAAAGCATACTTAAAATTCTGCACTTAGTTTCTCTCTTTTCTTTCTCTTAAGGATATTCAATGGTCCTCATATAAACTGATGTGTTTCTCTTTTTAATCCTCTTCTCTTCACTTTTCATTAAGTTTGAAAGCTTTTAAATCCATTTTAGAAGCTAAATTAGCCATTTCTAATTGTTAGAAAATAAAAACCAGCCATTAGAAATAATTCTGCATACTTTTGAAATTCTACAGAACTAGTCATTAGACTTTGAGTTGACTGGGATAGGATTTGAGTCAACTCGAGCTGTTTGTGAGATCACTCAAATTTTTTTCTCAAAAATCTAATTTTCTATCTTTTTTCTAAGAATTTTAGCTCAGATATTCGAGTCGACTCAAAGATCCAATTGAATTTCTATGAGTCTACTCGAATTTTCTATACTTTTTTCCTTTGAATTGACTCAGATAACACTCAAGTCAACTCAAGTATATGTCAGTTGAAATTCTAGTATGTCAAAACTATTTTTTTTCACTATTTTAGCTCGAGTCAACTCGAATAAAATTTGAGTCAACTTGGATGACAGCCAACTAAAAATTTTTGTACTTTTTTTTGCTTGAGGATTTTTTATCTTCAATCTTAGAGAACTTCTTCCACCTTGATTTCTAAGGTCTTTGACAGCATTTAGGGTTCCAAAAGCTTCTTGTTTGAGTCTCATTTGACTATCAATCATCATTCTTTTGAGAGAATTTTTTTTACAAATAATTTCTTTATTTTAAGCACCTAGAAAATCCTATATTCACTTATGAACACATAATTAGTACCATAATCACTCAATGTTTTGTAATCATCAAAATAATTATAGGATCAATATGCAAAAAATTATATAAAATATTAGAAAGCCATATATATTATTCAAGATATCATATATATATTCACAAGAAGTCATATGTATTATTCTAGATGTTATATATATTCATAGAAAGACATATAAGATGTAGGAATTATATATTATTCAGAATGTTATATATATTTCATAAAAAGTCATGTATGTTATTCAGAATGTCATATATATTCTTAAAAAGTTGTACAAGATATCAAAAATTATATATATTATTCAGAATATTGTAAAGATTAAAAAGTCATATATATTATTCAAAATATCATATATATTCATAAAAATCATATAAGACATCAAAAAGTAATAATACTGTTCTTTCTTTGTTCTGTAGAGGGAAAGAAATTTTCATCACTGAAAATGTGAGAAAGAAAAAGTTGGCTGGCATTCAATATTTGTCCCATTATTAAATATGCTACGTGATCCAATATGATTGGATAGTGTGCTCCATGCCAATTATATTACACCACATGCAGTACATAAAGACTTTCTTATATGTGGAATGGGTCTAATATTTGAATTCAACCTAGGCCCATAGGTCACTAATCCTTATCCATTTGTAGCCTTGTGCTTCTTTGCACATAATTGGTGCGAGACTGAAGGCAATTTTGGATTGAGAAGTGGGTACATTAACCCTCAACGAAGAAGGTGACAGTTGCATTTGGGCTATGGAGGACTACTACACCAAACCCATACTAGTTGTTAATGAATTTGAGGATATAAAGGGGCTATCACAATCTCATAGAGTTGGTACCCGAAATTTTTTTTTTGGGTAAATATACCAAAAGTTCAGTAGAGTGTTTTTGTGTGTGATTGACTCTACCAATTTGTCGAAGCATTCTACCCTTGCAAGGAATATCAGTGAACAAGTTTTTCCTAGAAGATAAAACTAAAAACAGACTAAATATGGATCAGATACTATATCCATATCTATATTTATTTTATTTAATAAATATAAATATGGATACAAATAATCAGATACAAAAATTTATATACATATGTATTTTAAATAGAAATGGATACAAATCAGATTATAGAAATATGACATAAATATAGATATAAATTAGATGATTAAACTTTATAACTATAGAATCAAAGATATTACTAGTGGATGACAAATCAAATAAATAGCATATTAATATAATTATTTTTTATTAAAAATTCATAATATTATATAAAGTTAAGTAAAATTATAAATAAAATTAGATATTCTATATAGATTGAATAATTGTCTATCTATATCTATTTTTTAACAGATATAAATATGTATATTAATTGAAGGAACTTCTATCTACATCTAGATAGATTCGGATATGAGAACATATCTAGATGGACCACCAATGATCCTCCACTCAAATATGAGAATGAAAGGTAAGATATAAGTTGATTAAAGTAATAACTTTTTCAATGATATGCATCAAAAGTGAATTTTCCTGAAATAAGCAAAGATTTGGCTCCAGCATAACTCAGTAAAAATAAAGTGTTACAATAAAGGAAATCATTAAACTAGACAATAGTGGATGATACAAAAACTCAATTGCTAATCAAATACAACCCCTATGAAATAAGCAACTGCTCAATTCAACCATACAAACCTAAATGTAGATCACTAAGCTTATAGGATAAGTTAGGAACAAGTCTGAAAACTTCAGCTACTTCAAAGCGGTATCTTGCTCTGAAGCCACCTCATCAAGGAGAGCTAAGTTTTGGTTGGTTAGAAGCCCCTAAGACTAGTAATGTGCGAGGCTTCATGTGAATCGAGCCTCAGTTAAGATGCATTGATATCAGCTGAGGAGTTCCAGGTGTCATCAGGTATGGAGGGTATAGAGGCAGACCACATTTCTGCTCTAAAGGAGTGTTATGATATAGTTAGACAAAGGAGCTATTGGTCAAATTATACATGAGCAACTCAAGCAATTAGAAGAGCAAGTGGGGTTTGGGTTGAGCCTGATATTGAGGAAAGGGATGAGCAGGATTTTGAAGATTTGAAGAAAGCTAATAATGATACAAATGTTGAAGTATTAGCTGAGAATGAGAAGAATTTAAGAAAGTCTTCAAGAATTAGGAAAGCTCCAAGTTCACTTGGAAGACTATGTGTAGAAAAGTTAGTTAAAAGTAGTTAAGCTTTCTGTTAATACTGTTAATAAGCCTTGTAATCAAAGTAACTAAGATGATTTGTTACTAGACTATAAAGTCTAGTTGATATGTAACATAAACCATTCTGAAAATTGATAATAAATGTGAGACTTGAGTCTCTTTTGGATAGGCTGCTTCTCCTAAGCAGTAACATTGTGGTTTCGTTGAGAGTTGCTATATTGGTGAAAATCAATGATGCTTCTACAAGAAATTAAGGTGCTACAGTGGATGCAATACAGATGAGATTGTGACTTGAAGATATATGGCGTGTCTTCAAGCTGAACTCAGGCTCATTGAGTTTGTAAGGTCTCAGATTGAGAGGTTGATATTCAAATGGTGGAGTTGATGTCCTTATCAAGAATCAACATAACCAACCTCCTACTGTTAATTAAATGGGGTTGGTTCACAGTCTCCACAAGAGGTGAGGATGCAACATTCTGATGTAGGGAATTCTTGGGGATCAAGATCTCATAAGCCCTATAAGATGACATTCGAGTCTTTAATGGTAAGGATATGTCTTAGGATATTTGCATAGAATCAAGACTTACTTCAGCTTAATGCTGTGCCTGAGGAGGATAAGCTCGAATTGGCTTCTGTCAATCTTCAAGGGCCTGCCTCTTATTGGTACAATGGATTTTTGGTGCCCATTTGATTGGTTCATGGTATGATTTTGAGCAAGGAATAAAGAATCGTTTTGGTCCAACTTCATTTGACAATCCAAAGGTGGCATTATCAAGATTATCTCAGAGCTTTTCAGTTGTTGATTATAATGCTCGATTTGAGAAATTGATGTCATCTATTTCTGATTTTGATGAGGATACTTTGGTAACCTTGTATATAGCAGGGTTAAAACTAGAAATCAAGGAGGAATTTTGTTCAATACACCTCAGAGATTGTTTGAGGCTATGAACATGGCTAGAGCTCAAGAAAAAAGATTACTCGTAGGAGTTTTCTTAAAAGAATCAAGATGAGAATTCTAGTTCAATCATTTCAAAGTCTAAACCTACAAATTATGTTGCTATGCCTGTGAAGAGTCCATCTACAAGTGAGATTCAAGATCATAGAGAAAAGGGCATTTGGTTTTATTGTGATGAAAGATGTGGGCCTGGGCATAATTGTAGAAAGAAGGCTACTATGCTGATCTTTGAAAGAGAGGAGGAAGAAAAACAAGTTGCTATTGAACAGTTTAATGAAGAGTTGTTTGTGGATCAGCATCATTGCCTTTCAGGATAAGTTTTAATGCTCTCTCTAATTCTGTTCATAATAAACAATAAGAATATATCGCATTTTGTTTGATATGACAGTAAGAGTTCTTATTGATTATGAGGGTAGCCACAATTTCATATTAGAAAGTGTCAATAAAAGGCTTTCTATACTAGTAATACCAATTACCCCTTTTAGAGTGTATGTGGGTAATGGGGATTATATCATTTGTTCTTTTAAGGTGGAGGGAGTGTCAATTTTGTTGGAAAATCAGTTTTCACTGTTGATCTTTTTGTATTACTAACCCATGATCCTCAGTTGGTTTTGGAAATACAGTGGTTAAAATAATTTAAGAAAGTTCTATTTGATTTATCATTTTGGGCCATTAATAACTAAATTACTGCTGTTTCTACCGCACAATTATTCTTTGAGATAGTGTTTAAGCTTCATGGTCTGCCTAGAAGCATTGTTACAGACAGAGATCCCATTTTTCTTAGCAAGTTTTGGACTCAGTTATTTATATTGAGTGGCACAACTCTGTTGAGGTCAACTTCCTATCATCCTTGAACTGATGGATTAACTGAGGTGGTTAACAGGTGTTTGCAGCAGTACTTAAGGTATTTGTTGCTGAAAATACTTCTATTTGGGTGTCATTATTGCCTGTTGCTAAATATGTTTTTAATACTTCCTATCATAGTTCAGTGGTATAGTGTCATTTCAGATTTTATATGGCAGGTCACCTCCTTCAACACCCTTATATATCAGGCAAGAGGATACCTTAGATTTGTTAATGACTTGTTACAGGACAAGAAGAAGCTTTTGAGTTTTTTAAAGAGAATCTGAAAAAGGCTCAAGTTAAAATGAAGTTGCAGATTGACAAACATAGAAGGAGTGCTCAGTTTAATGTGGGGAATTGGTGATGGTTAAATTGCAGTCTATAAACAGCTTTTGTAGCTGATTCTAAGCCTTTAAAATTGGCTAGCAGTATTATGGACACTTTGAAATTCTGAAATGCATTGTTCAGTAGCTTATCAACTTAAGTTATCCCCATCTTCAAGAATTCATCCTGTTTTTCACATTTCATTGCTTAAGAAATTTGAGAACTTCTCTGTGAATTCAGATTCACTTTTTCTTCTAGAGTATTCCTTTGGAAATCATCCTCTTTGGTATCTTTGGTCATATTACTCAAGACAGATTTATAGCAGTAAAGGGTACAAAAAAAATTCTGGTATAACGGCAAGGATTGCCATTGGAAGAGGCATCCCGAAAAGATTTTGATTCTTTTGTCATTCTTTCCCTAATTACACCTTGAAGACAAGGTGAATTTTGCACAGGGGTATTGTTATGATACAATTAGATAAAGAAGCTATTGGTCAAGCTATACATGAGCAACTCAAGCAATTAGAAGAGCAAGTGGTGTTCGGGGTCGAGCCTGATAATGAGGAAAAGGATGAGCAAGATTTTGAAGATTTGGAGAAAGCTAATAATGATACAAATGTTGAAGTATTAGCTGAGAATGAAAAGAGTTTAAGGAATCTTCAAGAATTAAGAAAGCTCCGGTTCACTTGGAAGACTATGGAGAAAAATTATTAAAAGTAGTTAAGCTTTCTGTCAATACTGTTAATAAGCCTTATAACTGAAGTAACTAAGATGATTTTTACTATACTATAAAAATCTAGCTGAGATGTAACACGAACCATTCTGGAAGTTGAGTCTCTTTGGGTAGGCTGCTTCTCCTAAAGAGTAACAAGGAGGTAGTTGCATGAGTTGTCTTTGGCATTGTTGAAGTGCCAGTCCCTTGGCAATTGCTGTAAGCCACCTCTGCATGCGAGCTCGAAATCTGGATAGTAACTGCTGGAAAAGGGACAGTGTAGCCTCTATCTTCGCTTCTTGCTCTTTGCTCTATTTAGTAGCCTAGCAAAAACTACCAACTACAACCTATTGCAGAACAACAAGGGGAAAGCGAATGATTCATTTGAATTAAATAGTTGCTAGCTGGTGAGATGTAATTTTCAGTTGTAGAGGCCTTTTCAAAGGCCAATTTGTAACTGAAAGCAAAATCTTGATATCCAAATTATTATGACTGACTTAATATGTTGTGTGACACCAAGGCTCTGTGCCCCTTGTAAATGATTTGTGATTCTAAATTTCTATATGAATGATGAAGAGAAAGACATTTACAGAAAAGAAGGTATCTTTTTTCTACCTGCATTGCTGCAAACAATTCCACATAAATATGCATGTTTTTTCATTTATCTAAATGCTGTTGCAAATGTTACCAGGAGAACTCTCGGACTCAAGAAGGAATAATATCTAAACCATGCACTAAATTTGAAAGAAGGATGATAAGGACATGCCTCCTGAGTGGCAAAGTTGAAGATTTTGTAGCATAGAAATCTGGAATGTGTGAAGAGAAGTATTACCTGCATAGGACTGGCAGCTACCAACAGACTGATAACCCCTCCCCCGACAACTCGACCATCTAGGCTGGCCAAAGAAACAGTCATCCCAGTAGAGCGACTTCTTGTACCTCTATTATCAATGGGCATAATTGATCCAGATAAGAAGAGTAACTCAAATCGGCCCTACAAAAGTAGTCCAGTAAACATATAATATATTAATAGGCAAAAAAGTACAAGATCAAATCATAGGCATAACAGCAGAAAGCTGATGAATATAGGAAGATGGTATTATGGAAAACATTTCAAATTAGAGGAATAAAATAAACTTGATACCTATAATAAAAGTATGCAGGAAACCTCAGATTTGAAAAGTACACAGGTTTATATTGATTACAAATTATGTATTTGGAGCACATTGGGGGAGAAAATGTATAGAATTTTCGAGGCCTAGTAACCCCCTAGGCCCTAGTTATCTAGATATTGGTTTAATAAACTACTGGCTCATTATAGAAAAAACAAAAGAATAAAGGTACACCAAGGAATGAGAAGATTCAATAGAACCCATGGAACCATAAAATCAAGCTTTACATTGTGTATAGGATTGCCCACATAGTACACATATTGTTTAACGATCTGATTGAAACCAATTAATCATACAAACATATGTGCACATCATAATATGATAGAAATTTCTTGGGGAACACATCAACTAATAAATCATGGGTGGTTGTGTTAACCCAACTAATTACTCACTGATGACAGTGTTTGTCGATTATGTACAATCCCTTGCATATACTTGGCATTTACAATATCAACATTCTTTCATCTTCCGGCCTTCTGCAGCAAAGGTTTTACTAATATGCGGTTACAAAAAGCAAAATTTCTTGAATACAAGATGGATGATATATGCTGTTTTTTAAATATTGACATTCACATCATGTAATCTAACACTAGATTTAATAGTTGTTGCATACTTTAGAAAACGCCACTTCATGTGAGTACTTTATATTTTACATGGTAGACAAACTAAAATATTCATAGTCTGGTTGCTATTAAAAGCAGGTCACCACTACTAAAGTCTAAAAATTTGCACATCCCTTATCACTTTAGAGTCAGCCTTCCTACGAGAATTACATTAATTCGAAAAATTCAATCATCCATTATCTGAGCAACTACAACCATCCTATTGAAAGCAAAAGGTCAGAAATAACTATTTGGTAGCAACTCCACGAGGTCTTGGGAATAGTGGGCTCAAACTGGCTAGCGGCTAGGACTTGACAAAGCCTATTTGGTAGCAGTTAAATCAGTAGCAGACTAAAAATAGGGTCCATCAAACAACACTATCAGAGGCTTGCAACCAAAATTAGATAAAATTATTAAAAGAATATATCCTATAGGTTAAAAGAAGTAAAGACTAAAGTATCACTATAAGTGTTAGAAAAACTAGTCCAACATGAAAACCTTCAACACAAGGTAAAGAAGAATACAAATTATGCATTTATCAGTCCTAGACAAAGCCTGTCTATATGAAACGAAAGAATTTGGTAATGGGTTTCCTACTGCAAGGATCCCTATATTTGTGTTTGAATGCCATATCACTACCAGGTTACCTTATAATTAAAAAGATTATAAATAGAATTTATCAATATTTTATACTTCACATAATGGATAAAGACTATGACATGTCCCTTTAAAAATTACGTAGAGTACGCTTACTTTGGACTTTCTGGTCTATAATTCTCTGTGGAGTTAAGCACCTCAGTCAAAGAAGTTTACCATACCAAGCATTTAGAATTTATTTCTCATATTTCATTTAGTATAAACATGGATAACAAGTCACAATAAATAGGCTATAAGATTCTAAATACATGGTATAGAGTTAACAATTTTATGGCTATTGATATGAACTAAGATCAGTGTTTGCAACATGAAGGGGCACAACATGCAGCAATCGAAAATTCAATATAGGCAAAAATATTGAGCACATGTATCACCAAGAAACGATTGACACCATCATAGTATGCAAATACAATTCATAAACCGATTAGAGAAAACACCTCCTAATTTTTAAAAGATTGCATATGTTGGAGACAGGATGCACCACATATGCATCATGAAGAGAAAATGTGAGCCTCGTGTGAGTACTAAGCATCAAATTATGTGGTTCAGGTATTTCTAACTTCATGTATCCTCGAATATGATCCTCATTCGATGTTGATGGTGCATAAGTTAGAAAGGCCTAAAATATCTGATCATAGTGATGTTTATCTAGGAATTCATACGACTTGAAAATAAAAATAAAAATCATCTTGAAAATAACCGCATCAAACTGGATATTCGATTCTCTAGTTTCAAATAAAAAACCTAAGAAATACTATACAGTAACATTAATTTGATAATCAAGTTGTAATCAATAGGATTGCTTCATCTACATGAGGTCATCTAACATGTCAATAAAATTAAATCATGAAAATGATATTATGAAGAAATTCTGCATAGGTCAACAAGAACATAGGGCAAGCCAGGCTGGGTCCAGGTCTGGTTCTTATGGCTGGCCTGGCCTATGTGATGGCCCAGTCCGCTGCACCAGGCACCAGCTCCCCATCGGAAAAAAATTTTTTTTTTTTGAAAAAAGAGCTGGAGGAAGACTCCCATCGGGAGTCTTCTTCTCCGATGAGTCTGGATGGGAAACGGACTCCTAGGACAGGCCGGACTCGGGCGGAACTCCCGGAAGCCCTCTATAAAAAGGAACCTCTCCCCTCCAAGGCGCTCCACCATGAGTAATTCCTCTTCTTTCCTGTCTTTTCAAGGCCTTCAACCATCGCTGCCGGTTGAGAAATCGCCAAAAATCGCATGTCCCCTATTCTTGTCGAAGACGGAGCCCCAGTCGCCGGTGAGAGAGCTGGGACACGAAAATTACTACAGATAAGAACACTGTGAACGCGATGTTCCCAGTTTGGAATAGCAGCCCTATGTCTGTTTCGATCTCCTTCTCTTCTTCGTTCTTGTTTCTCTGTTTCTTCTGCTTTAGACTGATTGTTCTTACTGTTCTACAGCGATGGTATGGAGGGACAACAGGTTTCTTGTTGCCTTACCAGAAGCAGCAACAACAAAAATGATGACGGGTTGGTGTTATTTTCCTACAAGAACGATGATGCTTGCCCCGCTTTCCTATTCGCTCGCCAATCCCTTTCTCTCTTTTGATCAATCCTGAGCCAATGTTAGCCTCCAGGTACGTTCTTCTTATTTGAATCAAGCAAGATTTTTTTTTTTGGGACAAAAAATCGGTGTAAGATCGAATATTTTAATTCGGTTTTGTTCTGTTTCTGAAACAGAGCAATCAGCCGGGAGCGGTGCTCCCGCAGCAGCACACGGCCAAACGAGGACTTTATTGCTCCCCGTTTGAAGCAGCCAAAGTTCCAATTCTCCCTTTCAAATCAGAACGTACCTGGAGTCTAACGTTGGCTAAGGATTGATCAACAGAGAGCAAGGGATTGGCGAGGGAATATGAAAGCGGGGCAACCATCATCGGTCTTGTAGGAAAATAACACCAACCCGTCTTTGTTGTTGTTGCCGTTGGTAAGGCAACAAGAAACCTGTTGTCCCCTCCATACCACCACTGTAGAACAGTGAGAACAATGCTTCCATGGTCACTCTAATTCAGAACCACAAGAGCAACAAGGTATCAAGAAAGAAGAAGAGAAGGAGATCGAAACAGAGAGGAGAAGAAAAGGAGTTAGACGTAGTACACGATTTATAGTTCGAAAAAGGTCTAATTTAGAAATGAAGGATAGGGCTGCTATTCCAAACTGGGAACATCGTGTTCATATTGTTCTTATATGTAATAAAATTATTCGGCTCAATTTTGGGCTGGTTTCTTCCTCTTCCCACCCGCCCCATTGGTGCAGATTTGCATGCTCTTCTTCCATCTTTTATGATACAAGAGAAGATATTGACGAAGACTTAGTGATATGAGGTAGCTTTTAATAATTAAATCTTTCAAGCATCTATTTTTGCGCAAAATCAGATTTTTCAATCGAGATGGTAAAGAATAGGATTCTGATATTATATTACAAAAATAAACATGCAATCCAAGGGCTAATATATTTACTATATGACAAGTCTCTCCTCTGGGAGATGGACTGGATTTGTAACGAAAAGAGATTGAGGCTTGATGATATTGTTGTTTTCTACAAATGTAGGAGGCTACAAAATCTGTATTTTTATCGACATTGGGTACGAAAAGTGTATATATGGTAGTAATCGTTCGACTCATATAGAAGAGAAAGGGGAAGAATAGAGTAACTCCCTTTTGTATGAGTCAAAGAGGAGTTATTACATATGTATGGTTTTGGATTCATGTCGGTAAAAAAAAAAAAATAAGGATGTCGCAACCCTCCGCACTTATAGAAATAAACTATATCATTTGGTTTCAATATTTTTTATAATATCCAGCATGGATATTAAGCCTAATAAAAAAAAGGGTCAGCACGGGCTGTGCACCACTGGTTCGAAAGAAACAGGACCCCAATGGAGTCCCTTCCGTGTGGTCTCCCAATGGAGATTGAAATCGGGAGGACTCGGACTCCTGCCCGCACTCTATAAGAAGAGACCCTCCCTTGGAACCCCACTGCTCCGATCGCCATTCATGTCGGAGATTGCTCACAAAAGCCGTGTATGCCTTCTCGTGTTGCCTCAAATTCTCATCGAAACCTCACCAGAGTCGGAGGTAAGCCCCAGCCCTCCTTCCTCTCTTCCTTCCTCCTTCCCATGGCTTCATTCACCCTTGCTGGCTGTTGGGTTCGTCGAAAAATCCACAAAACTATAAGGCCCTATTTTGCTCTGTTCGATCGAGCCTTCTCTTCTTGTTTCCGACCACCGATGCTGCTGCCCATGGTGCCACACCTGTAGCATGACCCCCACCTCCCTAACCTTCTTCCTCGAAGGTCATGGCCACCAGTGATCGGCCAATGATCGGAGAAATTCAAGAAAAAGGAGCAGGTCCCCTGTTTTCTATTTTTTTTTAATCTCCGCCGGTCGAGCCTCACCGTCAGCCATCTTTGGTCCATTATCATCGATCGCACTATCAGACCACCGATCGTACCCACAGCTGTCGGACCATGGACAAATGTGCCTGAGGTTCTTCCCCTATTCGGCTAAGAAGAGAAGAAAAAAAGAAGAAAAGAAAAAAGAAAAAAAAGAGAGAGACTTTCTCTTCTCTCTCTCTCTCTCTTCCATCTTCTCTTTTCTTTCTCTCTCCACTTTCTCTCTCTAGATTATTTCTCTTTCCTATGATTTTCTAAAATTATGAGAAGAGTATGATGAGTTTGAATGATTCTGATAGAAGTGTCCTGATCCGTGGTGTCAGGTAGTATGCCAGTACCTTGATCAGATCATGAATCATTAGATTTGATCATCCATGATTTTATTTTGAATTATCTGTATACTAGTATATGATTATGACTTTAGATTATTTTGATTGGACCAATCGAGATTTAGATCATGGACACCTGATCAATTTGGATTGTAACCTCATGAATTCTCTCTCTTCTAATTTTCTCTCTCCACTTGATTTATGAACCCAATGAAGGAACCTCGATCCTATCATTTCAAATCTGATTTGATCTAATAGTCAAACTTTGGACTATCTATGTTCTAATTAAATTTGATCAAATAAAATTAGATGATCGACCAATCTAAACCATTGAATATGGTGTGGTATCGTATTCTTTCTGATTATAGAACT